>NC_090997.1:108883750-109213125 GCF_041146395.1 Eulemur rufifrons | reverse complement strand
CCCAGCGCAGAGCAGCACCCCTGCCGCCGCTCTCCTGCAGAGAGACTCGCCCAGGGCCCATGGGTGTCTGCAGGTGAGCCAGGGGCGGGGTCTGCCAGTCACCTCGCGCTGTCCTTGCAGGAACTGCTGCGGGACCCTGGTCCCCCTTCCCTGGGTGGGCTCTGGGTCTGGAAATCAGCTTGGGTTACAACTGGGTGTGAAAAAGTCATTTTCCACTTGCCCCCAGTAAGGCCACCTCGGGCAGAGGAGCGGTGATGTCCTTTTGCTGTCAGATGTGGGCCCCAGGGTGCCCTCACTCTCCCCAGCACTGCACCACCTTTTCTTCCTTGTCCACGGCCGTACCACCCTGAACACGCCCGGTCTTGGCTGATCTCGGATGCTAGGCAGGGTCAGGCCTGGTTAGCATTGGTGACCCCAGCAACCCCAGCCTGCTGTAAAGGCTGCAATTGCCCCACCCTGTGGGCGAAAGTCCTGTGCCAACCCCACATCCACAACCCTCGCTGCGCTCCCTGACTGCACCTGGACACACACACGGCTGGTCCTGGGGCAGGACCCCAGGCACAGGCTCTCTGAATCACCTCTCGGTGTCTGGAATAGCTTCTCTGCTCCGACCTGCAGGGCATTCACACTCTGCTTCCCGAGGTCCTGGGTGCTCATTGCCCACAGGACTGGCAAATAGTGGCAAAATACTAAAATTGTCACCAACAGTTACATCTGTAGTCAAGTGTAGGCGGTCAGCAGCTGATTCTAAGCGTGCTGCAGAACTTGGGGGAACAGGGGAAAGCCCCCAGTTTAGCACCAAAGGTCCCAGGCAAACTGGGACAGTTGCCATAACAGATGGAGACACTCCTCCAAGACCCAGGAAGCAGGCTGGGGGCGCCCGAGTCCCAGCCCCTCTTGGTCTCCTGCACACAGGTGCAGAGTCTCCAGGCCCCAAGCAGCCCGGGGAAGGAAATCCCTGCACCTCCGCTGCAGCCAGGCCTCTGGCCCAGGGGGTGTGACCCTCAGTTCTCTTAGGCAACAGACCTCCAGCCCGCCTGTGGCAGGGAGCAGGCCAAAGCTCTGCCCACCCCGCTCCCCGCAAGGACTTATTTGGCCTCCGTCCCCCTCAGCGAACGCTGCAGATGGAGCAGCCCCTACCAACCAGGGTGGGCTGCCCGCTCCCGGGAGGTGGGGGGCACTGTCCCAGGCCAGTGCCTGCCTCACCCCCTGAATGACCGCAGGGCCAGCACGGATCCCATCCCCAGGGTACAGGGGTACCAACCTGGCCCTGACTCCAGCCCTGCAACGGGCACACACGTGGTCATTTAGGGCTGCACTGGCTCTTGTCCCCAGCAGTGACAGAACCTGTGATCGAAGTTCTCGCCAGACGCGTCCAAGGCACCCAAAGCCCGGGCTCTGTCTCAAGCTCTGAATCGACTTGGCTGACCCTGAGCAGGCTGATCCCCCGTCACTAGGAAATTTACCTAAAATCAGGAGCTTGCTCACCACTTTGAGTCCCCTCAACGTTGGCTAAACTAATAGTAATTGCGTTTAAGAAACGTGTCTGCCTTTACTCTTACCTGAGACTTTGACATTCCAAGTGTCTGTCCGTTTGGTCGTCAACAGTAGTTATTGCTGCGTCACATTTAGGTGGGTCTAACCTGACATTCAGACCGGACGAGGGTCAGGCGAGGGCTGGGTGAGGGCTCAGGCCCAGCTTTGGTTTATGCTGTCCAGGCTTTGAGTCCCAGGCCTGCTTTGGCCTTTTCACTGGTTTCTGTGCCTCAGTTTGCCCACAAGGACGACCGGAATAGCCAGTGCGTGTTAGCGCTGTCCCCGCGGACCACGAGCACGCGCTGCATGATCTGTTTCGGCCAGCGACGTTCAGCGACTCATTACAACGACCGTCAGGATGCTGCTCGCGGGGAGTGTCAGGTTTCAGCCGAGTCGCCCATCGGGCGGAGAAGCCGGCAGCCCGCCCTGGACTGCGCGGTGCCCCGTCCCCGCCCGCACTCCCCTCCCGTGTCCGCCCCCGCCCCGCCCCCACCGCCGTTGACCAATCTACTCAGCCACGTTGACCAATCTGGACTCAGCCGCCCTGACCAATCAGATTCAGAGACACTGACCAATCAGGACTGAGCCACTTTGACCAGTCAGGACTCAGCCACCTTGGCCAAACAGGACTCCCCCCCCCCCCCCCCCCCGCCCTGACTAATGAGATTCAGCCACACCGACCAATCAGGACTCAGCCGCACTGTCCACATTCAGCCACACTGACCAATCAGGACTCAGCCGCCCTCACCGGTGGGATTCAGCCACACTGACCAATCAGGACTCAGCCACATTGACCAATCAGGGCACAGCCACCCTGACCAATCAGATTCAGCCACACTAACCAATCAGGACTCAGCAGTACGGACCGGAGTCAGCCACACTGACCAAGCAGGATTCAGCTGCACTGACAAATCAGGAAGCAGCCGCACTGACCAATCTGATTCAGCCGTACTGACCAATCAGTCGCAGCCAAATTGACCAATGAATTTCAGCCAAATTGACCAATCACACTCAGCCACGTGGACCAATCAGGACTCAGATACACTGACCAATCAGACTCAGCCGCGTGGACCAACCAGGACTCAGCCACACTCACCAATCAGACTCAGCCGCGAGGACCAATCAGGACTCAGCCGCCATGAACAATCACATTCAACCACACTGACCAATCAGGCCCCAGCCACATTGAACAATCAGGACTCCGCCGCCCTGACCAATCAGATTCGGCCACTCTGACCAATCAGGACTCAGGGGCGCTGACCAGTTTCAGCCACAATGACCAGTCAGGATACAGCTGCACTGACAAATCAGGACTCATCCGCACTGACCAATCAGATGCAGCTGCACTGACCAATCAAGACACAGCCGCCTTGACCAATCAGCTTCCGCCATATTGACCAAACAGGATTCTGCCGCACTGAGCAATCAAGCTCAGCCAAATTGACCAGTCAGACCCTGCCGCGTTGACCAATCAGGACTCAGCCACACTGAGCAATCAGACTCAGCTGCGTTGACCAATCAGGACTCAGCCGCCCTGACCGATAAGGTTCAGCCACACTGACCTATCAGGACCCAGCCACGTTGACCAATCAGGACTCAGCCACCTTGACCAAGCAGATTCAGCCACCCTCACTGATGAGTATTCAGCAGCACTGTCCAGATTCAGCCACACTGAGCAATCAGGATTCAGCTGCTCTGACAAATCAGGACTCAGCCGCAGTGACCAATCAACACTCAACCGCACTGACCAATCAGGACTCAGCCGCACTGACCAGATTCAGCCACACTGACCAATCAGGATTCAGCTGCACTGACAAACAGGACATTTCGTTGGATGCCAGACCGTGTGGATTTTACCTTGTTGGGTGCCAGGTGTTCTTATGAGGCTACGAGGACCCCTCAGTTTGCTCTGGGATGCAGCTGGGCTTCTTGGAAACAGTTGGATCCTTTGCGATATGTTAGGTGGGGCCCTCCCCTGGGGGGTTAATCGTCTCCACGCTCAGGCAGGGTCTTCTAGGCATGTCCGCAGCGCTGTGCATCACGTATTCTCCTCTGTCTGCCTGGTGAGCGTTGCCTCGTTACTGCTAATCCTTCCGGGTGGGTCTTTCGCCATCACGCCAGATGCTCAATAAATATCAGCCTAATAAATACCAAAGAATAAAGATTAGACACCATTTTTCTTAGGATCTTAAAGTCAAATTTCTTTTTTAGAATGACATTCTATCGAGAGCTTCCTCCTCCATCTGCCCTCTTTAACTTCAGGTATTTTGTCAAAAGTCCTGGTCACTAAACAAAGCTGAACATGAGCTATTTAATGACACATGAATCGCCGTGAGGTGGCCTCAGACGGCAGCGTAATGAAATGCCATCAGCGACCAGATGTGGCTCTTGCATCACCTGCGTTTTGGGGCCACGGAGGCATCTGTGGGACCTGTTATCTCTGCTCCCCAGCACGGGCGAGTGTGTGTGACCCCACACGCAGCGGGAGCAGGAGAGAGACCTGCCCGTGGCGGCAGCCCGGCCACGAGGCAGCCGTGCGCTGGGGATTCTTTTTCTGACTTTTGATTCTTTGTTTCTTCTTAGCTCCGTGCCTGACCAGGAGGCCAGTCAGCCCGGATGCCCCTCTTCAAAGAAGAAATCACAAGAAAAATTAGCAAATAGTTCAAATATCAGTCAAAATACATAAAATTTGTGGCATCATGTGAAAGGAAGATTTGTCACTTGAAATACAAAAGGGACTGCAAAAAGAAAGTATACAAATGGCCGATCAGCTCAGGAACAGCTGTTCAACTCAGTGGTCACTGAGGAAACGCAAACTGAAGCTGACAGGCTCCGGCTCCAGCACCGGGTGAGTCGCAGGCGGGCAGGGGCCTCTGTGGGGAGCCAGGGTCTGGATCAGAGGGGCTTCTGCGTATTTCCTGAGCAGCTGCTTCCAGCGCAGCTCCCTGGCGGAAAATAAACACAACTTCTCCAGGGCAGGCTATGATTGTGTCTTGTGTGGACCAAGCTCCCCTGCAAACGCTAAGTGGACATTAGCAGAAATAAGGAGGCTCTCGCGGCCCTGCGGGATCCCGTGGCCCTGGGCGATCCCGGCGGGCGGAGGAGGAGGGGTCAGATCCGGGGCGGTGTGCGGAGAGGGCCAGCCGAGCTGACGGGGCCACTGGCCCCCGGCCGGGGAGAGCCCAGCGGCGGCTTGCAGCCTCCAGCAGCCGCGTTCCGGGTCCTGGAAGCAGCCCTCCTCCCACCTGCCGGCCGAGGCTGAGACCCGCAGGCCGGCAGAGCAGGGGAGCCGGGAAGCGGCACCTGCTTCCTGCCACGGCTAGGCCTGGAGAAACCCGAGCGCCTCAGCTGAGGAGCAGCCCACTCAGGATGGTTCTGGGACCGTGTGGGACTGGGCTGCCGGCACCACCCAGCACCCGGGACTCTGCACCGCAGCTGGTCCCGCCTCAGCCCCCAGCCTGAAGGATCCACCTGTGCCTGCTGTGTGCAGCCTGGTCCCCTGCGGCCCGGGCGGGGGCGGGTCCAGGTGCTCTGTCCAGCCCTGTCTCCCGCCTGCCGGGACCCCCATCCTAGTGTGGAGGGCGCCCCCCTGCGCTTCGGGAGTGGAAGGGACCCGCAGTGCAGCCGGCCAGGGTGGCCTCTGCGCACCGGGCTGAGGCATCAGCACCCAGGCAGGCTCTGGGGAGGCTGAGGGAGGGTCCTGCCATACCCTGACCTTCGCCCCTATGTCACCGAGGCTGCAAAGGAAAGGAGCAGAAACGTGACGCCAGAGGTGAACAGGTGAGTCATCCTTCCAATGTCACAGAGCACATGATGGGGACTCCTGGGACTGCAGGACACGGTCTGCCATAAGTGTCCAGGATGACAGGGTCAGACAATCGGGGGAAGGCATCTTATTTCCAAACGCCTTTTACTTCGGGGACCAGAGACCAGGCTGTCAAGAGCCTGACACATTATGAAGAATGTGTCACCCCCACCAGGGGGCCGCCAGGGCCTTGAGAAGGGGTGGCAGGCCCTTCAGGCGTGGGGAGGCGGCGTGGGTGCCCATGTTCACGGCCCATTTGCTATTTTAAAAACTACCCGTGAGAGGAGCCCCCACAGCAGAGCGGCACCCCTGCCGCCGCTCTCCTGCAGAGAGACTCGCCCAGGGCCCATGGGTGTCTGCAGGTGAGCCAGGGGCGGGGTCTGCCAGTCACCTCGCGCTGTCCTTGCAGGAACTGCTGCGGGACCCTGGTCCCCCTTCCCTGGGTGGGCTCTGGGTCTGGAAATCAGCTTGGGTTACAACTGGGTGTGAAAAAGTCATTTTCCACTTGCCCCCAGTAAGGCCACCTCGGGCAGAGGAGCGGTGACGTCCTTTTGCTGTCAGATGTGGGCCCCAGGGTGCCCTCACTCTCCCCAGCACTGCACCACCTTTTCTTCCTTGTCCACGGCCGTACCACCCTGAACGCGCCCGGTCTTGGCTGATCTCGGACGCTAGGCAGGGTCAGGCCTGGTTAGCGTTGGTGACCCCAGCAACCCCAGCCTGCTGTAAAGGCTGCAGTTGCCCCACCCTGTGGGCGGAAGTCCTGTGCCAACCCCACATCCACAACCCTCGCTGATCTCCCTGACTGCACCTGGACACACACACGGCTGGTCCTGGGGCAGGACCCCAGGCACAGGCTCTCTGAATCACCTCTCGGTGTCTGGAATAGCTTCTCTGCTCCGACCTGCAGGGCATTCACACTCTGCTTCCCGAGGTCCTGGGTGCTCATTGCCCACAGGACTGGCAAATAGTGGCAAAATACTAAAATTGTCACCAACAGTTACATCTGTAGTCAAGTGTAGGCGGTCAGCAGCTGATTCTAAGCGTGCTGCAGAACTTGGGGGAACAGGGGAAAGCCCCCAGTTTAGCACCAAAGGTCCCAGGCAAACTGGGACAGTTGCCATAACAGATGGAGACACTCCTCCAAGATCCAGGAAGCAGGCTGGGGGCGCCCGAGTCCCAGCCCCTCTTGGTCTCCTGCACACAGGTGCAGAGTCTCCAGGCCCCAAGCAGCCCGGGGAAGGAAATCCCTGCACCTCCGCTGCAGCCAGGCCTCTGGCCCAGGGGGTGTGACCCCTCAGTTCTCTGAGGCAACGGACCTCCAGCCCGCCTGTGGCAGGGAGCAGGCCAAAGCTCTGCCCACCCCGCTCCCCGCAAGGACTTATTTGGCCTCCGTCCCCCTCAGCGAACGCTGCAGATGGAGCAGCCCCTACCAACCAGGGTGGGCTGCCCGCTCCCGGGAGGTGGGGGGCACTGTCCCAGGCCAGTGCCTGCCTCACCACCTGAATGACCGCAGGGCCAGCACGGATCCCATCCCCAGGGTACGGGGCTACCAACCTGGCCCTGACTCCAGCCCTGCAACGGGCACACACGTGGTCATTTAGGGCTGCACTGGCTCTTGTCCCCAGCAGTGACAGAACCTGTGATCGAAGTTCTCGCCAGACGCGTCCAAGGCACCCAAAGTCCGGGCTCTGTCTCAAGCTCTGGGTCGACTTGGCTGACCCTGAGCAGGCTGATCCCCCGTCACTAGGAAATTTACCTAAAATCAGGAGCTTGCTCACCACTTTGAGTCCCCTCAACGTTGGCTAAACTAATAGTAATTGCGTTTAAGAAACGTGTCTGCCTTTACTCTTACCTGAGACTTTGACATTCCAAGTGTCTGTCCGTTTGGTCGTCAACAGTAGTTATTGCTGCGTCACATTTAGGTGGGTCTAACCTGACATTCAGACCGGACGAGGGTCAGGCGAGGGCTGGGTGAGGGCTCAGGCCCAGCTTTGGTTTATGCTGTCCAGGCTTTGAGTCCCAGGCCTGCTTTGGCCTTTTCACTGGTTTCTGTGCCTCAGTTTGCCCACAAGGACGACCGGAATAGCCAGTCCGTGTTAGCGCTGTCCCCGCGGACCACGAGCACGCGCTGCATGATCTGTTTTGGTCAGCGACGTTCAGCGACTCATTACAACGACCGTCACGATGCTGCTCGCGGGGAGTGTCAGGTTTCAGCCGAGTCGCCCATCGGGCGGAGAAGCCGGCAGCCCACCCTGGACCGTGGGGTGCCCGGTCCCTGCCCGCACTTTCCTTCCTTGTCCTCCCCTGGCCCCGCCCCCGCCCCCATTGACCAATTAGACTCAGCCACGTAGACCAATCTAGACTCAGCAGCACTGACCAATCACATTCAGGTGCACTGAGCAATCAAGACTCAGCGGCACTGACCAATCAGCTTCAGCTACATTAACCAATCAGGATTCAATCGCACTGACCAATCAGGCTCAGCCAAATTGACCAATCAGACTCGGCCTCGTTGACTGATCTGGATTCTACCACACTGTCCAATGAGATGCAGCCGCATTGACCAATCAGGTCTCACCTGCCGTGACCAATCAGATTCAGCCACACTGACCAATCAAGACTGAGTGACACTGACCAGATTCAGCCACACTGACCAATCAGTATTCAGCTGCACCGACAATCATTAGTCAACCTCACTGACCAATTAAACTAGGGTGCACTGGCCAATCAGGACTCATCGTGACTAATTATACTCAGCCTCATTGACCAATCAGGACTCAGCAGCACTGACCAGTCAGGACTCAGCTGTACTGACCAATCTGTACTCAGCTTCACTGACCAATCACACTCAGCCAAATTCACCAATCGGAGTGAGCCTCATTGACCAATCAGGACTCCATCTAACTCACCAAAGTGGACTCAGCTGCACTGACTGGATTCCGCCGCACTTCCAAATCAGGATTCAGCTGCACTGACAAATCTGACTCAGCTGCATTGACCTATCATACTCAGCCACATTGACCAATCAGGATTCCGTCGACCTGACCAATCAGATTCAGTAACACTGACCAGTCAGGACTCAGCCACGTTGACCAATCAGGACTCATCCTCTCGAACCAATCCCATTCAGCCGCTCTCGCCAATCAGCACTCATCTTCCCTGACCAATCAGGACTCAGCCTCACTGACCAATCAGGACTCAGCCGCACTGACCAATCATAACTCAGCCACACTGACCAATCAGGACTCATCCTCTCGGACGAATCAGGACTCATCTGCACTGACCGATTAGACTCAGCCGCACTAACCAATCAGACTCAGCCGCACTGACCAATCAGGACTCAGCTGCCCTGACCAATCGGAACTCAGCCTCACTGACCAATCACACTCAGCCGCAATGACCAATTAGGACTCAGCCACACTGACCAATGAGACTCAGCCGAATTCACAAATGAGACTCAGCTGTGTTGACCAATCAGGACTCAGCCGCACTCACCAATCAGGACTCGGCCTCTGTGACCAATCAGGACTCAGCCTTACTGACCAATCATACTCAGCCTCACTGACCAATCAGGACTCAGCTCCACTGACCACTCAGACTCAGCCGCATTGACCAATCAGACTCAGTCGCATTGACCAGTCATGACTCAGCCGCACTGACCAATGAGAACTCAGCTTCACTGAACAATCAGACTCAGCTGAATTTGCCAAGCAGACTCAACCTCACTTTCCCATCAGGACTCTGCCGCACTGACCAATGTGACTCAGCCAAATTGACCAATTAGACTCAGCCGTATTGACCAATCAGACTCAGCCATATGACCAATCAGACGCAGCCTCACTGATCAATGAGATTCAGCCTCAGTCACCAATCAGGGCTCAGCAGCACAGATCAATTAGGACTCCGCCACTCTTGCCAATCAGATTCAGCTGCACTGACCAAAAAGGACGTAGCCTCACTGACCAATCAAACTCGGCTGCACTGGCCAATCAGGACTGAGCCTCACTGTCCAGTCAGACTTAGTTGCATTGACCCATCAGGACTCAGTCACGCTAACCAATCAGACTCAGCTGCATTGACCAATCAGAATCAGCTGTTGAGCAATTAGAAGTAAGCCACAGTGACCAATGGGACTCAGCTGCATTGACCAAGCAGACTCATCTGTATTGAGCAGTCAGGACTCCTCTGCAGTGACCAATCAGACCAAGCCAGTGAATCCCTCATTTGTATAATGAACCTGACTGGAGCCTGGGCGGGAACTTCTGCTGTGTTACCTTAGCCTTCCCTGTGCTCTCTGGAATGGCCACCCTATCACACGGAAGGTGGGGTCTCTGGAATGAGTCTCTTTCCTCCAGGCTCCTTTTTAGAGAACTTCTGTTCCCCTCACGCGTGTCCCGCACACTTTCCCCCAGCTGTCCATACCCGCCCTCCCCACACCTCCCGCTCAGGCTGCAGCTCATCCTTGCCCGGGCCGAGCACCGAGGGCACGGACCTCGCCCACTGGGCAGTGGGCTGCATGGTCGTGGTGCCCGGCAGAGCGACCTGCTGTGAGCCTACTGCATGTACTCGGCGCCTTCCGATGTCGAGGGTCAGCTGTCTGCCCTGAGACCAGCCAATTCCCACTAAGTCCCTGCCTGCCAGGGTCAGAGGCCCCCACATGTGTCTCGAGCATCTTGTGAGTTTGGCTTTTGTGTCCCTGGTGGATTTTGAGGTGATTCGCAAGGTGCTCACAAGTGCTCACAAGCAGGAGCTTTGATCGCTGCCATATTGCCTCAGCCCCCCGACCCCCAGCAGCTGCCCACTCCAAACAAAATGATGGGGCATGTTGGGGAGGCCCAGGAACATGGGCAGGGCAGGACCAGGCAGGTGAGGCACTGCGCTGGGTGGTTCTGTGCCCAAAACAGGAACCAGGTCGAGAGGCCCCTGTTCTGGCATCCGGCTGCTCGATCCCCACGTGGCTACAGTGAGAGGGCCCTGGCACTGCCGCTTGAGGAAAGAGCCTGCCCTGGGCCAGGACCCTGGGAGGGGCTCAGCAGGCCCCAGGCTGCGGGCAGCCAAACCCCAGGGCCAGGGGCCAGGTGTGCTGTGGGCCGGGTGGTGTCCAACGGGGCTGGTCCTCCCTTGGCTCTGCGGAAGGGGAGGGTGTGAATGGTGCTGCCTCTCCAGGGAGAGGCTGAACAGACGTCCAGGAGTTGCTTAGGCTGAGCATGACCGACCGCCCACTGCCAGCAGCCCCAGGCCACCTGGAATGAAACTCCAAACCCCAGAGCCCCCCAGCGGGGGAGGGGGGTGAACGCTGAGGGAGGAGTGAGACCATGCAGAAGGGACAGAGAGGGGCCTGCAGGGCCCGGGGGGCGGGCAGAAGCCCCTTAGCCCCTGCACAGTCGCATACCTGTGGACTGGGCACAGGGAGCTGCCCAGGAGCCCTGTGTCCCCCAGACTTCTGCACCCCACAGCCATACCCCACCCCGCTGCCAAGTCAGTGTCCTGACACCCTCCTGGCCCAAAGCAGTAGCCCAGTGCCCGGTCAGCCAGAAAGGCTTCCAGGAGGGAGAGCTGCCCCCCACACACACTGCGGCAGAGGGCAGAGGGGTAAGACAGGTGTGGACACAGGTCCCCCAGCTCCCCTCTCTGGGCTTCCCTGGGAGGCTTGGTCCCACCAGGGCCCGCCCCACACCTGGCTGTAGATCCCGCTGGTTCAGGAAGGCCCTGGGACTTTCTACCAGGTTCACATGGTTGGGGAGGACAGTGGGGCTCCGTGACCATCCTTTGGCAAAACTGAGTCAGTTCCATCCACGGAGCTCCAGGGCAGGTGGCACTCCCAAGATGTTATGTTGTATCGCTGTGCCACCCAGGTGGCCACACCTCCTACTTGCCCCCTCCCTCCTCTGCGTGTGTGTCCATCTCCGCCTCTTTGTCTCCCCTGCTCTCTGTCTCTGTCTCCCTCACTCTCTTGTCTCTGTCTCTCTCAGGAGGGGCAAGGCCAGCCGCAGAGTCCAGAACCTGACAGGCAGGGAGTGGGCCCGCCCCAGCCAGCTCAGGTGTGAGCAGAGGGCAGGGGAATGGACATCCTTGAGAGCCGGCCTCCTTGCGGGGACCTCTGAGCTCCCAGCTGTGCACAGGGACCCTGGGCAGGGAGCTGAGCAGGGCAATTGGGGACCTGGCCCTCCAGTGAACACCCCGGCAACTGCTCGTGCCGCTGGTAGAGCTGGTGTGATAGCGCCCCCCAAATTCACATCCACCAGGAACCTCAGAATAGGAACTTATTTTAAAATAGTGTCTTTGTAGAAGTAATGAAGTTAAGGATCTTGAGATGGGGGCCCCTAAATCCAGTGACAAGTGTCCTTATAACAGACACCCAGGAGGAGGCCCCATGAGGACAGAGCAGAGGAGGAGCTGGCGGCCACAAGCCCAGGATGCAGGGAGCCACCAGACACTGGAGCCAAGGAAGGGTCCTTCCCTGGAGCCTCCAGGGGGCACATGGCCCTGGACGTCTGGCCTGCTGGCCAGAAGACAGGAAGCTCCTGTTGTTTAAGCCACCCGCTTTTCCAAACACAACTTCTGTGAAGAAGTTCATTCACTGATGGCGAATCGGTCCTTAAAAACTGGAAGGTAAATCCGTGGACGTTGTCCAGGTCTTGTCAATGGACCAAGAGCCCAGAGCAGGGTCAAAGGGTGCACTGGTCAGGTGGCCATGGCTGGTGAAGGGCCACGAATTCCCAAACCAGGATCTCATTTTCCTAGCTCAGCAAGACTCTATGCCACTATTTTAGGTGATTTTCTAAGTGCAGACTGAGCTGACTGCTAGGAAATGACACACCTGCCATCTAAAATCAATTCCGTTCGCAGACAGTCAGGACTGGTCTTCATGAGCTGGCTGCTCCTGGTGTGGCACTGGGGCCCCGTCCGGGAGTGGGGTCAGGCTTTCCAGTGGTGCTGCACAGCCGGCCTGGTTCTCCTCTGGACAGGGGACTCGCTTAGCTCCCTGGACGGCGACTGTCTGCCTGCCTGTCCTGGAATAATTCTGCTCCCGAAGCCGAGGCCACCTCTAGCTGATTCTATTGATAACATCACTGAATTTATGTCAAGAGCATTTGTACTCGTTTAGAAAAATGGACCAGTGAGTCACCTTTTGCCTAAAATGGTAAAAGGAACACCACCAGGGTGATCTTTTCACTACCTGGTTTATATTGTCAGTAGTAACTTCCAGAAGGCAAGTGCCCAGGGCTCCGTGGGCCATAAAGAAAGCACAGCCAGCCAGAACGGACGTAAAAAGAAACTGAGTCCCAGGACAGGCCCGGTGTGACCCCACCCACTCGAGCTCTGCTGCTCTGTGCCTTGCCTGCGCTCTGGAGGGGACTTCTCAGAACAGCAAGAGTTAGGGTCAGTCTGGGCGGCGGCTGCAGAAGCGACCCCAGAGGGGCTCAGTGGAAGCTGAGGCCCAGCCACTGTGGGGTCCATGCTGCCCCCAGGTTCCCGAGGCGTCAGTGCTGGTCCTCACAGGCGGCATGGCCTGTTGGACGCCAGCACCCCTCACTCCTTGTCTGGTTCAGCATCCGGTGTCCTCTGCTGCCTTTGTGGGGCTCCCTGGCCGGGCTGCACTCCCGGGAGGGTTGGGGTCCTGCGGCCAGGAGACAGGGGCAGCGCCTGGGGCGGACTTGGGTCAGCTGGACCTGAACAACCGCAGCAAAGCTGGGAGTGACCTAAAGGTGACCTTCACCCCTGGGGGAGGGGCTGCACACCCCTCCCCCCCAGCAGCCTGGGGAGCCTCCTCCAGGGTGGGGGCCTGAGGCTGGAGGGGACCCTCTGTGCCCCACGTTCCAGCACCAACACCATAGTAGCTGCCTGTCACCACAGCCCCAGCACCTGCGGAGCAACCCGCGGTCAAAGGCCGGGCACGGGCAGCAGGTGTCCCCGAGAGAGGACAGAGGGGAAAGGTGGCAGAGGCCGCAGCAGTGACAGCCTTCAGCCTCGGGGAGGGGCCGCTGCGGGACGCTGGGCGGGGCCGGCGCAGACCTGCTCCCGGCCGCACCCTCCGCCGCCCCCCAAGGCCGCGGGCTTCGGGAGAGCAGGACTCGGGGGACGGTCGCCCGCGCACATCCGCCCGCCCCGAGGCCGCGGCCACGCTCGCGCATCCTCCCGCAGCGCCGCACACGCCCGCGCCTCCTGCGGGGCGCGGAGACCGAGGTCCAGGCGTCCCGGTGACCTCGGAGGGCCAGGTGCGGGCGCCACCTCCCGCCCGCCCCGCGCTCCCCGCCTCGTGGTCGGCCGCGCCCTGCGCTGAGCGGACCTCGTAAGGCAGAGGCGGCTCGGCTGCCGCGGAGCGGGGTGGCGGTGCGGGGCGGTGCGGGGCGGGACCGGCCGGGCCCGAGCTCCGCGGGACTCCGGATCGCGCGCGGCCGAGTCGCCGAGGCGCCGCCGCTGCATCTCCGACGTAAGCGCGCGTGGGGCTCGGTCCTGCGGGCGCGGCTCGCGCCGGCCCCCGCCCTGGGGCTGTGCCAGACACCTGCGCCGGGGCCGGCGGCGGCGGGGAGGCTGCGCTGGGGGCGCGGGCGGGAGCAGCTGCAGGGGCGCCACGGACAGGCTTGTAATTGGGCCCCACTGTGGCGCTTGGGCCTTTCTGGGCGACAAAGGACGCCCCCTGCAGCCTCTTCCCTCCGGGCCTCCCCACGCCCCTTTACCGGTGCCCAGGCCTAGGGGAGCCGCAGCCAGTGTGAGGCGGGACATTTGGCGCAGAGGGTTTGAAATGAAGCCCGTCTCCTACAGGCAGATTTGGGGAGCTCCATGGCCACAGAAAGAGCGTGACCCCCGGCAAGAGCTCGGATGCCCGTCTCGGGACCGCAAAACCGCAGTCCTCGCAAGCAAGAGCGTCACCCTCGCGCAGAGGCGGAAGCTCCCGGGTGGGAGTCGCTCCCCGGGTGGGAGTCGCTCCCCGGGTGGGAGTCGCTCCCCGCCGAGCCGAGAGCACCGCAGAGAGCCAGGAAAGCAGAGCTGCAGCTTTTAAATGTTCACTATCAGATGTGTCACCGTCATTGTTGTCATATTTACAAACTTGTAATGGAAAATAGGGAGGGATTAAATAGGTGTCTGTTGCTCACCTGCTGACTGCAGAAAGACAGAAGGGACTCGAGGATTAAGCACGGAGGCATCCCAAAGTCGGAAAAGGTTGAAGAGATGAAAAGGAACCAACAAAGGAGACTGAGAAGGAAGAATACGTGTAGCAGCGGACACCAGTAGATGCAGACGTGGAACAGTGGAGGACAACAGGAGAGGGTGTGGAGAGGAGGAGGGGATGGTGACTGCGGGGACTCGTCAGCGAATTCGGCGGCACAGGGGTCGTTATAACCCACAGAAACCGACTTGGTCAAATGATGGGAACGAACGCCTGTTGGGAGGAGATTCACAAGAACTGGAGACAGTGAGTGCACACAACCCATTCAAAATTTTTTGCTGTAAAGGGAAACAAAGAAATAAGGAGATGCCGGGTGGGGTGGCTCATGCCTGTTATCCTAGCACTCTGGGAGGCCAAGACAGGAGGATTAATTGAGCTCAGGAGTTCGAGACCAGCCTGAGCAAGAGAACCCCATCTCTACTAAACAACAAAATTAGCCAAGCATGGTGGCACCTGCCTGTAGTCTCAGCTACTCAGGAGGCTGAGGCAAGAGGATGGCTTGAGAAAAGGAATTTGAGGTTGCTGTGAACTATGATAACGCCACGGCACTCCCAGCAGCGGTGTCATTGTAGAAAAATACACAATGAAATATTCAAGGAGCAACTGCATGTTGTACGAGATGTATTTACAAATATTCAGGAATGTATGTGTATTTTCCGTGTGTGGGGTGGGGGAGAGAGGGACAGAGAAAGGGAAGGAGGGACGGAGAGGGACAGAGAGGAGAGAGATCACAAATGGGTCAAAATGTTAAAAATAGGTAAAGGGTACACTGTTGTTTACCATCCCTGCAACTTTTCTACAAGTTTAATTACTTTCAAATTTAATACATTTTAAAAATGGACCATTGACTATATTGTCTTGAGTTTTACATAACTGTTGAGATTTTTGGCTTTGATTCCCACAGTTGCCACACCCAGACCCCAGCAGTGTGAAGCCAACTTTACAACAATGGTCTCGGCTTCTGTCCCAGGCAAGAACCTGGGATCCTACTAGAAAAATTGAAAAATAAATTAAGTGATATTTTTAAAATATAAAATAGAAATGTACAGCATTTCACAAAAAACCTCAATGAATTATTTTATTTTTGACAATGACCACAAAAGCTCAAAAAAAATATTTTTAAAAATCAAGATATGTTCTTGCCATATAAACAGAAAAGGGAAGAGAAAGAAAAAAAAATCAAGATATGCATACCTCAATTTACTTTCCCACGTGTGTTTGTCACCTGGAGTAAACCATTCATGACTGTTCATCTCCATGAACGCAGCCCTCCACCACGCCACCGAGCTCCAAAAGACCAATAGGAGGGGGATATGCTGAGCAAGTGCTGATTTTTCCAATTCTATTGTTCCCTTTAAAAAGAGAAAAGGAAGAAAGAAAAACATAAATTGTATTTATATATTACAGGAAATAACATTTTAAGTTTGTTTTAGATTAAGTAACCCATTATAGGATTGTATACAGACATAAGCCAACAATGGCCCATCAGAGCAAGATGTAAAAGGACCTCACACACAGAACTAGGTACAAAAGTAGCTGTACAGAATGAACAAGTTCCCAAACTGACTAACCTACCCCTACATCTTGCAGTGAAACCCTTTCCTACCGTCCCTGGCTACATGCCACAAGGACTCAATTTCAAAGTGAGGATCCTCTGTTAAGAGAATTTTTTGAAAATGAGAACTAGCCAAAGATCCATAATCAACAGAAAATGCACCCACACATCAGAAATGCTTAGGGCAGGAGCAAGTTTGCAGGTGCTGAGGCTGCCAGGACATTCCCAGGCTGTTCTCTTCCCCTTCGCTGCAGACTCCTGCCATTTCCTCAGCTGTCCGGATCCTGTACCTTTTGCAAACCAGGGCGTTTTCTAGAATGAGGTTTGAATTTTAAAATACATTACCCACTTGTTATGTTTTATACTCAGAAAAATACCTATCAGTTTGAAGCCATTATATTCGAAATTTCCAAACAACTTTCAAACATTTAAAAAAGACTGATCATTTCAAAGCGGAGAGTTTACGAATAATTCATTCTAACATTTGGTAAACAGTAGCATACACGCACACATTATGATAGTGGAAAGGTGAAAAGGCAAAACACCAGCAAAAGCGCTGGCTGTTCACCATCAGCCGTCTAGGAAACTCTCAGGGAGGCTCCAAGCTGGCGGCACCGGGTCACCGCGGTTCCTTAGCTCGCTCTGGCGGGCTCCAAAGCACGTGACTGCTTCGGCCCATCCAGTACTTCGGCGTCCTTGTCTTCTCCCACGAACACGGAGCCTGACACCTGCAACTCGTAGACAAACGTTACCTAGTTTCAGGGCTTTAGAGTTTTGTAGTTATTATTGTTAAAGCCCACTGGGCACACATTCAGTTTTGTGTGTGGTGTGTGCGCAAGATTAACCTACGTCCTGCACGCACGGGGAACAACGCGCAATTCAAGCAGTTCCCTCTCCCGAGTAACTTTTTTATCATTTACTACTGAAATGACCATAAGGAACTTCAAACGCTGGCCTGGCAGCGCGCACACAGCACGGCCCGGCGCTGCCCGCCGCGGACCTGTGCGCTCCCGGCCGGCCCGGCTTGGCCCGAGCGCCCCTGCACCGCCGCCTTCGCCGCCCGGGGCCCGCGCCCCGTCCCGCCCGAGGGCAGGTTCCCGCAACCGCCCAAGAGCGTTTCCCCGCCCCCACCCGGGTCGCCCAACGCCTGCCCGGGCCCGCGCCCCGTCCGACCCCCGCCGGCCCCACGAGCCCGTCAGCGCCCGGAAGCGGGTGCGGCGCGGGCTGAGCCCGGGGTCCTCTCCTCCCGCCGCGGCCCCCAGCCTCCCTCCCCCCGCGTCAGGGGCGGGCGGACGGGGTCCGCCGTCGTCGTTTGGGCGTTGGAAGCGCAGCTCCCTCGCGTCTGTCCCTCGCGCCCCTTTAGGTCAACCTTTCCCGCGGGGCTCTGAGGGCAGCGGCTGTGCGCACGCGCGCCCACGGGTCAGGGGCCGGGCCTGCTCCCCACGCCTGAGGTCACTGCCGTGGCTGCCGCAGCTCCGCCCGCCCCCCAATTCCTGTCCCGCCCCCCGTGCGCGCTCTGGGGGTGCGCTGAGGGTGGAGGCGGCCCAGGGCAGTTGCGGGAACGTCAGGGCCGGTTATTTGCCTTCGGACTGGGCGCCACCGGCTGGACTCCAGCTCCTCCGTGTCTCCGGGTGACCGTGGGCGCCCCTTAAACACCGAACTGAATGTCCGGGTAAAGTGGGGCTGGTCGGTGAAACCCACCGCTGTGGTTCCAAGGATTGAAAGAGAGAAAGTGGAAAACGCACATGGTACATCCTAAATAGTTGGTTACTATGTGACAGGACAACCTTGCCAATAAACTAACACAAAAATTGGCTTGTCTCTGATAAATGGCTCCTTAGGTTAAAACATTCCAAGCCTTCAGACAAAGCTTCATGTCTTTAACCAATTACAAGCCAAAGAATCTTTAAACCCACCTATAACCTGCAAGCCCCCCCTCTTCCAGATGGCCCACCTTTTTGGGCCAAACCAACCTATGCCTCCCGCATATTGATTTACCTGTAACCCCTGTCTCCCTGAAATGTATAAAACCAAACTGTAACCCAGCCACGGTGAGTCCACCTGCTCAAGGCTTCTTTGGCGTGGCTCCAGATCATGGTCCTCAAATTTTAAAATTACTTTACAGAGTTTGGCTTTTTTTCTGTTAACAATCTGAACAGACAGGAGTGCGATGCTCCGGCCCCAGCTCTGGCCAGACCAAACTCCCAGGACCCTGATAAGCCCCTCACAGAGAAGAGGAAAAAGGGAGGGGTGGAACAGATGCAGCCATTTTCTGCTATGAGCTGGCAACAATCACTTTTTTCCTTCCTTTTCTTCCCCATACAGACTCTGAGCCCCTTAACCTCAAGGGCCGGCACTGCTTTCTTTCCTTCATGGCGAGCCCTTCACCCCCTTGGGAAGAAAATAAACTTTATTTAAAACTAATCTTTGGGCCAGGCGCGGTGGCTCACACCTGTAATCCTAGCACTCTGGGAGGCCGAGGTGGGCGGATCGTTTGAGCTCAGGAGTTCGAGACCAGCCTGAGCAAGAGCGAGACCCCCGTCTCTACTAAAAATAGAAAGAAATTATATGGACAACTAAAATATATATAGAAAAAATTAGCCGGGCATGGTGGCGCGTGCCTGTAGTCCCAGCTACTCGGGAGGCTGAGGCAGTAGGATCGCTTGAGCCCAGGAGTTTGAGGTTGCTGTGAGCTAGGCTGACGCCACGGCACTCACTCTAGCCTGGGCAACAAAGTGAGACTCTGTCTCAAAAAAAACCAAACAAACAAACAAAAAAAACTAATCTTTGTGTCAAGAATTCTTAGCCTGAGCTACATGATGGGGTCCTGGTTTTCAGTGGTCTTGGCTTCCCCAAGTTCATGCGCTGGAAACTGAATCCCCGAGGCCATGGCGTTGAGGGTGGGACTTTTCCAGAGGATGAGGCGGTCAGGGCGCTGTCCTCCGAAAGGGGTCAACACCCCTGCAAACGGCTTGGTCGGTGAAACAGCCCTTAAATAACAGGGTGCAAGACAAGAACCTTGGTAATGGCCTAGCTACAAATAATGCACAGGCCTAGCTACAAATAATTAGTAACTGTCCTGTTATTGCCACTCCAGAGCCACGCAGCTGGTGGGCATAAACACTCTTAACTTCTCCCCATAGCAGGTGTCCATAAAGATTCTTAACTTTCTCCATAGATGACATCACCTTTTTGAAACCTAAAGGTAGTTTTTAAGATATCTTCCAAGCCCAGCATTCTAGTGGATTGATTAACACACCCAGACCAGGGGCCCACAGCAAGAAACTGACTCAACTGGAATTAAGACCCCAGGGACTAAAACAACACAAGATGATTTCTACATCCCTATAATTTTGCCCTAATTTACGAACCTAATTGCCTAATCCCTTGTCTGCCAAACTATCCTTAAAAGCCCTGTCTCGGGAATCCTCAGGGAGGCGGATTGGAGAAATTTCTCCCGTCTCCCGCTTAGGTGCACGGACTAAAGACGCTTTCTCGGCCGTAAAACCTGCTGACTCAGGTCTCCTGGCCACCGGGCAAGTGAACCCGGACGGGCAGCAACACCCGCTCTCCCACCGCGGGATGACGCCCGGGAGACCCGACAGACGGCGGGCGCCGCCCACGCCTCTCCAGCCCGCGTCCTGACCCGGACCCCGACCGCGACCGCGACCCCGGCCCCGACCCGGCCCCGACCCCGTGCAGTGCGGCGGCTCCGCACGCGGCCCGCGGACAGGCCTCAGCTCCCCCGCCCGACAGCCTGTCTTCTCCCGCCGCCCGCTCCTCGCACACGACCACCCGGCTCCCGGCGTCCCCCGGCCCGGGGCGGAAGCGCCGGCGGGTTTGACCGGACCGCCCCTCTCGGCCCCCCGCCCAGCACTCGCCCCGCCCCCGGGAGGCACGCGGCGCGAACCGGAAGTAGCGGCGCGAGGGCCGGGCCGTGCCCCGTGGTGCCCTTTGTCCCCTCACCTCGTCCTCCAATCGCTTCTCGTGGACGCCTGGCCCGCCTCCCGCCCTCCTTTCCGGTGGCGACTTCCGCCTTCCGGCCGGGCGGTGGGCGGCGGCCCCATGGCGGCGGCGTCCTCGCGCGTGGAGCTGGGCTTCGCCGAGGAGGCGCCGGCGTGGCGGCTGCGCAGCGACCGGTTCCCCAGCAAGGTGGGCGGGCGGCCGGCGTGGCTGGGCGAGGCCGGGCTGCCCGGGCCCGGGGCCCTGGCCTGCGCGCGGTGCGACCGCCCGCTCGCCTTCCTGCTGCAGGTGTACGCGCCGCTGTCCGGCCGGGCCGACGCCTTCCACCGCGGCCTCTTCCTCTTCTGCTGCCGCGAGCCGCCGTGCTGCGCCGGCCTGCGAGGTGCGCCGCGGGCCGGCGGGGGCGGTGCTGCCCGACGCGTGCTCGGGGCGCGCGGAGCCGAGGCCCCCGCGGCGGGCGAGGGCGGGCGGCGGTGAGCACAGCTGCCGCCCTCCGCGCGTCCCTCCCCGCGGTCCCCGGGAGCGCTTCCTCCCGGGTCCTTGCGGGGATGCCCTCGGTTTCTGCTAAATAGGCTCCTAGCGATGCCCACGCTCCTTCGTAGCCTGCGGCGTTTTGATGAATCGATTGGTACTAGGTTTGGTTGGTACAGTCGGAGAATACAAATTCTTTTTTTAGAAAGAGAGGCCCCAATAGCATTTTTAAATTTTTTGCAGTCCGTCTTAACGATTATTCTTGTTTGATTACCTGGAACCAGGTCCAGGAGCCAGTTCAGTTGTGTGTTCCAGACAGAATCTAGTTTCTGGATTTTAAAAGCTTTTCTCCCTTCCGGAAAATAAGCTGCCTGAAAGCAAAAACTTTCGTTTCTTTCCTTTTTTTTTTTTTAATGGGTGTCTTTTCAGTCTTATGTGAAGTAGAAGCTGAAATATTTGAATTACTATTTTACTGCAGGTATTTATAGTTTTTCTCTTCGTTCTTAGTTTTTAGGAATCAGCTACCCAGGAAAAATGACTTTTACTCATATGAGCCACCTTCTGAGGATCCTCCCCCAGAAACAGGAGAATCTGTGTGTCTCCAGCTTAAGTCTGGCGCTCATCTCTGCAGGGTTTGTGGCTGTTTAGGCCCCAAAACATGCTCCCGATGCCACAGGGCGCGTTACTGCGGTAAGGTGCATCAGGCTCTGGACTGGAGGTCAGGACACAAGCAGGCGTGTTCACAGCCAGGTGAGTCGCTGTCTGATCGTCTTTCCTTAGTCGCAGCTCAGTTTCATAGCTTCTGTCAACCCAAACGTTTTATGTCCAGGTTAACTTTAAAGTTAAAATTAGGAAAGGTATAATACTTTTTGAAATTTTCCTAACTGGCTTTATGAATATCTTTATAAAAGCGAGGCTGTGAGGTCTGAATCACCCAGTTATGCCACCAGCCTTGCTTTAATATAGGCTTTTAATTTGATGCCATTTTTAAGTGCCAGAACTACATGTATTAATGATAGGGAAAACGGTTGCTGTATGGAATATACTACTTTCGAAATAGAAAATTATCAGCCCATCTTCACATCTAAATGATTACTAATGATGCCAGTAACTTTTTTTTGTTTTAGGTCATTTGGACCATGCAATTCCAGACCACAACTTCCTTTTTCCGGAATTTGAAATTGTAGTAGAAACAGAAGATGAGATTATGCCTGAAGTTGTGGAAAAGGAAGATCCTGCAGAGATTGTGGGCAGCATGGGTAAGCAGTTTCAGCACCTCATTCCCCGAGGGATTAAACACAATGCTTGGGAGAAAGGGCTCCTTGTGTTGAGAAGAGAGGGACTGAGAGGAAAGGGTTCTCACTTTGGAGGCTGTAGTTTTCAGATACTGCCTCAGGTGAAAACGTGCTTCCTGGCTCAAGTCAGGAACTCTGCTCCCTGCAAGGACTGGGGGAGGAATCCAGATGGTCCCGAGGGTGGGGCTGCACAAGACGCTGGGAACGTGGTGAGTTCCTCTGAGCCTCAGGCCTGTTTCTCAGCTCAGGGGAGTGAATGCCTAGCATGGTGTTTGGCGTGCAGCAGGGGCCCTTTAAAAGTTGCTCTTTTAACTTCTCTTTCAACTCAATCAACAGTTTGATTTTGCAGTTTACCTAGAATTTATACTCTAGGGTAGTACCTGTGCTGACCAAATACTTAAGAGACTTATTTTATAATAGCCAACATTTATCCAGCATTTACTTTATGCTGTTTAAGGACTATTTGTGCATTAGCTCATTAAAATCCTGACAGCAGCCCTTTAAGTCAGAAACTCTGCCCCATATTGCAGGTGAGAAAATTGAGGTTCTGGGTGTAACTTGCTTTGGTCACATAACTGTTAAGTTTTACAATTCAAGTTTGAGCCTAGATGTTGCTGACTCTAGAACTAGAGCTGTACACACACAACCACCACAAAATTAGATTTATAGAATCTAAATGAAAATGTCAACTTCCTGGTTTGTAGTTCGTAGCAGTCATACATTGCAAAACACAGATCTGAGAGTTTGCTTCGTGCCTGACTGTGCTTGATCAGGGAGACACAACGGGAAGCAGCGACACTCGGTGGTCAGGTGCTCACGGTCTCGTGGAGGAGCCCAGATGACACTTGGGGAAGTTAAAGTCCATGTGATGACGATAATACGGGTGCCAAGGGAAGATGTGTGACATCACTAAAAATCTCCTGGCAGGGGCTGTGCACGCATCTCCATGTGCGTACATTGTTGCTTGTTTTTAAAAAGGTCAAATAATGAAAATGCTCACCTTCAGGAGAAGGGAGAGCATAGAGTAGGAGGGTTGAGGATAAAAGCCGGACTTTGAACATGCCTTGTTTATGTGGATGTGACTGTGGAACCATGTGTGTGTTTTGTATGTGTTTTACAGAGTAAAATTAAGTTTTAAAAATCAGTTCTGAATCATCAAAAGTAAGTGAAATTGTATCGAATTAGTTGGATAACCACACAACTCTTCTAAATGACTTCAAAAAATAGGACAGTACATCCTTAGTGTAGTATACCTCAAGAACGAAAAGGACTGAAAGAAGATGTTAGTATTTTCAATAAACTTGTTGCTAGAATGTTGCTGTTGTTGCTTTGGGGTGGTTGTGTGTGTACTGGGTGCTAAGCAAAGGAGTAATTACGTTGGAGTTACTGAGAACTGAGGTGCTGGGTGTGGTAGACGATGTTGATGGATAAAATTAAATACAAACCTATAGGTCTGACTTTATACTGCAATTACCAGTTATGAACTTGCGATGTATTTAATCCACTGTAAAGGCATAGAAATAATGGCCACCTCAGTACCAGTTGGGTATCCCTGGTGGCCAGATGGTGGTGTCTGAATACCATTTCTCTCTAAATGGAACTCCAGGCTCTTTTGGGAGGTGGTGATTCCAGAACTGGGTCAGGAAATGTTCAAATAACATTGGAACGTGGTCATACCAGAGATCTGGGAAGCTACCAAAGGTTAATAGGCTCAGTCAGAAGGACTCAAGAACCAGTGTGAAAGGCTCTTATTGGCAAAAGATGGATAATTTGAACATCTACTAACTGCAGTGGATTGAAACATGTCGAATATATTTAATGGGTTTAAAATGATTAAAAAAAAAACCTCAGTGATCATCTTTGTAGGATACTGGGGAACAAACTCATTATTTTGAAAATTGGTAAATAAAGGGAAAGTTTGTCTTTTAGGAGTACATACCTCAATTATTCACAGATGAAGTAACCTGGGCTTTACTTCAGAGTAATTGAGTTGGGGGAAGCGGTAGAGACAAGAAACGCTGGACTTGATAGCGGTGACGCTAATTGGTACATGAAGGTTCATTACAGTATTTCTATATATATGCTCAGAATTTTCCAAAATGAAAATTACAAAGAAAACTCCTTCCTGGAGGTAGCTGTGTCCCGAGACTTAAGTTTGAGTCCCCAGGAGAAAGGTTGGCAGGAGGCCACATGGCCTAGGGAACCGCGTTCACAAAGCCCTGAAGGTCGCACTGAAACTGCTCATACGCGTGATGGAACATGAACCTGAGGCGTTTTCTGTTTCTGCCGTCAGACCTGGCAGGTGCCAGTGAGCAGCATGAATGCCTTCCCAATGCCATCAGAGCAGCGATTTCAGCTTATCTGACTCAGAGTCTGTCAGTTATATTTTGATCAGTGTTACAAAGACTAAAGGTTACACTGGGAAACACTGGCCTGTTGGGAACAGCAGTGGCCCAGGGTGGCAGGAATTCCAAGAGTTAAGGTGGAGATGGAAACATCTGATGACCAGGTGAATGCGTGTACTAGCTAGGAAAAGGAATGTATGAGACATGAAGAGACTGGAACTAAGTCCAGTAGCGTCAGGACAGCGTTCTGTTGGGTGTCCTGGGATGTGCTGGGCACGGTCCTAAGCCCTTGACTTGGCCATTCTGTTCTTTCGAAGCTTTAGGGCAAACTGCTGAATGGGAGCTTAAAAAGTGCTGCATGGAGCACCTGGAAATTCAGATGGTCCAACTCTAGTGAATAAGCAGGGAGAGCTATCTGATTAGCACAATGCTGGCTTCCCTCAGCATGTGTGGATCGTTAAGTTGTGGGGACTTTTCCTGTTTTCTATAATAGTTATGTTGATTTTTCAGGTGAAGCACTGGAGGAAGAACTAGATTCCATGGCAAGACATGAATCCAGGGAAGATAAAATTTTCCAGAAGTTTAAAACTCAAATAGTCCTTGAACCAGAACAGGTAAAGTAGAACTCATACCTCCCACTGTATTCTTTTCAGGCCATGTTTTATGAGTATAATCTCTGAGAGGAAGTAACTCGGGTGGGAGATGAATGAGATGTTGCCTGACATACACAAGAGCTTTGGCATCATTGACAAAACAAAAAAAGTTATTTTTGCCCATTTTCCAATAGGTACCTTTGGCTAGTAAAACCAATACGACGTGCTAACATTATTCCCATTAACTTCCCTTACCATAAGCATAAATCACTAAAGAAAACTCAGCTACATAAACTAGTCATTGGGATTAAATAAATACCCAGGGGCTTATAGGAAGACTAGATCTAGGTCCCAAACACTAAGAAGGCAGTTCTTAGCAATGCATACGCTTTTTAACAAAATACAAGAAAACCCTTCAGTTGTTATAGCAAGCTTATTACGATGAAATTTACCCATGTTTGTAATATTTGTCAAAACACCATGTTTCACTTGGCGTTTGTCCCTTTTAATTTTTAACTAAGTTTCCTTATAGGTGAGTGAAGGTGAGCAGATTCTGGGCATTTTGGATGCAGAACCTGGTGACGGGAAGCCTGGGCTTGTTCTTGGTCCCTTTGCCATATAGTCATAGGAGTAAAATTCTGATGTTAGGTAGTAAAAAGCATCATCTAGCAAATGTAATTTGATACTCTCTGAGTCGCTTTGGGAAACTGAGAAGGCATCAGTGGTGCTCACTGATAGAAGTGAGACGCCTTCCAGCTCAGTGTTCCGTCAGGCGTGGAACACGTGCGGGGTTTCCCTGCACGATCGTCAGCATGCCACCGATGGAAACGTGGGTAAGGCGCTCACAATTCCGGCACGATCCTTGTTGATTTTAGATTCTCAGATATGGCAGAGGTCTTGCACCCATCTGGATTTCTGGTGAAAATATCCCTCAAGAAAAGGATATTCCAGATTGCCCCTGTGGTGCCAAGAGGATATTTGAATTCCAGGTATGACCTTAAAAAAGGACTGTTTAGTGTGTAGTCACCATGATTTATGTTTTTAAACATTAAAAACTTTACCAAAGTAACACGTGCACATGGCAGCAAGGAAGGTGCCCTGTAATGAAAATCTGTTTTCTCTCCAACCTTGGGGATTGTTCCCTGGAGGGAATTGTCATTCACTGCTTTTTCTGGTAGTTTGTCTCTTTAGCTCCCTTTTTCTGATATCTGTCCGTTTCTTAGCGTTCGGGCTTTGTAGACTGACTCCTGTGATGCGGATTTAGATGGAGTCACCGTAGCCCTCTGCCTCCAGTGTGGTTATTTATAATCAGAGTCTTTGCCTTCATACTTCGTGAGAGGAGTATTTTAGGGCCTTTACTGTTTAATCTTGGTTTGTGGATTTGTTAGAACAATGGATATAAGCATTAAGGTAAGTGTTTTTTACAAAGGAGTTGTTAGCATTAAAGTCTATTTGGGGACTTGGGTGGACTTTCCACATTTGGTGGACATGCTCTTGAGCTTTGGCTTCACTAACCTTACACAGTTGTAGGTAATGTTTGTTTCTTTGGATTAAAGAAGAAAGAATCATGAGGACCACGGCCAAAACTGTTTACTTCTTAGTGCCAAAGCTTTTGGTGCCGAGGATGAGGTGACAGGGTTTGTATGAAGCAGTTTCGAACCATGGTGGCAGTTTTGCTGCTTCATGCTTTCAGATCAGACTACTTGACTTCAGAGAAATCCCTTCTAGTCTGTACAAATGTCAGCAGGCGTCTTTATGTATTCATGACTAGAAGTTAGGGCCAGGGTTTCTTGAGTCAGAGTCACAACATCTGCTCTTCAGGTTTTACACGATACAAAATAAGATTTGCCCAAGTAGAAGCTTCAGGAGTATTTTGTGGCATAGTGGTAATAGATAATTAGTAATAAAAACAGTTTAGCAGCCACTTGTGAACTTCTTTCTGAAATGGAAAAGAGACACTAAACAGAAGGCCAGATGAAGTAGAGAGGGGCTTTGAAGTTGCAAAATGTTTTTAGATTATTGCATATGTTAACTGTATAGTGTCGATAATCCTGTTGAGTAATGCCAGGATCCCAATAATCACCCTGGTGGAGACAGTCTATTGAAAGCAGATGGTGCTTCCCACCCTGAAGCAGCATTCTAACTTTGTCACCTTGCTCCCAGGTCATGCCTCAGCTGCTCAATTACCTGAAGGCCGACAGACTGGGCGCGAGTGTGGACTGGGGCGTCCTGGCTGTGTTCACCTGTGCCGAGAGCTGCAGCCTGGGGACTGGCTATGCAGAGGAGTTTGTGTGGAAGCAGGATGTAGCAGACACAGCTTAAAGGCATCTTACACCTGCAATTCCGTTTCTAGGACTTTATCCTAAGGGAATAATTATACCAGAAATAGAGGCGCAGAGATGCAGAGCTGTGGCTTGAGGTGGTGTTTATGGTGTCTAAATATTAACAATACAAAAATGTCCAACGACAGGGATTAAATGTTGGTGATCTGCGGTGGAAGGCTACACAGTCTCGATGCCACCCACCTATGTGCACACCAAATAAGATACAGATCTAAATTGACATTAGACGCCATCATGGGTGGTATTCATCGTATTACCATATTTTTGTAAAAATATGTATACATGTAGATGTGCACAGAAATCTGGAAAGACACTAAGTGTGAACTGGCTACCTGTGAATGGTGGGAATAAGTAAAATTATCTTTTTACTTACATGTGTATTTCTATAATAAAAATGGGTTATATGCCAAGTTAAGTCAAACCACTCTTTAGAGCATTTCCCCCTTTAAGTTTACAAAGCTAAAGAAAAACAGGTGACACCCCAGCAAACTGTTGTCTGATCGTCAGCTGGTGTCCCACTCTCTCCTACTCACTGGAAGCCAGAACATGAGAACAACGCCGCACTGCACCAACTAAGCCGGTGGGTCTGGTGAACAAGATTCCCGACAGTTCTGAAGTAGCAGTACCACAGTTGGCGGCATCAGGAAAAACGGTGGATTTGGGGTCGTAATACGTGAATCTGAAGAGGGTCTGCCTCAGTTGGTCAGCCCGTGGCCCTGCTGACAGGTGAGAGACTGAGCGGCAACAGACCATCTTCATCTTCCATCTCAGCGCTGCGCACCTGGCTTCCCGCCCTCACGGGCCGTGGGATGTGAGCAGAGGAAGGGCTGGCCCAGGAAGCGGCCCGGCCAGGGAGGGCAGGCCTGCCATCCGCTCTCAGTGTGGGACCTTCTGTTTCTCTTCAAGCAAGTGGCTCCTAAGTTGATGCTTCTGACCTCGCTAAGGTTTCTTCTGGCCCCTACCAGTTCACAATTGAGAATTCCCAGTTCCCTCAACACCAGTGACGACAGTTCGTTCTGGTAACTTTCTTATGCTTGTTTCTTTAATCTACGTGGACTCAAAATTCCCCCATGAAACGTCCCTGTTAACGTGAAATGCGTTGGCCACTATAAATCCTCTTTTCTTTTCAAAGGTAACATCACTTTCTAAAGTCATTGGCTACTTGGCTATTTCACTACATTTGTATATCAGAAAGTCCTGGCCCATTAGACTATACTGTGTGTGTGTGTGTGTATAATTTATATTAGTAGCAACGTGTATATAGGTACACATAGCAGCCTATGGGTGAGTGCAGTATGGCATTCCCATGGCTACTTTGTAATGAGTAATGAGTCCTGGCCCATTAGACTATACTGTGTGTGTGTGTGTGTGTGTGTGTATAATTTACATTAGTAGCAACGTGTATATAGGTACACAGCAGCCTATGGGTGAGTGCAGTATGGCATTCCCATGGCTACTTTGTAATGAGTAATGAGTCCTGGCCCATTAGACTATACTGTGTGTGTGTGTGTGTGTGTGTGTATAATTTACATTAGTAGCAACGTGCATATAGGTACACATAGCAGCCTATGGGTGAGTGCAGTATGGCATTCCCATGGCTACTTTGTAATGAGTGAATGGCATTAGTTTTGAACCTGGGGTGGCTGTCCATGGGAGTCACCCATAACTAGGGTATGTCACGGGTTATGGCTCCTGGAAGGGAATTTTTTATCATCGCCTAGTGGCAAGAGCTGGTCACAACACTCAGTGGGAAGCACAGCAGCTTTAAACTGGACCAGTGGGGCCTTCGTGTCCCAAATTATGAATAATTCCTTGTACGCAAAATGTGTACATTCTGCCCAGTGAGGGCTTCTAAAGCAAACACATCTGGGTCTTTCTATGGTAAAAGCTGTCATGGGGACATCGCAGGACGCCCGGGCATTCTTGCAGGCTTGTTGGAGCAGCCAGCCCAGCTGTCGGTGCCTGTTCCAGTCAGCTCCGGAGAGGACGGGCCTTTCTGCTTGGAACAGGTGGTATCAAAAGAGAGAGACAGGCTGGTCCCCATCGGCACCAACTTGGCAACTGTGTTAAAAAAAAAAAAAAATGGCAACTCTACTATTAGCAATACAACATAAAAAATACATTAAGCAACTCAGTTGCCTCTAGACATGTCGAGACACACTGCAAAGCACGAGACGATCAAGTCGGGAAGTCGCACCCACACAGCCATAGCTCCACAGCCGTGTCGGGGCCAGTCCTTGCGCTCCGCCCTGCACGGCTGCGGTCTGCTGGGCTCCCCGTAGGGAGCAACGGGCAGCTCTCTTCACTCCCGATACTGAGTGCTGTTCTCACCCTTTGACAATTTCAGAGATCACAGCAAAAAACTAATGTTTAAGTGTTTTTGGCAAATCACAACGGTGGTAGTATTTTGTCACTCTTAAGAATGTTGCATGTAGGCCCGGCGTGGTGGTTCACGCCTGTAATCCTAGCACTCTGGATCCACCACCGAGGATGGTGGATCACTCGAGGTCAATTTGAGACCAGCCTGAGCAAGAGCGAGACCCCGTCTCTACTAAAAATAGAAAGAAATTATATGGACAGCTAAAAATATATATAGAAAAAAAATTAGCCAGGCATGGTGGCGCATGCCTGTAGTCCCAGCTACTCGGGAGGCTGAGGCAGGAGGATCGCTTAAGCCCAGGAGTTTGAGGTTGCTGTGAGCTAGGCTGACGCCACGGCACTCTAGCCCAGGCAACAAAGCGAGACTCTTGTCTCAAAAAAAAAAAAAGAATGTTGCATGTATAATAGAGATTAAATTAGTGATTATGGGATATTCTAATTCATCCCCCATGTTCTCAAAAATTAAGTATTGTCAGTGTAAAAGTATATATGATATAGAATTGGCTAAATAAAAATCTTGTAGTTCTGAATTTGAATTAGGGAAAGAAGCAAACATTTGTGCCAACTTGCAGGAAGACACAGTCGAGGGACACACTGAACTGCACCGTGAGTTTGTAACTCTGAGAAGCTCCACCCACTCGGTGGCCTGCAGATTTGAAGGCAAAGAGATGGAGGGAACTTAAAGATTAAAACACGTAAAAACACCAGTTACCTTTAAATGGAAGACTAACCCAGGTCAGTGTGTGGCGAATCACTACAAAGGTTGGGGTGCTAGTTCCTTTCTGGGGGAGGGAGGTGTGGCGGCCGGCAGTCCAGGGGCTTCTGGGGCAGCAAGTCCTAGTTCTTGACCTGGTAACGCTGCAAGGGCATCCACCTTTGAGTCACACGTTTGCTGGGCTGCCTGCATGTGCTGTCTTTTACAACTCAAAGTTTAAGGAAAGATTTCCAAAAAGTTACACACATTAAAGTCCTACCCACTGAGATAAGAGAAAGGAATACTGGAAAGGAAAAAATAAAAATTACTATTTACAGATGATTACGTGCCAGAACTCTCAATACAGTCAACTAAATCAACAGCAGTAATGAGTTCAGTTAACTGGGAAAAAGACAGACAACAATAAATTTTAAAGTGAAAATTAATGAAAAAGTTCCACTAATAAACCATAATATACTTAGGAATTAAGGAATTAACTTTTACAAAATGTAAAAGCCTTGCATGAAACAAATATAGAACTTTACTGAGGAACATACACATATGGACCTGCATACATGAAAAGACACTTCCGGCCGGGCGCGGTGGCTCACGCCTGTAATCCTAGCACTCTGGGAGGCCGAGGTGGGCGGATCGTTTGAGCTCAGAAGTTCGAGACCAGCCTGAGCAAGAGCGAGACCCCATCTCTACTAAAAATAGAAAGAAATTATATGGACAGCTAAAAATATATATAGAAAAAATTAGCCGGGCATGGTGGCGCATGCCTGTAGTCCCAGCTACTCGGGAGGCTGAGACAGGAGGATCGCTTGAGCTCAGGAGTTTGAGGTTGCTGTGAGCTAGGCTAACGCCACGGCACTCACTCTAGCCTGGGCAACAGAGTGAGACTCTGTCTCAAAAAAAAAAAAAAAAAGAAAGAAAAGAAAAGAAAAGAAAAGACACTTCCTTCGGGGATAGCAAGAATACGGGAACATCTTTCCAAACCCACACGCTGCTGGCATCACTAATGCCTGGGAAATGCAAGAAAGGGCAGTCTGCATACCCTGCTCTTTGGACCGCAATGTGGTTATCGACATACCAAAACCTAGAATGCATAGTCTTTAGTACGGCAATTCCTCTTCTAGAAAAGTTTACTACAGAAATACCAGTACTTATCCACAAAAATACACATACAAGCCTGTTCCCTGCAGTACTGTTCATAATAGTGGAAAACTGGAGATAACATGTACTACCATAATTAAGGGAATGGTTCAATAAATGAAGGTATATAAGAGTACCTTAATTCCCAATCATGGAAATAGTAATACATTTATGATATACTGACTAAAAAAAGGGAACGCTGTAAAATTGAACATATTCTTTAGCATTTTTTTCAAAAAATGGGATCAAAAGCAAGCCCAGAGGATAGAATTTGCACAGAACAGGGCTTGGAAGACACGTACTAATCTGGTGGCTGCCTTGGGGAAACAGGTGGAAGGGAGGGAAGGAAAGCCCTCCCCCTTCTGATTATATACCTGGAATGCACTGAAAATGTGCTTTTACAACAGGAACAACAAAACCCTAACGATGAAACCTAGGAACCTACAAAAGTCCACCTGATACTCCACGAGGAAAATGACAGCAAACCCAAAAAACTCTCACCAAAAAAGTTACACCGGAGCACTGGCAGCCTGGACAGCACTTCTGCCACTCACTGGCCAGTGACCTCCGGCAGGTCCCTGCAAAGAGCAGCAACAGCTGCAGCTCCGTGAGGACGCCAGCGCGGTGCGCCAAGTGCCTGGGAAACAGGGGTGCTCCAAAGGGGAGGCAGGAAGGACGTGTTTCTGGAGCAGCCGTGAGATCTCGGATAGTTCATCCGTATTCATGAACACTGACTGAAGCAAACAACAAGCACACACACACCAGACTGGTTTCAGGCATTGTATCTAAAATACAACTTGTTTTAAACAGTATGCTCACATGACTCTTACAAGGTATTAGTTATAGCAACAATCTAGCACTTTTATAAACTGCATTTATTGTACAGAGTACTCTGAAGAAAGAAAAATATGTACAGCCATTTGTTTTCCTTAATACACCTACTCTGTCCTGCAATACTGGAAGGAGGAATGTGTCTGGCACAGAAGTAACCCATAGGAGTTAGAAATTAGAAAAACAATACTTTTAAAAAAGATTTTTACTTTTCTGATAGAAATATAAAAACTGTGGTTTATGGGGAAAAAAATTAAAAAGTCCAATGAATTGCAGAGGTGGCTTTAACACTTGAAGTTCTGTCCCTTAAACCAACTTGTCAACAGCAGTGTCTAGGATCTAAATATAAATAAACGGGCAGCAGGGCTCTCGGTGACCTGTGCGGTGTTCTCAGCGCACAAGTGGCCCCCGGCATCCTGCAGCAGGGCCGATGCCGCACAGACGGGCACCGCCTGGAGCCGCCACCTGCCACCGCAGGTCCACCTTCTCACCACGTCCACCTTCTCACGACATCACCACTTAAAGGTACCAGAATGCATTTGTTTAGAACAAGAGGGTGAGGGAGGCGGGGGTCCGTGACAGCCATTACGTTGTCTTCCTGAATCCCTTTAGAATGGGGTAGATGTTTTCAAATGCTTCGTAAATTTCTGCTCTGACTTTAGCACCTGCGAAGACAAGTTGGAGTGGAGACGTGAGTCTGAAACGGTGTTTCTAGACATGCTAAGGCAAAAGTGTGACCTTTACACGAAGCCGCAAGTACAACTCTCTCCATACCCAAACTAACAGACACAGGCACCCCTTGTCACAATCCTGTTTTTGTTTTTAAAACACTATTTTCTTAGAATGGTTTTTTAAAGTACGAAAGCACTGCACCAGGTGGCTCCAGCCTCCCAGGCCACCGCTCGGCTCTCCACCACGGGCGCGTCCTCACAGCCTCTCCCTGGTGCCGAGCCAGGCCCTGGCCTGACCGGGCAGCAGAACGCCTGGTCCTACTGGTCCTGCTCTTGGACTGCTGCCTCCAGCTAAGCTCTTCTGAGTCCTCCTGGTTGTGTCGCGACAGTGCTGAGAAGCCCACAGCGTCAGGGGACTAATCCCAACCCAAACAGCGCCCTCCCTCCCCTCCGGCTCCCTCTCCTCCCCTCCGCGCTTCCCCACCCTCTCACTCCGGCCCCCCGGGGGCATGTTTCTCAGCAGAGCGTCAGGGTAGGAGGCCTCTGTAGGAGAAGCCAGCCCACTGTCCAACACTGAGAAAATGCCCTCCTTGACATTCTTTCAAACTTTAAGGTGCTACTTTCTGTTATAACTTACCTGTTAATACAACTTTTCCAGAAACAAAAATAAGGAGAACAATTCTGGGTTTGATCATTCTGTAGATTAAACCAGGAAATAACTCTGGTTCATAACTAGAAGGAAAATGGCAAAAACAGTTTAGAAATTAAGAGCTTCCCATACTTTTAGATAAAATGAGGACCTGTATGAGGGAAAAATGCCAAATAAACAAGCAAACTAATCACTAGGTGAAGCACAGCTCTTCAGACAGCATCAAAGCAGAAACTCCACAAAGCCAGTGAGGCCAACTCATAGTCGACACTTGACCAAACAGGCGACAGGAGGCTGGCTGTGCTCTCACCTTACCCCATTTCTACTGAATCTGAATCTTCCGACATAAGAACAAGAGCTTCGTATTTACGCTCTGCAGTTTCTGATTCTTGTCAAGATTCATCATGGACAAGTTTAGGTATAGTGACTTAGCCCAATAATGTTAATAATATTTCTAAGATCTGACAGTGACTGTTTACCTTGTAATCACATTCCACCTCCTTAAACTGAAGTATTCTCTAGCTGTCAATTGTGGTTGGGTAATTTAACCAACGTGGTACTCCAGAGACCAGCCTGAGAATGAACCTATCCCCATTAAACTGTCTGACCCAATGGCTGCTGGTCATTACTCTAACCCTAGCGATCTCATTTTTGTCAGTGCGGAGAGGCTGACAACAGGGTGTGTGTTTGGCCTGGCAACCAGGACAGGCTTCTCGGAGGAAGAGTGGCACAGGCGGACGTCCGCAGCTCCAGTGGGAGCCTCCCAGGTGGAAGGTGAGGCGAGCGGGCCAGGCATCCCAGTGGCATGAGCGCAGGCCCGGGCTGAGAGGGCACCGCGGGGCCCCGCGTGGGCAGAGAGCACGAGCGGACGGGGCACGAGGCTGCATGGCAGGCGGGGATCTGCCCCGAGTCTCCCCGGGCAAGTCGCAGGGAGACAACTGGAAAGAATGTTCCTGCTGCTCAACCTTACACTTTGCTGGTAGATCTGCCATAAACTAAAAAGATTCAAACAGGGCAAGAAACTGATGCAAGAGGTTGTAGGTTCAATTCATACATTTAAAGTGTATTTATTGAGCAATAAAATGACAAAACAGAGAGAAGGGGAATCAAATTCATTCCAGCAAAGGGGAGTTCTGGGTGTTACCAAGTGGCCCGGGAAGCCAGGAGCTGGTGAGGATGATAAACACCACTGGGGACAAAGGGAAGAAAATGCGACAATACATGCGACTGTGACGTCATTTGTTCCTACATGCTCAACATTTCCATGTGTCTTCTCCTGAGCAATGTTTCAATGGGTCATCAATGAACTGCTGCCAAAAGCAACTGTAACACACGTCAGACTCACCTGCTGAACTGCTGGTGGGTGAGCACGAGGCCTTCCAGCCTGATAGGGAACTTCACGTCACAGCTGCCCACCATGTTCTGAATCTTGAAGTCCAAGAACTTAGCCGGGAAACCCAACTTCTGTACAACTCTGGCATATTTTCTTGCTGCTAGTCTGGACTGTTCTTCACTAGAGAAAGGAAAAAGATGAGTTATTTGTACTCAAATCCAGCTAAAATAATTATTTAGCTAAGTAACTTATAAAAAGTCCATATTAGAAAATTAATAAACAGACCATAAACTGGTCAACTCCCTTCCAATAAGAGAAAAGAATGGCATTAACAATTTTACTATTGAGTATTCCTTTTTTGAGACAGAGTCTCAATCTGCTGCCCTGAGTAGAGTGCCGTGGCGTCAGCCTCGCTCACAGCAACCTCAAACTCCTGGGCTCAAGCAATCCTCCTGCCTCAGCCTCCCAAGTAGCTGGAATTATAGGTGTGTGCCATGACGCCTGGCTAATTTTTTATTTTTAATAGAGATGGGGTCTTGCTCTTGCTCAGACTGGTCTCGAACTCCTGAGCTCAAGCGATCCTCCCACCTCGGCCTCCCCGAGTGCTAGCATCACAGGTGTGAGCCACCGCGCCCGGCCTAGCAAGTATTCCTGTGTCCCTGACAGAAGACTGGGGACCTACCACAATGACCACCCTTTCAGTTCACCAAATTGATAGCCTTCGATTTTAAGGATGTGAAGTATGATGTCATCATTATCATCATTACTGCTTTTATATTTTAACTCATAAATTTCTACTGAGATGAAACTAACAGGCTTCATTTTTGACAGGAAAATATTAATGAGACTTATTATTGGAGAATGCATTCACTAATTCTATTGTCTTTTATATCAAGTCTCCCTTCACCCATTCCTATGATGTCATTTGTTGGACAAAACCATGACTTAGCAACTTAGAGCTTATGTCAGAAAAGCACAACGCAAGAGTCACATGCAAGGGATCAGGAAGGACAAGAATTAAGCACATATACATGCAGTGCCTTCCGCCCCACCAGGAAAATTAATTTATTTGTGGTTTCTTGTCTTGATAAAATCATCACCCAACTAGATATACAACGGTCAGTCTGCAGATGCTCTGGGACAAAGGGCTGAATGCTGCATGAAAGGCCTGTTTTGGGCACAAACAGAAACATCTGGCATCCATTTATAAACCAAAAGTTTCTGATGTTCCACCCAGGGGAAAACAAGCAAACACAAAGGCTCGTAAATAGTTACTACTGCATGTTGGAGCCAAGGAGGAGGAAAGACCCATGTCCTGCTTTCTGGAAAAAGTCAGAGACGGCCGGGCGCGGTGGCTCACGCCTGTAATCCTAGCACTCTGGGAGGCCGAGGTGGGCAGATCGTTTGAGCTCAGGAGTTCGAGACCAGCCTGAGCAAGAGCGAGACCCCATCTCCACTAAAAATAGAAAGAAATTATATGGACAGCTAAAAATATATACAGAAAAAATTAGCCGGGCATGGTGGTGCATGCCTGTAGTCCCAGCTACTCGGGAGGCTGAGACAGGAGGATCGCTTGAGCCCAGGAGTTTGAGGTTGCTGTGAGCTAGGCTGACGCCACGGCACTCACTCTAGCCTGGGCAACAGAGGGAGACTCTGTGTCAAAAAAAAAAAAAAAAAAAAAAGAAAAAGTCAGAGACCAGGAGCCAGAATGTCCACACCAATGGCATTCCCTTCATTAAAAGATAGTTTCAAAGTTCAGAAAAAGTAAAACATCCACAGCCTCTCTATGTGTTGACACCTCCAAGTACATTTTAATCATCTTTTATTTAAAGAGTTTTCTTGTTTGTTCAAGATTTATGATGCTAAGGCTACTAACTTTCCCCAGTTTTTGACTGCAGCCAGGTACGTGAACTCCGCAGAGTGCGACCTTCAGACAGGGTCTCTCCGCACAGATGCAGAACACAGGCCCCAACCTCTCACGGGCAGGGTGCACTCCTAGGCCCTACGTAGCCCTGACACGCGTCACTAAAACTGGCTCCGAGAGGGCGGCAGGTCTCTGCGACCAGCAGACGTGCTGCTGTGGCGCTGTCAGCGCCAACAAGGTCTGCAACCGCCTCACACCGTCAGCGGTGACGTTCTGTGATTCTTGATCAATTTTTTTTCACTTGGAGATGAATCTACGTTATATAAAAATTTTCTTTTACATAAAAGGATCTTTATTAATAGTTCTGATGTTGTATTATATCAAACGTATATAAAATGCAACTGAATTGTATGAATAAGCATTGTAATACATGTACAAAACTCATGCCTGATTTTATGAGAATGAAATCACTGCTGTCTAAAGTGATTAGAATCAACCATTTTTATAAGAAAGCAAAAATAAAACGTTAAAGTGCTAGCCTAGTAACCTAGAAACCACAAGATATCACCTTTTCTTTCATAACCCATAGACCAGGAGAATGAATTCCTTACGGCTACCTCTTGGCTCCTGTGCACACCATTTTCCCAGAACTGAAAATCAGCGCCGTGGTCCGTGGCTCTCTTATTCTCATGATTACAGCAGCAAACCGCTAAAATGGTCAGAGAGAATCATTAGTGAGGTCATGCCAAACTGCTCAATTTTGTTAGAACTAGACATTGACAAAGAACATCACAGCTAGTGGGAAGAACCTAGTGCGTAGCTATCAAAATCCTTGTCCTGCACTCCTGCACGGGATTCACTTCCGTCACTCCTAACAGGTACCCTCTGCGTGGGGAGCAGGAGAAAACCCCAGTGGTACCTACGAAGGAAGTTACACCGAGATCCGCGTACACCTTCTCATGAGCATTCCAGCAACAGAAGATAAATCACGTTTGTAAAACTTGGTTTTCTAATTACATTCTCATTAAAAACCAGTACCTCTGTTTCCACCTTATATTTGCTGCTTATCATAACCAGCTTCTCTAACTACACATTTTCTGTATTACTTTTAGGCAAATAAACTGATAAGCCTTAGCCTTTTCTACCTGAGGGAATTATTAAATCAGATTACAAGCATATCAATATGCAATGAAATAAAATCCTACTTCCAACTGGCCTTTAGGAACAACATTAATGCAGTAAATACTTACATAAATGCGAAGTAAGAGAAAAAAATCTAAGTTTTAATTTTTTTTCCTATTTATGTCTGAAACATAAAATAGCAGAAGTAGCTCTTTGAGAAATTTTTTCTTATTAAAATTGTAACTGAAGGGGAAAATATTTCAACTGTGGGTTGAATTAATGGCCTCAGTTACTAGGTACATGATAAAAAGCAAACATTCTTTCAAAAAACTTAAAAAAAATTTTTTTTGAGACAGGGTCTCACTTTGTCACCCAGGCTAGAGTGCAGTGGCATCATCATCCTCACTGCAGCCTCCAACTCCTGGGCTCCAGCGATCCTCCTGCCTCAGCCTCCTGGGTAGCTGGGACTATAGGGGCACACCACCACACCCAGCTAATTTTTTAAAAAAAATTTTTTGTAGAGACAGGGTCTTGATATGTTGCCCAAGCGATCCTCCCACCTTGGCCTCCCAAAGTGCTGAGATTACAGGCAAAAATTTAAGATATGATCTTTAATTACATAAGAAAAAAATCCATATAATATTTCTAATCAAGATGACTGACAGATTGCTTTAACAATTTTAGTTGAAAAACTGCTTTGATTTTACCACCATTTGAAATGTTAGCAGTATATTCTAGTTCACACAAGCCTCAGAAAAAGCCTAATTATTTTGAATTTCCTAAACAACTTCTACTATTTTTATTGGCTAATTAATATCACTTCATTAAAGACCATGAAATTATAACATTATGTATTTAACTAAACAAAATTATGACAGATGAAAGATTCTTATAAAGCTATTAATATATGCCATTCAGACTCATTATGGGTAGTTACATGGTGACTTGCGGACCCTTAATTACCTTTGAGCTCTTAGACAAATATTACCAAATCTTGGCATATTTGGACAATTTAAGGTAAAGGAAACAACAGTGGTCACTAAGCAGTTTCTATTCCTGCCTCGCTCTCCTTTTCATAGTGTGTGGCGCCCGTGAGGCTACAGAAATGCGTCTGGATGCTGTTAGGGTCCATGTTCATTTCTGCCATTTGACATAATTACAAACAAGACATACAATGTGCTCTGACAGACAGACAGCTAGACATTTCCCGGTCATTGCCTTCTAATAGTTTTCCTTGTGTCTGGAGAAAACACAACTAAATTGTTTGGCTAAAGGCAATAACCAGTAATAATGGTTGAGACTGCCTGAGGTAAAATAGCCAAAGAGAAATATATATTCTGTCTCCTTATTAAGGAAATTGCTAGCTTATGAATATCATAAACTGAACATGATATATACATTGTTGTATTTAATATGCCAGTATTATATTTTACCGTCAAAGGAAAAAGCTTTAAATGATGAAAAAGATTCAAGAATTCTGACAAATCTTTTTTCCTCCTTAAATTCTCACTTTCAAAATAATGAAACTGTTAGGTCTCTTCTACCACTAAATACCTTGGCAGTTACCTAAATAGCCATTGGGTAACCACAAAGATTTATTCTCTTAACTTAAAGGAAAGGCCTCTTAAATAATTACCTATATTTGATCTTCTCCATATTTCAATTAGCTCGACCAAATAGACTAAAACATCTCAAAACTAAATGAGCCATTTTTTTTCTTAACTAGCATAGCAACCCTGACCTTGTACATTTCTACGTATGCTAAGTCTTTCTCACTTGTACGTAAAAGACAAGGTTATGTTTTAGGGATTTAGAAATGCCCCCAAATCCATTATTTAACATTCCTCTCAACACACAGCTAATGTTTATACAAATTACTTACCTGCTATATCTGCCAAACACCATCCCTACACACACATAAAATTCTTTTGTCTTCTACCTATCTGTTTACTACTCCAATCTAAATCAAGCTACTTTAATTCCTTTCCCTTTAAAAAAAATCTTGACTATCAAAATAAATCTAAGCTTGCCTCATTTTGTTTTGCTTTGATGATAAATCCTAATATGAATAACTCAATAATGACTCATATGCTTAAAATAAAGAAGGTATACTTTATATTGATATAGTGTGACTTCTAAGTATCGTTATAAACATTGTTATGATAGCTCATTCTAAGATAGTCATCTCACTAGATGTTCAAAAATAAATATCTGAATTAACAGTAGATAATCTTTCGGGGTTCATCTCTTTAGGAAAATAGAAAAGTTTTCTATCTTTTGTGGTTACTCCAATTAAAACATTAAAAATTAATCTATGACTTTAGGAAATCAGACTTCTGAAACAAATATCAATTGTAAGATTAAAACCCCTTAGGAGCGGCCGGGCGTGGTGGCTCATGCCTGTAATCCTAGCTCTCTGGGAGGCCGAGGCGGGCGGATCGTTTGAGCTCAGGAGTTCAAGACCAGCCTGAGCAAGAGCGAGACCCCCGTCTCTACTGAAAAATAGAAAGAAATTATCTGGACAACTAAAAATATATAGAAAAAATTAGCCGGGCATGGTGGCGCATGCCTGCAGTCCCAGCTACTCAGAAGGCTGAGGCAGGAGGATCGCTTGAGCCCAGGAGTTTGAGGTTACTGTGAGCTAGGCTGACGCCACGGCACTCTAGCCAGGGTGACAGAACAGGACTCTGCCTCAAAAAAAAAAAAAAAAAAACCAAAAAACCCTTAGGAGAAAAGCAGTTTCTCTGGCTCATGCAAACGAATAGCTCTTAATAGCTTTTGCCACCATTGATATTACAAAGATGATATATATAATTTTTTTCTAGGTTGAGGGAGGAGAAACTTAGTTATCATCTTTTCTCTTTATTTTACCTTAAATATCTCAAAATGGCTTGGTTTCACCCAAAACTATCTTCAAATTTGATACTTATGCATGTGCAAACACACACATACACAACAAAAAGCTACCACTACCAAGAAAAATGACAGAGACAGTACATTCAGACTTCAAATACTGGTGGGAAAAGTTTACTTGAGAACTCACAGGGTTCCTGAGAATTGCCTTACTTTAAATTATCACAAGCCAGGAGAAGGCAAGGCTCTAGGCTCTAGGCTCCCACTTAGATTTCATTAGATACACGGTCACGTATCGCGTAACAATGTTCTCAGAAATGCATTGCCAGGCAGTTTCATCGCCGTGAACATCACAGGCTGTGTGTGCACAGACCTAGACGGCGTGGCCCACTACACGCCTAGGCTGTGGCGCAGCCTGTGGCTCCCGGGCTGCAAACCTGCACAGTGTGTTCCCGGGACGAAGACTGCGGGCAGCTGTAACGCTGTGATAAGCGTGTGTGCATCTAAACATAGAAAAGGCAACATGTTGCACTAGGACATCACGATGGCTATGACTCTTACATGACCACCATCATATATGTAGTCCATCGCTGACCGACATGTTATGTAGCAAATGATTACCTAGTGATAGTTCATAAATAATTTTTCTGGTTGACTGAAGCTTTCCTTTGTTAAAAGGGCAATGCTAAAACAGTCCATTTTCCAGAAGGAGCTGTTTTCCTTGGTGTGAAGTCTTACTCCTGCCCTAAGGACAAGGTGAACAACACCTCAAAACCCACAAATTCTCACTGTCTGAGAAGTGACCTGGCTCCTTAACAGTCTCAACCTGTCACACCCTAACCTTGTCCAATACCATCAAACTAACGTCCTGTACACTGCCACGTGTCCTGTGCTGTATGCCCAACGGGTACAAGCTACATTTCCAAAGGACACACCACAGCACATACCTCCACATAACATACAGCAGCAGACAGTTGATGGAAAAGCCACCCACGGAAGTCAGCCTCAAAACTGCCTAGAATAAAACCTGTCAGATGCTCATAACTAAAATCCAATTTTCAGGCATCAGGATACAGATATACGGACTCCTGCCCCAGTTTACGTGTCCTCAGAATCCTCCGACCAGGTATCAGTGGTGCCTGGAGACAGACGCCAAGTCTCGTGACAAGGCCTCCAGGAAGCCGGGTGTGGTGGTGGCACCTGCAGTCCCAGCTACTTGGAAGGCCGAGGCAGGAGGATCGCTTGAGCCCAGGAAATCAAGACCAGCCTGGGTGATATAGCAAGACTCCACCTCTTAAAAAATAAATAAATAAATACAATACGATAAAATAAAATAAAAGGTCTCCAGAAGGTGACGACTCCTGAAAATACAGCTTTCTCCCAACACCTTCGAAACAAGACCCAAGACAGAACAGACTTAAGTTTCATTATTTACAGCCTCTTCTTTCTCTCACTTCTTCCCCTTAAAAAAACCCCTTTTTGCTGTTTGCTCCCCCATTAAATTTTTTATCCAGGTTTCCCGAGCTTTCAAAACAAAAATCTCAGGCAATACACCTAATTAAGACACTGAAATGGAAACTTACCAAAAAAGATTACAAGAATATGGATTTCAATGGTTTGTACAAAAATTTCTACCCTGGCTAGGAGTTCCTGTACTAAAATATGTGATCTAGACTATGGCTCACAAGGCAAATGGAACAGCTCAAGCTTAAGAAGCCCAAGAAATTATCATAAATGTATTGGCTAAAAGAGTCCCAGGTAACAGGACCATCCACAATTATTTACTGGCCAGCCTTGTGAGAACTGTATAATAGTTAACTCATCTTTTAATGCCTGGATAAATATTTTGTAGACAGAGAGAAAAAAAGTAGAATAATCAGTCAATTAAAAAAAAAATTTTGGTTAGCTAAAAGTGACCAAGCTGATGCTTGGGAATTATGCTCCTGGTTAGCCTTGAGCAAATTACAAATGAAGCGGATTCCACGTTTCTTACGATATTCAAGACTATTCTTGTTTTCTCCTCCTCTACTGTCTAATATCCCGGCGCTTAAATGTCCCTACACAGCCAACACCTCAAAACGGCATTGAACTAACAAAGTTATGTGAGAAAGGGTGAAGCCCCCACGGCCAACCTGCACTGAGAGTTTAACCGCAAGGGGGAACTTGGATACACTGGCAAGGGAATGGTGTTAACTGGGCGAAACCAGGGAAAAGGCCCTAACACAGACACTGACAGACATATACAGAGGCAGCCTGTCACATAGGACTCACGGGTAAATTCTCAAGGTTTCCAGAGAATCCAGAAATACCTGCCCCAGGGCAGAAAAGCCCGACCGGCCTCTCTGCCAGCTGCCAGGGACAGCAGCTTACTCGAGAAATGAAAAGACTATTTTAAAAACTGTCCCTAGTTTTTCCTTATGCTTTCTTCCCTTTTCCTTAAATAGAATTTATTTTTCCTTTGTTAGATGGAATCAATTTAATGTTGGTTTCCCATGTATAAAAGTTAGTATGTGCCTGAGCGACTCTTTGACAAACAGCCCCCACGGTGGGAGCTGTCTTCTGTAGGGTGAGCTCTTCAGCCTGACCTTCCTCAGACTCAGATGCCTCGGTTCTGACTGGGCCTCTAAGAACGTCCACTCGTTTCTTAATGCAAATGTTTTCTATTTTGAAAAAAAAACTTTTCTGCTGGTGTAAGTGCAAAAGCCTTTAATACATACTCAGGCTGCTATCTTAAAATTAGAAATTTTGTGGAGTTTTTTTCTCTCCTAATCTTTTTATTGTAAAAAAACTTAGAAGTTATACAAAGGTAGAAAAATAGATTATAATAAAACCTCCTGTACTTATTATCCAACTTTAACAATTATTAACTCTTGGTCAATCTTGTTTCATCCATGTTCCCTTACCAATTCTCCCACAGGGTTATTTTGAGGTAAATTCCAGATACCATGTCATTCTATCCTATAGTTCTCAAATCATAAACAGGTCATACTATAGAATCTGTTCTCAAACTTCACATGATCCCCATTACAATGTAGAGATAAACTTTAACTTGTGGACTGCTATGTTCCTAGGGACTCTTCCATTGTAGGTACTCAATAGCATACGAGTTGAATAAATGAAATTGGTCTATTCGCTAAATATCCAAGATAAAAAACAATACACATTTTACTTTAGATCCTCATTTTGTTGGTATCAAGAAACTTAAGCATAACACAAACTCTTTAATCTAGGAAATTTCAGAAGTAAATTCCTTTTTCATTATATAGTTTGAAATACATTAAAATAGATCTGACCTTGGGATTATATTCAGCATTTCGGGCACGAAGTGCAATGGTCTTTAGGTCAAGTTTACAACCAAGATTCACTGTAGATACAATATTTCTGCAAGAAATTTAAAAAGAAAACAGGATTATTTAAATCATTTAACTTTTACACAATGAGGTATTAGATGATTACCTCAAAATCTGATTCTTTCACTAAGCTTTCATTTTTAAAAATTGCTGACATTAAGTGTTCAAAAAGTATCACACACCACACTGAGAATTTTTTTTTTTTTTTTTTTTTTTTGAGACAGAGTCTCATTCTGTTGCCTGGGCTAGAGTGCTGTGGCGTCAGCCCAGCTCATAGCAGCCTCAAACTCCTGGGCTCAAGCGATCCTCCTGCCTCAGCCTCCCGAGTAGCTGGGACTACAGGCATGTGCCACCACGCCCGGCTAAGTTTTTCTATGTATTTTTACTTGTCCAGGTAATTTCTTTCTATTTTTAGTAGAGATGGGGTCTCGCTCTTGCTCAGGCTGGTCTCAACTCCTGAGCTCAAACGGTCTGCCCGCCTCGGCCTCCCAGAGTGCTAGGATTACAGGCGTGAGCCAGCGCGCCCGGCCACACTGGGCATCTCACGTAGACGGCCTCACTGAACACCCGCAGCACACTGCGAGGGCGTGATCACTCGTACCCCACATTTGGACACACGGGCTGAGGCCTCGAGGCAGTGCAACTCGCTCAGGACACACCGGGCCCCTCAGTGAGGGAGCCGTGCCGCCCCCAGCCTTCCCTGAAACCAGCTCAGCTCTCTCCTGGGAGCTCTCAAAGTGCCCCCCCCCCCCCACGGCACCCTACTCCTAAGAGTCACGATTTATAATGAAAACCGGCAGGCACAGACTTCAGCAGTCCTCTAAAAATAAGTATCTTTCGAAAGAAAAAGACAGTAGTATCTTTGGCAAAGGAAAAAAACCTGCTTCTTCTTCTGATTAACCCTCAGTAAATCAGGATAAACAGATACCACCTTTAGCCATCTGGGTCCAATGGACCCTTTTCATATTTTAGTATTCTTAAATTATTTTATAAGTGACTTATAAAACAATTAAGATATAGTGAAAACCAAATTTATTAAGAATTTTAATAAAAATTTAAACAAACTCAAATTTTTATTCTATATTTTTCTGGTTTTGAAAGTATATGTACTTGAAATGGGCCAGTTGCCCTGAATGCAATTAACTGCTCCTCAGCTGTCACTTGTGGAGCGGGAATCTCGCCATCCTGGGAATGCTGACTCCACACCTCACACACATGGCTGGTAGGTTCTGGCTCATTGCTGCCTCTGGTTCTTTTTCTTGTACTGTCCAAGTGCAATACTTTTGAAAACCTGATGGCTCATAATTTTGTGGAAAAGAGAATGGCAGTCTTCTTTAATACACAGCTGTAAAGCAATTGGGTCGATCAACCCAGCGAATGTCTCCAGTTCTACATCATCTATTTCTTTGGTAGACACACCTGCCTTTAGCATCTGCCCACTTATGAACTGTACCAAGTAAATTTTGATGTATCTACCACAAATTTATTCACATAACTGTTAAGTGTATTCCTGTATATTTTCATTAAGTATTAAATATTTATGTTAGTTACCCAAAAGCCTACAACATTTAGAGGGCACTGAGTTACCACCCAGTGGGGCTCTCAGTAGACAGTGGACCCTCCGGAACGTGGCCGACCAGATGGGTCGTGGGCACGGCTACGGCACTGGGAAGGAAAACACCTGACCGCACTGATTTAAAGCAATGTCAAGTGCAGACGTAAACATCCTTGGAGTCGGATGAGCACACAAGGCAACTGGAAGTGATGGAGACCAAGCTGAACTAACAAGTGCATCTCTCTCTAAAATCATTACAACTAAAATTATTTTGCTTTTAAAATAGTGTGTGGGGGTCACACAAAACCGGGGAGGCCAGATGGAGGTCTCTGGGCAACAGGATCCACGACTGTGCATCGCTCAGTTCCAAAGACGCCGGGAGGTTTACAGATGACAACCGCAAGCTGACAAGGTGACCGTGTGCAAACGGGAACTGCCAGATGGAAAGGGAGGAGGAAAGGAGGTGGCTGTGCGAGGAAACTGGGGCGGTGCTGGGATTACAAAGAACCCTTTACTTTGCTCATAAACTCCCTGAAAGTAAAAGCTATATACTTCTCATGGACTAGTATCTGGAAATATCTGCCTGTTTTTCAGAAGAAATTTTTTCCTACCCCACTACACAGGACCCACTTCATTTAGGTAGAAAAACCCATTTAGGATAAGAACAGCCATCCTCACCTGTGGGAAGGACACAGACCTTCCAAGACTGACTTCCACTCGGCCCCCACAGTAAAAATGAAGAAAACTAAGAACCACCATGACCCACACTGACGATGCAACTGCAGACATACGCCATCACCAGGGAAACAGACTACGCAGTCATGACCTGGCAAACCTGATACATAATGGTAACGAAATCCAGAATAAATTTCGTTGGTCCAAGGGTATAAACACTATTGACCACAGTTCTGAAAACGCTGAGAGTCTTTCCCTGAAGGCACTGACTCATGAGACAGCCTTGCGTCCCCTCTCAAGGGAGAGAGAAAGCCAGTTGTTACACAGCTAGCCCTGGTGCCCCTCCCTCAAGTAAACGGACCCGTCTGAAACCAAAGCCCAAGCACCGGCTCCGAGGAGCCCCCTGCGGCAGGAGGACATCACCCCAGGTACTCACTGCAGCTGAGGCACAATCCCAGAGCTCTCCGAGGCTGGTGTGGCGGGCGTGATGGGGGTCATGGGCGTCAGCGGGGAAGGGTACAGGGGTGTGGTGCCCGGCAGGGGTGCCGTGGTGAGAGTCTGCGAGTGGAAGAGCTGGCTGGCCTGGCCCGAGGCCACCTGCGCGGCCTGCTGGGACGTGGACTGCTGGGCCGCCTGCTGCTGCTGCTGCTGCTGCTGCTGCTGCTGCTGTTGTTGCTGCTGCTGCTGCTGCTGCTGCTGCCTTTGCTGCTCTTCCAAAATAGACAGACTACTGGTGTTCTGAATAGGCTGTGGGGTCAGTCCCGTGCCATACGGCATCATCGGACTAAAGATGGGGATCCCAGGAGTCATGGCACCCTGCGGAGAACAAGGAGAACAGTTAGGCTGGCTGAGCTGAGTGGTGTGGGCCTGGCCTGGTGGAAGAGCAGGTGAGATGTGTCTGAGTATAATGAGGGTTTAAACATTATTAGGGAAGAATTTGCTATTCTTATACATGTCGCTTTCTCCTTTAACATAACACAGTAGGATAACCATGAAGAAAAACTGATAAATTTGACCTCAGAAAAAATTAATAACTTCCACTCTTTCAAAGACACCATTAAGAAAATTCAAAGATAAACCACAGATTGGGAGAAAACATCTATAATATATACACCTAAGAAAAGCTGGTAAACAGAATGCATAGAGAGCTCTCATAAATCAATAAAAGAAGATGAACAAATAAACTAATAAAAAATGGGGGCTGGGCGTGGTGGTTCACGCCTGTAATCCTAGCACTCTGGGAGGCCAAGGCTGGAGGATCGCTCGAGGTCAGTTCGAGACCAGCCTGAGCAAGAGCGAGACCCCATCTCTACTAAAAATAGAAAGAAATTACATGGACAGCTAAAAATATATATAGAAAAAAAATTAGCCAGGCATGGTGGCGCATGCCTGTACTCCCAGCTACTTGGGAGGCTGAGGCAGGAGGATTGCTTGAGTCCAGGAGTTTGAGGTTGCCGTGAGCGAGGCTGACTCCACAGCACTCACTCTAGCCTGGGCAACAGAGGGAGACGCTGTCTCAGAAAAAAAAAAAAAAAAAAAAAAAATGGGCAAAGATGTGAAGGACATTTTACAGATGAAGACTGACGCATACCTCAGAGATACTGCTGGTTCGGTTCCAGACCACCGCAATAAAGCAAGTCACACCAATTTTTTTGTTTCTCAGTGCATATAAAAATTGTGTTTATGCAATACTGTAGTCTGTTAAGAGTGCAACAGCATTGTCTAAAGAATGTACTATCTTAATTGAAAAATCTTTAATTGTTCAAAAATGCTGACCATCATCTGTGCCTTCGGCAAGTCATAACCTTTTTGCTGGTGGAGGGTCTCGCCTCGATGTTGACGGTGCCGACTGTTCAGGGCAGTGGCTGCTGAAGGCTGGCGTGGCTGTGTAATTTCTCAAAATAAGACAATGATGAAGTTTGCCGCATCATTTGCCTCTTCCTTTCAAAAACATTTCTCTGAAGCATGTGATGCTATCTGATAGCATTTTACACACACTAGAACTTCTTTCAAAATTGGAGTCAGGCCAGGCGTGGTGGCTCACGCCTGTAATCCTGGCACTCTGGGAGGCTGGGAGGCTGCTTGAAGTCAGGAGTTGGAGACCAGGCTGAGCAACAGTGAGACCCTATCTCTACTAAAAATAGAAAAATTAGCTGGGCATCGTGGTGTGTGCCTGTAGTCCCAACTACTCGGGAGGCTGAGGCAGGGGAATCACTTCCAGGAGTTGGAGGTTGCAGTGAGCTATGATGAGGCCACTGCACTCTACCCAGGGCAACAGAGGGAGATTCTGTCTCAAATAAATAAAATTGGAGTCAATCCTCTCAAACCCTGCTACTGCTTTATCAACTAAGTTTATGTAATATTCTAAAACCGTTGTTGTGATTTAACAATGTTCACAGCATCTGCGGGAGTAGATTCCATCTTAAGAAACCACTGTCTGTGCTCATCCATAAGCAGCAACTCCTCACCTGCTTTAAGTTTGATCATGACATTGCAACAATTCAGTCAACTTCTTAAGGCTCCACTTCTAAATCCTAGTTCTCTTGTATTTCCACATCTGCAGTTACTTCCTCCACTCAAGTCTTGAATCCCTCAAAGCCATCCATGAGGGCTGGAATCAACTTTTCCAAACTCGTCTTGATATTGTTATTTTGACCTCTCCCATGAATCGTGAATGTTCCTAATGACATGCAGAATGGAGAGTGCTTTCCAAGTTTTCAATTCACTTTGCCCAGATCCATCAGAGGAATCACTATCTATGGCAGCTAGAGCCTCATGAAATGCATTTCTTAAATAATAAGACTTGAAAGTCAAAACTACTTCTGGATCCATGGACTACGGAATAGATGTTGTGTTAGCAGGCATGGAAACAGCAACAATCTCCTTGTACATCTCCACCAGAGCTCTTGGGTGACCAGGTGCATTGCCAGTGAGAAGTAATATTTTGGGTTTTCTTTTTTTTTTCTTTTTCTTTTTTTTTTTAAGAGAAGGGGTCTCACTCTGTTGCCCAGGCTGGAGAACAGTGGTGCAATCATTGCTCACTGCAACCTCAAACTCCTGGTCTCAAGAGATGCTCCTACCTTGGCCTCTCAAAGCACTAGAATCACAGGTGTGAGAAACCATGCCCAGCCACGAGTAACATTTTTTTTTTTTTTGAGACAGAGTCTTGCTCTGTTCCCTAGGCTAGAGTGCCATGGCGTCAGCCTAGCTCACAGCAACCTCAAACTCCTGGGCTCAAGCGATCCTCCTGCCTCAGCCTCCCGAGTAGCTGGGACTACAGGCATGCGTCACCATGACCGGCTAATATTTTCTGATATATATTTTTAGCTGTCCAGATCATTTCTTTCTATTTTTAGTAAACACGGGGTCTCACTCTTGCTCAGGCTGGTCTCAAACTCCTGACCTCAAGTGATCCTCTCGCCTCGGCCTCCCAGAGTGCCAGGATTACAGGCGTGAGCCACCACGCCCAGCCTCAGGAGTAACATTTTGAAAGAAATTTTTCCCGAGCAACAGATCTCAACAGTGGGGTTAAAATATACAGTAAACCATACTGTAACCAGATGTGCTGTCACCTAGGCTTTGTTGTTCCATTTAGAGCAGTGGTCCCCAACCTTTTTGGCACCAGAGAGAGGTTTCATGGAAGACAATTTTTCCACTCAGAAGGTGGGGTGGTGTGTGTCAGGCCGTGATGCAAGCGCTGGGCAGTGGCTATAAACACAGATGAAGCTTCACTTGCCCACTGCGCACCTCCTGCTGTGCGGCTGGTTCCTAACAGGCCACCTACTGGTATTGGTCCACAGCTCAGGGGTTGAGGACCACAGATTTAGAGCACAGGCAGAGTAGATTTGGCATAACTAATTTTTCTTCCCCCGCCCCCGCCCATATGCAGCACTTGTGTCTTAAGATTTAGTGTAATTCATAAGGGCCCTATGATTTTTGGGATGGTGAATGAGCATCGGCTTCAACTCAATGTGACCAGCTCCATTAGCCCCTAACAAGAGAGTCAGCTTGTCCTTTGAAACTCTGAAGACAAGATTGACTCCTCCTCTCTAGCTATGGAAGTCCTAGATGGCATCTTCTTCCAGCAGAAGGCTGTTTCATCTACGTTGAAAGTCTGTTGTTTAGTGTAGCCACCTTCATCAATGATCTCAGCCAGGTCTTCTGGACGACTGGCAGCGCTTCTCCATCCATCAGCACTTGCTGCTGCACCTTGCACTTTCCTGTCATGGAGACGGCCTCTTTCCTTAAAGCTCACGAATCAACCTCTGCTAGCTTCAGCTTCTCTTCTGCAGCTTCCTCACCTCTCTCAGCCTTCACAGAAATGGAGTGTTAGGGCCTTGCTCTGGATTAGGCTTTGGCTTAAGGGAATGTTGTGGCTGGTTGGATCGTCTATCCAGACCACTCCAACTTTCTCCATAGCAGCAGTAAGGCTGTTTCAATTTCCTATCATCTGTGTGTTCAGTGGAGTAGCACTTTTAATTCCCTTTAAGAAATTTCCTTTGCATTCACAATGTGGCTAAGGGTTTGGCACAAGAGGCCTAGCTTTCGGCCTGTCTCAGCTTTCAATATGCCTTCCTCACTGAGCTTAATCATTTCTAGCTTTTAATTTAAATGAGAGAAGTGTGATTCTTCCTTTCACTTGAACACCTAGAGGTCTTTGTAAGGCTATTAATTGGCCTAATCCCCATCAGGGAATAGGGAGGCCTGAGGAGGAGAGAGATGGGGAAACAGCTGGTTGGTTGAACAGTCAGACACACACAATATTTATCGATGAAGTTTGCCATCTTATATGGGTGGGCATGGTTCGTGACACCCAAAAACAAGTGTAATAGTAACATCAAAGATCACCAAAAGAGATATAATAATAATGACAAGGTTTGAAATTTTCTGAGAATTATCAAAACGTGACAAAGAGACACAAAGTGAGCACACACTGTTGGAAAAATGACACCCACGGACTTGCTGGATGTAGAGTTGCCACAAACCTTCACTTTGTAAAAAACACGTTACCCGTGCAGTATAATAAAATGAGGTGTGCCTGTGAATAAATGGCCAATAAGCACTTGCCAAGATGCTCAGGATCATTAGGCATCAGGAAAATAAAAACTAAAACAATAAAATACGACTAAGCATTCACTAGAATGGCTGAAAGTAAAAATACTGATAGCCCAAAATATTGGTGAAGATGTGGATCAACTAGAACTCTCTTATTCTGCCGATGGAACTGCAAAACGGTACAGCCATTTTAGAAAACAGTTTGGCAGTTTCTTATAAAGTTACACAGATACTGACATATGACGTAGCAATCCCACTCCTAAGTTTTTACCCAGGAGAAATAAAAATACCATGTACACAAACATTTATAGTACCTTTATTCATAGTAGCCACAAACTGGACACAACCCAAACGTGAGTACCTGGAGAATGGATAAACTGTGGAACAGCCACACAATGGAGTGCTACTTGGCAATAAAAAGGAATTAAGTACTGAGTTATACTGGGTTAAGATAGATGACATATATACACAAAAAAGCATACACTGTATGATTCCATCTGTACCAATTTCTAGAATGGGCAGAACTAATCATTAGTGTTGAGAAGTAAATTCAGCAGTTACATAGGGCCAGGAGAGTGTCTACAAAGGGGCAAGAAGGGACTTTTTTGGGTAATTGAAATGTTCTATAACTTAAACAGCTTTATTAAAACATATACTTAAAATAGACATTTTTATTGTATATAAATTATACTTCAGAAATTATTGAAAAATTTTAAATTAGATCTGTGATTTATAACTTTAAACATAAAATGGAAAAGATAAAACTAGAAAATGATTTGGTGAGGGTGCTTTTCAAAATCAAAGACCATATATAATCATTTGGAACATCCTCGTGTTTATCAAAAGATTGAGTGTTTTATAGACAAATATAAAATATAGCTTCCAAACTAACCCCCCCAAATAAAATACTATCTTGCCTATTCAAAGCCTAATGGAACTTCTCAACATAATAAAGGAGACTTAAGAAAATCTATAAAATCATTTTCAATAATAGATTGTTAAATGCCTTCCTTGCCTTCGACCCCGTGACACTGTCGGTCACAGTGCAGATGGGTCTGCCCTCCCTCGGTCCTCCCTCCGGCTGCGTTACCTGAGGGGAGGCCAAGCCCTGAGCATAAGGTGGCAGGCTGTTGTTCTGATCCATGATGTTCGGTTTCTTCCTGGACAACCCAAAGCCCCGGGACTGGAACTTGTCTCAGCATCCAGTCTTTGCCTAGAGCATCCCCAGCACACTCTTCTCAGTAGCTTTTTCAGTTCCTCAGGCTGTCTTCACACACCAAGAAGCAGGGATGCTGCTTTGAAAAAAGTCTAAGCTTAATGTAAGGACCCAGGTAAACTGTATAGTCTTAATAAGCAAGTTCCACAGTTACACAAAACACAAAAAAGAAAACCAATGAAGCTATTTTGGAATACATCTCTTTTTACCTTATAATCCTAAAGCTTTGTTTCTTCCATGTTTCCTGTGATTTCAGGCAAAATTGCCCAAAAAACCCAAAAATTGCTTTGCTACATGTTCAAATTAAATACTCTGATAATACTCAAAATTAAGGTGTCATAACCTGCCCTAAAAAATTTTGCAGGGGCCGGGCGTGGTGGCTCACACCTGTAATCCTAGCACTCTGGGAGGCCGAGGTGGGCGGATCGTTTGAGCTCAGGAGTTCGAGACCAGCCTGAGCAAGAGCGAGACCCCATCTCTACTAAAAATAGAAAGAAATTATATGGACAGCTAAAAATATATATAGAAAAAATTAGCCGGGCATGGTGGTGCATGCCTGTAGTCCCAGCTACTCGGGAGGCTGAGGCAGTAGGATTGCTTGAGCCCAGGAGTTTGAGGTTGCTGTGAGCTAGGCTGACGCCACGGCACTCACTCTAGCCTGGGCAACAGAGTGAGACTCTGTCTCAAAAAAAAAAAAAATTTTGCAGGAAAACATCTAGAGAAATTGAATTCCTAAGCAAACTGTAATATCAGAGCATTTATTAAGCACTGTGTACACAGCACTATTAGGCCAAGTTCAGGTTTTTAAATATTCCATTCAATTTTATATCCACCACAATGTCTTGGGCATAAATTTCAACGAATATTGAATTGAACCCAATATGCTTCAGTGTGATCATTTCTTGAGCTCCTGCTATCAGGAAAGACTGTGAATGAAGCTATACGGATACACAATAAATAAAATATTGTATTTTTATAAATGTAACGACCTTACCTCTTTAGAACACATTACTGCAAATTGTGCCTGTATTTGGCTTTTCTTAAATCACCATCTCTTTACTGGGGTACACATCTGAAACTACTTTCCCATGAAACAACCGAGAGACTGCTGACAGATCTTTTGTTCAGTTCAGACAGACCCATAACTTGCTCAGGGTTGCTGCGAGAACTGACTGAATCAACATAGGGTCAGTGACTGAGTTACAACAAAAACAGTGTCTATTTATTATATAGCAAGTATAGGACAAATATTAGCTATTATTAGATTTCACTTCAAACATTTTTTATCACCTAATAAAATATTCTCACACAGAACTTACAGATCTTGAAGTTACAAGTCATATGACCAAAGACCCAGATACACTTCAAGAATGTGCTGGTACAGAGTAGACACTCAGACATTTGCTGAATGAATGGAAGAATCTGACAATCATTTTGAGAGGGCAAAAGACCTCAAAGACTATCTATCCTACATACTTATCACTAAAAAACAGACCGGAAAAAAAAAAAAAAAAAAGAAAGAGAAAAAGAAAGCTCTGCTTCTGAAAATATACCAGAGACATAAGAAAATTATACTTTGACATCCTATAACAATAGAAGTGATGCAGACAAAAAGATGAAAAGGCATCAGAGAGTTCAACTGAAGAGTATGCAAATAAGTACTATAAAACATGGTAAGTGCCATAATAGCAGGTATGCACTGAGCTAAGCTCCTTAAGTGAAGAAAACAGAATACATATCTTTGTGATCTCTGCACCTAGCACCATGCCTGACGTACACTATGTGATCGCAGTATGAATGCACACATACTGTGGACGAGAAGGTAATATAGACTAATGGCCAACTACTACGAAGAGAGGACAGTGTTTTCACAAAGCAGGTTAGGCCCATCTAACTTGGGTTTAACAAGGTGAGTAGGAATTCACAAATCAGAGCTTCAGGCAAAAGAGAACTCAAGCACAAAGAGACAAAGACTGAAAGAGCATGCAGGATGCAAGCGACATGCTTAGTCTGGTCATACGAAAGATAACTGCAAGAGATGAGACAGCACATACAGGTGGGGTCGTATCAGCAGGAGTTTTAGATGTTATTACATAGGCAATAAGAACAGTTACAGAATTTCTGAAGTGCAGTATGAATAAATCGAATTTAGCAATACTGTACGTGAATCTGAGGGGAGTAAAACTGGAAGATCAGTCTAAGGGGTCACTACTATGGTTGAAGCAAGAGATAAAGAGGGGAGAATATAAAGCATCCATAATTATGATCGGAAATTTATCAGACCCTTTAGGGGCACCAGACTACTTTTTGCAAACTCTGAGACTACAGAAGAAACCTGGTTGGGTTTACATCAAGCTGGGGCCTTATGTCAGGCTATTCTGAGCTCATCTCTCACTTCCACCAACGGCCCAGACCATCTTTCCTCACCTATATCATGAAACCTCAACAGTCCCTCAGAAAAGAGAGTTGTTTTCAGAGCGTCTCCATCTCTTGGAAACTGAAGCATCAAATTAACTCTGCATGGCCTTCTAGCGTCTGCGTAACTCAACGAAGCATAATCCTTCACAGAAAAACCTACCTGGAGTTTTGGAACCACACTGGCATGAGCCTAGAGATGGAGGCCTTGTAAATAAGTGTGTCTCTTAACCGCCACCGTGCCAGAAGCCTCAGGTTTTTGACAAAATGTTTAAAAGTCGCAAACACAACTTTATAATAAAACTACCCTTGTTGGCAGCAAAACAGGCGGGCACAGGCCAGGGTGAATCTGCTTTCTGACATGGAGAGGCGGGCAGCAGGACAAGGCAAGCTCCGGTCTTCGATGCGCCAGACTCTCCGGTCCCGGCCGCTCCAAGCGCCCTGGACCCCGCACTCGCAGGACCGAAAGGCCCCTTCGAACCGCAGCAGCGCAGGGGACCAGCGGGGGCTGCGGCCCAACGGCCGGTAACAGGCCGCAGCGGCGGGTGCAGGCCGCAGCGGCGGCAGCACGAGCGGAGCAACGTCCCCCGCGGGCCTGCGCGACCACTCCGCGTCCCCTCCCGTCAGCGCCCCCAAGCCTCGCTGCAGTGGCCGCCTCTGCCTCGGCCCTCAGAAAAAAGGAAAACCGAAGAAGTCGTTACCTGGAGTCACCGCAGAGAGCACTACTGGCGCGAGGAACGAAGTTAAACCGCAGGCGGTCCAGGCGCCCGCCACGGCGACCCTGCCCGACCCCACTGAACTCCCGGCGCGCGTTGATAATGTCACTTCCGCCAGTTCTGCACTGGGCTTCAGCAGGTTGCCCGCGCTGAAGGCGCGCCCATAGGAAGTGTGGGCGCGCAGTGGCTTCCTGTATTTCCCTGGGCGCTTGCATTATGGGAAACCAGGGGCTTAGCGCTTCAGGAGTTCCGGGGCGGGGCCGCCTTGCCATAGCCTTTTCTAATTGGTTCTTTGAAGACGTAGGCGAGATGATGATTTTTAAATATTGATTTTTTTTTTTTTTTAACCAACCAGCGGTTTGGTAAATTATTTGACAATTCAGCTGCGATTTCTATTGTAAAATTGAATAAGGATAATAATAGTGCTTATACCTGAGGGATGTCGGGAGACTGATGAAGCAAATGCGTGAGCACTGCCCGGCACGGGGTAGCAAGTATTCCTTATCATGTTAGCAATGAATGTTGTTGGCTGATCTTCAAGCATGCAGAATGAAAAGAAACACAAAACAAAAACAAATGGCCTGTGTTTATAGATTCATTTATGCTAGTGTTGCTACTGCCATCTCAGACACTTTCGTCACAGACACTATCTGTAGCTCTTAGTCTGCTTCCCGGTGCTTGACTGGACTCCAGCAAGCCTTGATCTCTCCCTTCTACGGTTCATTTAGCCGTAGTCATAGTGTTGTGCTGTTTGTTTCCTTTGTATTTTGCATTATCAGTGAGGTTGTGAGCTTCTTCAGGATAAGAAATATTCTATACTTTTTTGTATCCAGAACAGTATCTTTCACCTTATTAACCTATGGAGAGACCTGAATAAGTACTGTGAACTAAAATAAAATCTTAAGGCTCGCCCCCACCTGCTGACTGAATGGACCCCATCCTAAAACTGAGTTGATGGTCATGAGAAGGGAGGTCAGCCATGCCTCATCATGCCCCCCTCCCTTCTTTCAGATATCCTTCGTAACTCATTAAGGGGCCTAAGGCTGTGCAAGGCAAAACTTAAACCACGCCTTCAAGTCATCAATTTACTTAGTAGATCACTTGAGTCTGAGTATATGTCTGACGGCTTGTCTCTGATTAACAGACTTCCTTGAATTAAAACATGCCAAGCCTTTAGATAAAGCTTCATTTCGTTAACCAATTACAGATCAAAGAATCTTTAAACCCACCTACAACCTGTAATGCCCTGGTTCAAGATGTCCTGCCTTTTGGGGCCAAACCAATGTAAGCCTTCCATGTATTGATTTATGACTTTATATGTAATTCCTGCCTTTCTGAAATGTATAAAATCAAACTGTAACCCAACCACAGTGAGACCACTTGCTCAAGTCTTCTTGGGTGTCGCTCTCTGGGCCATCGTTGCACATGTTTGGCTCAGAATAAACCTCTTTAAGTTATGTTACAGAGTTTGGGTTCTTTTCCATTGACATTGTATACCCCTAAGTTATGTAATGCGTATTCTTTTGCTCAACCTTATGTTTATAAGACTCGTCCATGTTGATGTATCCTCCCTGTGTCTCCTAGCTAGTTGTAGTTGGTTAATTTTCTTTGCTGTGACCTATCCCATTGTATGTCTATACCTCAATTAATTTATCCTCTCTGCTCTTTATGGACATTTGGCTCATTTGCAGTTTGGGGCCACTAATAACTGTCCTGTGGACATTCTCGTGCACGTCTTCTGGGTAGAGTATAAACCCCGGGTGGAATTGCTGGGTCATAAGGTATGTACATGTTCAACTTTGCCAGATGATGCCAGTTCCTTTTCAAAATGCAGTACCAATTTACACTCCCACCGGCAGTGTATTCGAGTTTCTGCTGCTCTATAGTTCTGTCAATTTTTGGTATGGTCAAACTTTAAAATTTTTGTCCATCAGGAGTGAATATCAGTGTTTTCTTAGGGAAAGAACCCTTTATATCTCTCTGTCAGCTTCCTTGGAACAGGCACCCGGATAGCAACCGGCCAGGCGGGGGTGCTGACCTCCAGGAGCAACGACGAGTGCGAGATAGAGAGGCCGGGGGGGGGGGGGGGCGGAGCCGGAAGTGGCGCCACGTCCGGCCGAGCCGCCATCTCGGCGTGAGACAGCAGGAGCCTCCGCCGCAGCCGCGCGATGTTGTCCCCTGTAGCCACGTACTCGGGTCCCGGCAGAGACCGGTGGATGGAGCCGCACGGCGCTGCGGGCCCTTTGCAGCTGCGCTTTTCGCCCTACGCGTTCAACGGAGGGTAAAAGCCCCGGGGAGCCGCCGCTTTCGTTTTCGCCTTCGCGCTCCCGCCTCTCTTCTTGGGCCCGGGGGTCGCGGCGGGGAAGGCGCCGCCTCGTCCCCCGCGGGCCTCGGCGCCCTGAGCTGAGTGGGTCCGCGCGGGGCCGGCCTCGCGCCGTCCTCCCTCGCCTGTGTTCCCCTTGTCATGCCCGCCTCGCTCGGGTTCGCTGCTGACAGATACACCTTGGTCTTCAGGGCGTCGCCTTACGGCCCCGGCGTTGGGATTTGTCTTTCTGCGGACCCTGCGTGCGTAGCCTGCTCCCTGCTGCGGGGAGACGGCGCGGTAGGGATTGGAACAGCCTCTGCTCTGTGGACGACCTTTAAAAGCGGACTTTGCCTTTTCGTAGGGTCTAAACATGTTGTGCCACAGCAGGCGAGGGGAGAGGTTTAGCATCTGAAACTTAAAAGTTAAGATTATTTGGTCCATGTTGTTAGATGCATAGTTGTGTCTGTAGCCGAAACGTCTGATCAACCAGCTTGATTATATTCTGTTATTTCAAGTAGAAATAAGGTGGGATTAGTTTGCCAGATTTAATTTCATTGATAGTGCTTTTTTTTTTTTTTTTTTTTTTTTTGAGACAGAGTCTCACTCTGTTGCCCGGGCTAGAGTGAGTGCCGTGGCGTCAGCCTAGCTCACAGCAACCTCAAACTCCTGGGCTTAAGCGATCCTACTGCCTCAGCCTCCCGAGTAGCTGGGACTACAGGCATGCGCCACCATGCCCAGCTAATTTTTTGTATATATATTTTTTAGTTGTCCATATAATTTCTTTCTATTTTTAGTAGAGACGGGGTCTCGCTCTTGCTCAGGCTGGTCTCGAACTCCTGACCTCCAGCGATCCACCCGCCTCGGCCTCCCAGAGTGCTAGGATTACAGGCGTGAGCCACCGCGCCCGGCCGTTAGTGCTTTAAAAAAAAAAAAGTTTAGCTTAAGGTCAGAAGAAAAATACTCAGGGAACTTTTAATATACGTGTTTTTGCATGGTTTTGTTTTTTTTTTTTTTGAGACAATCTCACTCTGTTGCCCGGGCTAGAGTGAGTGCCGTGGCGTCAGCCTAGCTCACAGCAACCTCAAACTCCTGGGCTCAAGCGATCCTCCTGCCTCAGCCTCCCGAGTAGCTGGGACTATAGGCATGCGCCACCATGCCCAGCTAATTTTTTCTCTATATATTTTTAGTTGTCCAGCTTCTATTTTAGTAGAGACAGGGTCTCGCTCTTGCTCAGGCTAGTCTCGATCTCCTGACCTCGAGCGATCCACCCGCCTCGGCCTCCCAGAGTGCCAGGATTACAGGCGTGAGCCACTGCGCCCGGCCCAGTTACTGGCTTTATCTTAAGTAAGGCTTTTCCTTGGTAGTACACTGAAGAATTAGGGTTGTACAAAGATGCTCTGATTAAGACTCTGGACAATGAAGAGCTATAAATTGAAGTAGTGGCTATAGTTTACCAGTCAAACTTTGTACATTAAAACATGCACACCCGATTTTAACAAACAGATGGTTCTTTAAGAAAACCAAAAGTATTTATCAGGTCATTATAAATTTGAAATTTTAATGCAGGTTTTTGGAGTATGTTAGAGAATGAAAGACAATTGTAGCCTTGGTTCTGTCACTAAAGGACAGTGTGGTCTCTGGGCATCTATCAACATCTTGAACCTAAATTTCCTTATCTTCATAGTTTTGGGAAAGAATCAAGAGACACGTGTATGCCATTGTCTTATTTAATCCTCACATTAGGTGAATGTTGATCTGAGAGGCCTGAGAGCCTCAGAGGGCTCTGAGGAGTTAAACTGTTCTGGTCACAGAGCTGCTGTACAGTTGAGCCAGGCCTTTGATTCATAGCTGTCTCTCCACACAGTCTGTGTGCGTTTCCACTGCAGTTCTTAACACTTCCTGTGCTAATCGAGTAGTTACAGTGTAAGGTGGGTTATTAGACCCACTTCATAAGGCAATTCCTAATAACAAGAATTTTTAAGCTGTTCCGTATTGTGTACTCATTACTCACTTTTTAAGCCCTTGTAATCCAGTTTAAGCCATTATTGCCCTAAAAATTACTTACAACTTTCTGATTGTTTAGTCAAGTTCCCTTTTTTCCATCTTTGTTCTTTTTCTTATGTATTTATTGCAGCTGGCTCTTGGGCAACCTTTGTTTCCACAAAATGAGGCTTAGTTCTCTTCCTTTTTCTCCTCTAATTTTTTAAATGTGGTTAAACACCAAGTAACCGCCTCCATTTTTATCACTCGGCACTCTCATCTGTATTATCCCTGGGAGGATAATTCCCAAATCTGTTTCCCCAGTTCCACCTCCCATGAGTCCCTTAATTCTAGCTGCTTCAGTAAAACGTGTCCTCCTGGATTTTCTGCTCTCACTGTTTCTCAAGATAGTAAACAAAGCAAAGAGCAAGCTAATTATTCCTCCCAATCTATCTATTTCTTTAAAATACTCCACATAATTATGCCGTCATTCTACTCATCCAAGTTTATAATCTTCGATGTTATAATTGATTTTCCCAGTTCCTAACACATTTGAATAGTTACAAAACCATGTCCATTTTGTGTGTTTGTGATGATTTTTGGATTTACCTGTTTCTTCCTGTTCACCCTGCTGCTTACTATGGCGTTAGTCTTGTTGGGACAGTGTTTCCATCCCATGTCACATTATGTCATTGTCAGGGTAGGCTTTTTGGGGAGGGGGTTAGGTAGTGTGCCGGGGCATCATAGCTCACTGCAACCTCAAACTCCAAGGCTCAGGCGATCCTTCTGCCTCAGCCTCCCGAGCAGCAGGAACTTACTACAGGCGCTCACCACTGCACCTGGCTAATTTTTCTATTTTTGGTGGAGACAGGGTCTTGATCTTGTCAGGCTGGTCTTAAACTCCTGACCCCAAGCAATCCTCCCGCATTGGCTTCCCAGAGTGCTAGGATTACAGGCATGAGCCACCGCACCCAGCCCAGAGTAGACTTTTTAAAACCCCACTTTGCAAATGGAACCTTTCTCATTGCTCAGATAACTTTCATGGTTCCTTGCTAAAATTCCAAAATCTTCAGCTTGGCATTTGGGATCTTCTACAGTAGGAATCCTGTACCTCACATAAGCCTATGTCCCTCCACTTGTTTACCCAGAAAGGGCTACTTGAGTAAGTTGCTTAAAGGTACTATTTGAATTATTACCTGTTTCTCTTGCTCTCTGTCCATTTACCTGGAATGTCATCCTTTTCTGCTTCAGAGCTTTAGCACAAATCCCACCTCAGTAAAAGTAGCAGCTAAAGTTTTCTGAGTGCTTAGGTTCTGTGAGGCACTGTGCGTGGTGCTTTATGTGAATTATGTCATTTAATTCCCACAGTCACCGTATAACACAGGCACTTCTGTTATCATCACCTTGAACTTGGAGAATTTGTCCAAGGTCACACAGCTATTATATGTCAAAAGTAAATCTTTGGCTCAGGTAATGCCAGAGCCCAGGTGCTTAGTCATCACACTGCAAAGCCACAACAATCTAGAGGACCACACTTACAGTGCCACACTTACTGGGGGACCAGTTATGTGCCAGACACTGTTAGAAGGGCTTTACTCGTGTAATCCTTGCCGCACCCTGCGGAGGTGGCTGCTGCTAGGATCTCTGCTGTATATAGGGAACTTGAGGCCTTGAGAAGGAGCTCACCCACGGCCTCATACCTGCTAGGTGGGAGAGCCAGAGTTAGCACCCAGGCAGTCTGCTTTTGGAGTTCATGCTTGAGCCTCTTTAGTGAGTGCTCATAAATTGTACAGTCACACAGGGAAAAGTTTGCTCTTTGTTCACTTGTCAACAGATACTTGAAAGCTAGACATTATACAAGGACTTCCACATAAAGAACTGAAAAAAAAACTGATCTCCTCTTTTCTGAACTCATGTAGCTTTCCTTGTACCACTGACTGTCTATGCCTGGTCCTCAAGGGCATGGACATGGTTCTGTGTTATCAGAACTTTGCACAAGTAGGTATTTAATTTTTGTTGATAATTGAGTGGCTTTTCAGTTTTCTTTGCCCTGATTTAGGCTTATGTTTTTTCCTGGATGACTTGTGGCCAGGGGTCCTTCCTCTCCATTTGAATCCTGTTCCTGCTCATATTGAGTATATTTCATTCTAGTGTTTTCTCTGCAGCGTTCTCTTATTTGGAGGGAGAAGATTGCCTTCCTGAAGAATTAATTGTTTTTCTTTCTCTTTTCCACAGTACTGTATTGGCAATTGCTGGAGAAGATTTTTCAATTGTTGCTTCTGACACTCGATTGAGTGAAGGGTTTTCAATTCATACCCGAGACAGCCCCAAATGTTACAAATTGTAAGTAAACATTTCCAAGTGTGCATTTCACAGTGCCTTTCTGATGAGTTAATACTGCAAGAGATTCCAGTCCAATTCTAAACAGTTTGTTTCATGAGCTTTTAGGTTGTCTGTTGGGAGCTTATCTTGCATTTTTGCTATAAAACCATTTTCTAAGTTAATGTTTCCTAATAATTTAGTGTGCAGTCTTAATAATATTTGCCATATCTGGGTACTAGCAGGGCTTATGATAACCTAAATGTTTTCACCCCATCATTTTATCATGAAAATTTTCAAATATACAACAATAGATAAAAGAACAGTGAACACTCCTTTGCCATCACCTAGATCTTAGCATTAGCATTTCACTATAATCACTTCATCACATCTCTCCATCCTTCTATCCGTTTGTGCTGCTGTAACTGAATACCACAGACTGGGGAATCGATGATGAGCAGAGATTTATTGGCTCACAGTTCTGGAGGCTGGGAAGTGCCAAGATTGAGGGGCTGGCATCTGGCAAGGGCCTTCTGGCCGTGTCATCACATGGTGGAAGGGCGGGAGAGCGAGCGAGAGGGAGAGATCTCGAATAAGAGGGGCCCCACTGCCTGGCTTTTTGATCTACCTATAATTCATTTGATGTAAGGAGTGAGCTGTAGGAACACACACACACGCACACACACACGCGCACACACACGCACACACACACGCACACACACGCACACGCACGCACGCACGCACACGCGCACGCACGCACACACGCACACACACACGCGCACACACACACACGCGCACGCACACACGCACACACACACGCGCACACACGCGCACACACACGCGCACACACGTGCCCCACTCTAAAAGCGCCGGCCAGTTGTATTGCTGTTTAGGGAATAATGATAATATTGTTAAATTTAAAATTGCCCCAAGACATGTTTTACTTTACTGTCTAACCAACTCAATTTCCTGAAATGTGCTTGTTACAGAACAGACAAAACAGTCATTGGATGCAGTGGTTTTCATGGCGACTGTCTTACCCTGACAAAGATTATTGAAGCAAGACTAAAGGTAGATGCTTTTGTACATGACTACATCACTGAAAATTAATAGCAGACCAGGCACAGTGCCTCATGCCTGTAATCCTAACACTTGGGGAGGCCAGGCCGGGAGGACCACTTGAAGTCAGGAGTTTGAGACTAGCCAGAGCAACAGTGAGACCCTGTCTCTACAAAAAAATAGAAAAATTAGCTGGGCGTGGTGGCAAGCATGTGTAGTCCCAGCTGAAGCAGGAGAACGGCTCGAGTCCAGGAGTTGGAGGTTGCAGTGAGCTATGGTGATGCCAGTGCACTCCTGTGGGGTTACAGAGCAAGACCCTATCTACAAAAAAAAAAAAAAAAAGTTATAGCAATTCATGAGGTTCTGTTGCTCTTTTACGGCCTCAGCATGACTGTTGCTCAGAATAATTGGAAAGGCGCTAAGTGAACAGGTGAAATACCATCACTGCGGGATCATTTAAGCAGCATAGTGTGAAACTGCAGCACGGTCCCTTTGTTCGAGTCTCGGCACCGTACACAGAGTTCTCCACCTTGCACAGGTTGCCTGAAGGGAGCTCTTCTGAAGATACTCTTCCCTCAAAAATGGAGCGGCCCATTTCTGTGGCAGGAGGCAGCCCAGGTGGGCTTGTAGAGCCGTGCTTGGTTTGCCGTGGTCAGCTGGCGGTTCCTTTCTGCAGCACTGTGCTCGCAGTTGGCAGAACCCACAGGAGGGAACAGGCCAGGGGAAAAAGGCAGAACAGAAACCGCTAACTCCCATCGCCAGACAGGCCTCAGCCCGCACAGAGGGCCAGCAGGCTGGTTGTGTTGTGTTTTGCCTATTTGTGAATAACACATGAGGTTGTTTACACTCACAGGTGATGTCATAGTCATTGGAGTATGTAACGCGTTTATTTAACTGACACTTGGCTTTTGGAACGTGTGGAGATGATTTCACTCCATACTTATCAGTTGTTAGTAACTTTTTAGAACATTTACTTACATTGGAAAATTTAGTGACTTACATTTATTGGCATATTTATATAATAATTCCGAATGCATATTTTATAAATAGGAATTAGAAGACAAAAATACACTTCTTTTTTTAATTAATTTATTTTTAAAGCAGTCTGTCTTGTGGAATAGAAGACAAAAATAAACATGACATTGTTAATGAAATAAGTAACAGTGAGTCCAGCATAATACACACCATTCCTAAAATGTTTCTTTCCTAGATTATGGCTTTAGTGAATAAATGCTGGTGCTCGGTTTTGAAACGAAATGATATCAGTATACTTTTGGTTGGGGGGTTGGGGGGTAGACAGTGTCTTGCACTGTCACCCAGGCTACCGTGCGCTGATGTACCCTGTAACGCCTGGGATCAAGCGATCCTCCTGGCTCAGCCTCTGGGTAGCTAGCACTGTGGGCTCCTGCCACCATACCTGGCTGATTTTTTTTGTTTTTGGTAGAGGTAGGGTCTCACTATGTTGCCCAAGCTGCTCTCGAACTTCTGACCTCAGATGATCCTCCTGCCTGGCCTCCCAAAGTCCTGGGATTATAGGCATGAGCCACCATGCTGGCCAAGAATTTTTTTATAACTCTTATCTTGGAAAGAATTTCCTCTGTAAATCAATTTATGCATTACATGTAATAATTTTTAATTATTTTTTAGTATTTTGACTGTCACTGTTTGATTTCATAGTACTTCTTAGGTTTCTCTTTAGAGATGCTTGCTGTGTGATTAACAAAAATTGAAGAACTTGAATTTATTTCATGTTTGTAATTTCTGTAGAATTTCTCCATCAGTTGGATAATTTAGTTATTCCCAAGGTCTGATAAATCTAGGGTTGTGAAATGACTGTATTGTCCTGAGACCCTGTTTTGGATACTTGTGTTTTCCACTGTAGGTGCTTTAAGGAGCAAGACCACTGCCCTGTGCTAGAGTCTCGCAGAGTAAGGGGCTGCCCGCGCGTCTCTGTTCTCTCAGAGAGCTGCTCTGCACAGAGAGGGACTTAGTCTGGGTCCTAACGGGGGTCAGCAGACTTTTTCCTGTAAAGGACCAGATAGTAAATGTTTCCAGCTTTGTGGGCCGTTTGGTCTCTGTCACAACCGCTCGTCTCTGCCGACATAATGAAAAAGCAGCCACAGACAGCAGGCAACGTGTGAGCATGTCGGTCCCACTGAGGCTGCACTTACAGACTCTGGTTGCAGCCTGGGTTTGGCCCGTGGACGGTAGTTTGCTGACCCTGTTCTGGACGAGGGAGGGAGACGGGCTTGAGGCGTCTTCCTCAGGTCACCCCATACGCGTTTACTCTCTCGTCTTTTTTTTTTTTTTTTTTGAGACAGAGTCTCACTCTGTTGCCCAGGCTAGAGTGAGTGCCGTGGAGTCAGCCTAGCTCACAGCAACCTCAGACTCCTGAGCTCAAGCGATCCTCCTGTCTCAGCCTCCCGAGTAGCTGGGACTACAGGCATGCACCACCATGCCCGGCTAATTTTTTCTATATATATTTTTAGCTGTCCATATAATTTCTTTCTATTTTTAGTAGAGACGGGGTCTTGCTGTTGCTCAGGCTGGTCTCAAACTCCTGACCTCAAGCGATCCACCCGCCTCAGCCTCCCAGAGTGCTAGGATTACAGGCGTGAGCCACCGTGCCCGGCTTCTCTCGTCTTTTTTGTTTTTAATTTCAAAATTAAGGGGGTACCAACGTTTTTGTTACATGGATACGTTGTATAATGCTGAAGTCAGGTTTTAGTGTGCCTGTCACCAGAATAGTGTTCATTGCGCACCCAAGGTAGGTTTTCATCCCTCCCCACGTCCGCTGGTTTTCAGTGTCCTTTACGTCTCTTTGCTCCTGCGTGTGCCCAGCGTTTAGCTCCCACTTACTAGTGAGAACATGTGGTATTTGTTTTTCTATTCCTGAGATCCTTCCCTGACGATAATGGTCTCCAGTTCCATCCAAGTTGCTGCAGAAGACATGATTTCCTTCCTTCTTATGACTGTGTGGTACCCCATGGTGCATATATACCACGTTTTCTTTGTCCACTCGTGAATTGATTAGCACTTAAGGTGATTCCGTGTCTTTGCAGTTGTGACGCATTTACTCCTGAATTAGCGGTGCCTGAGATAAGGGTGGCAGGGAAAACAGGGTCTTTAAACCTGAGGCCTGAGGGCTGACTTGCACTCTTTCACTTAAAATTTTTACAGCCGCCTCAAATGATAGGGTGTGGTAAGTTATTTTATCTCAGTAATACTCTGATCATGACAGAGACAGGCGAGCTCCCCTTCCACTGAGGGGTGCGTTTATTCTCTGCGCTGTCGATGGTTGTCGTCTCTAACCGATCCTGCCTCTACATGCCTGTTATTTTTACCGGTAATTGCAGATGTATAAACATTCTAACAACAAGGCCATGACCACGGGGGCGATTGCTGCAATGCTGTCTACGATCCTGTATTCCAGGCGCTTCTTCCCCTACTACGTTTACAACATCATCGGCGGACTTGATGAAGAAGGTAGGGTGGTTTCTCTCTGGGAAACGGGGAGGGGGTGTTTGCGCTTCCCAGACCTGCGAGTCTCCGTTTAGAGTTGAGAAGAACCGCAGACGCCCTCTAGCCCAACGGCTTCGTTGTCGGATAAGGAAAGTAATGAAGAAACTGAAGCTAAGAGGAAAACAGGTGCCATCCAGAGGCACAAAACACGTAGGGTGTTAACGCTCTAGTAGCGAACGTTGAGCAGCCAGTTATTTTACCATTTTTTCAGGGTCTCATGAGTTAGAAGTAAATAATTAGCATTCTTATCTTACAGAAGGGAATCCGACATTGAGAAACTTGGCCTAAATATGATTCTGAGTATTGACAGTTTCTTAACAAATACACATCAAGAAGTTATTTAAAAATGGTGTCTGAGAAGTCATTTGGGGTAATTAGGGGTTTTTTGGTTTGTTTTTTTAAAGATAGGGTCTCACTCTGCTGCCCAGGCTGCAGTGCGGTGGCACGGTGGACCGCAGCTCACTGGAACCCCAGACCCCTGGGCTCCAGCCATCCTCCTGCCTCGGCCTCTCCAGCCGCTGGGACCACAGGCCTCACACCACATCCAGCTCAGAGCATTTGTGAAACACCTCTTTGATTTTCTGTCAGAGTCAGACCAGGAAGGCCTGAGAAAATTAGTCTTGTTACCTGACATTTGTATTCTGTGTTTGATCCAAAGCTACGTTACCCCACATGGCTACCAGTGGTTTCCACCCGGTCTGATTGGGATTGGCTTTTGTTTGCTTCCGGAAACCAAGGACAGTCTGCCAGGACGGATCTGTGCCCCACGTAGAGTAGTCCATTGCGATAGGAAGTTGCAGAAGTGTCTGGACCGGGATATCGTTGGACTAAGTCCGTCCTCTGTGTTCAGTCCAGCTGAACCTGTGGCTGGAGTGGCCCCAAAAGTGGTGGCGGGGGAGTTCACACCAGGGGCCTCCCCAGACTTAGCTGGGATCCAAAGAAGGAAGTGCTGGATGCCAGGGTGATCCCTCCGAAGCAGTCACTAGGGAAACTGACGTGCCGAGGCTGCAGCAGTCCCGGGACAGACAGCGAAGAAAGGGGATGCTCTACCTAAGTGTGCTCACTGTGAGAGGATCTGCTTACGGAGTTTGTGCGAGAGTTTGAGGAATTCGGTTCATACCCGGGGCCAGCTGCTGTGTGTTTCGCAACAGGGTTGATCTCTCTGTTTTCAGGCCACAACCTGAACAGCTTTACTGGGTCCTGGGGATGTTCAAGCCTCCAGGGGAGAACATGCAGCTGGCTGGTCGCGGAGTGGTCGTGGCACTGTGTGCTTCTCAGTTGACACAGAAAGTGGGGGACCGGGGACCTGCCTCCTGCCAGGGACAGTTCTGTGTGGGTCTTGGCTCCCCACCTCCCGGAAATTCACTCCTGAGCTTTTTCTTTGTTCTCGCCCTCTGACCCCTAACTCCACCCCGTGTGGGGCCTTGGGCATTCTGATCATTCCACCTGCCGTGTTTGGTGAGTGGGCAGATCAGGCTGGCACAGTTTCTTTTTAAGGCTTTCAGCCTCACTTGAAAACTAAGTATAGAAATGGTAATTAGAAACAAATTACCCTTGACCTGGGTCATTAAACTCTAGCCCTAGGTCGGTTTGCCTCACTTAGCCTGCTGGTCGCAGCTCACGCCTTGGGACTCCCACATGCCTCCATGGACGCTCGAGCCGTAGATTCGGATTTTAGCAACACAAAAATAGCTGCCATTGAATTTCCACAGGCCACGCACTGTCCTTTGGGTTTTTCTGAGCATCAGAGAGGCTAATCCAGATTTGGGTTTGGGTACATTTGACTTCAGAGCCCTGTTCTTTAATTTCCAGTACTTTTAGTAGCATTCTCAGATGTCTTTAGAACTATCTTTCTAATCTTTATCTGGTTTGCTTTAATTGTTCTTTAATTTTTATTTTGTAGAAGAATTTATGTGGATATTGAAGCAATCCTGCTTTCTTTTTCCATTGCCCAAGACAGTTTTCAGCTCTTTTACCTATATTTTCTTCTGGTACTTACCTCCATTTCCAGAATACTGTATTTATACCGTCATTTGTTGTTGGCCTATCTGTTGATTTCTCTTCTGGTAGATGATGGGTCTTTAGCCTTTTCCTGTCCTCTCTGTCATTAGCGTCCTCCCATAACACGTCACACTTGTGACAAAGCACGTATTTAGTGTTCTTACTGTAACCAGGTAAATATTGATCTTTGTTGTGCCAAGTATAGTAGTATGCTATGATATTTCCTTTGTCATACAACAGTTTTACTGGGAGGTAACGCTCTTTCTAATTGGCTTGGACTTCTTTGAACCTTCTGAGTGCAGGTCATCCGAGGGTTCCTCTGCGCCTCACGCCAGGAGGGACCGGTCGCTGGGCCGGCTGCCCGCCGCCACCCTGGGCCCCTGGGCCACTGGGCCACCACTGCAGGGGTCCCTGTGCCTCGCTGCTGGCTTTGGAATCCCTGATCGCTGGACCCTGTGCTTTCCTCTTATTTGGGAGGCATTTATTTCTGAGAAAAGTAATCAGGAAACCTTTTTGAGACTCGGCTTGTAGGATCTTTTCTTTGCTCTGGTGTTGTGCAGCTTCATAGTGATGTCCTTGTCTAGGGCCGTTTCTCTTTTCTCCCCCTCCTCCTCCCCACCTGCTCCACAGCCACCTGCACTGAGACCCTTGGCCCTGTGTTCATCGTTGGCCCACATGCTGTCCACCTCTTTGCCTTTTCATCCTACTCTGAAGATCTCCTCAACCAGCTTTTCCTACGTCATGGATTGCTTATATTTCTGGTATCATTAATTTCTAACAACTTTTTCCTATTTTCTGGCTTTATTTTTTTTTAATTATCCTATTTTTGTTAGATATTTTTGTACTTTCTTTGATGTTTTCCTGTGTTCTCCGCATTTCATCAGATTGCTTTTTTCATTTTGTGTGTTTACTTTTGGCCTCTGTCTTCTGTATTAGAGGCTTCCTTCAAATTTCTGTAGATTTTTGCCTGTCCATTCATACTGGAGAGTGATATACCCAAATCTGATGGTGAGGGTCGGCGTCGTCTTCTGATGAAAGTTCCTTAAGTCTTTGGCCTGGGGTGGGTGGGGCTGTGGGAGGGTGACTGGCAGCTTTCCAGGCGGAGGAGGAGGACGAGGGTGCGGGCTCTGTTCTGCGTGTGTCAGCTTCCCTGTGTGACAGTTTCCCTGTGTGAACAGTTTCTCTGTTCTGCGTGTGTCAGCTTCGCGTTTCCTGTGCTGTGCTCCCCCTTTGCCGCTCTCGAGCCTGGTCTCCCCAAATCCAGGGCCTCTGCCGACATCGCGAGAGGCCGTGTTTTCTCTGCTGTGTCGGTGCGGGTGGGTCCTGGAGAGCCGTGCTCCTTCCCGAGACGTCAGGGCGGTGGGGCCACAGCTGTTCCTCAGTGTCAGCCCCTGTCTGCTCTGACCTCTGCGTCGCTAACCTCCCAGCTGCTGTCGTGGTGGCCTCAGCTATTCTGCAGTGAAGACGAGCACATGCTTATGCACACACTCAAGCAGTCTTACTATGTCAGTACGACAGGAGTATGTATGGTTTTCTGTCACTGTACTTTGGATGTATTGTCATGGAGAGAGTTTTAAGCTATATGCATAATGATTTTTTTTTAAACAGACAGGGTCTGACTGTCTCGCCCAGGCTGGAGCGCAGTGACACGATCATAGCTCACTGCAGCCTCGGACTCCTGGGCTCAAGCGATCCTCCTGCCTCAACCTCTTGAGTAGCTGGGACTACAGGCGTGCACCACCATGTCCAGCTGATTTTTTTGTTTTTTTTTTTTTTTTTTTTTTTTTTAGAGATGGGATCTCACTGTGTTGCCCAGGCTGGTGTCGAACTGTGGGCTTCAAGCAGTCCTCCCACCTCAGCCTCCCAAAGTGCTGGTACTACGGGCATGAGTCTCTGCACCCAGCCCATAATGATTTTTAATAGCTGAATTAGACAGTGTGTCCTGTACCATAATCCTCTAAAGGGCATTAATTTGGGTTGTTTCCAGTTTTCTTAATATAAATAATATGTTGAACTTCCTTGTACATGCGTTTTGTGTACTTCTCCAACTACGCTTATCTTCCTGGAATAAATTCCCAGTCGTTGAATTACTGGGTCAGGGATTTTTTTTGTTTTGCGTTTTGTTGATTATTGGCCTGTCCTTGAGAGATGCGCACCAGCCAGTGCTCTGTCCCCGCAGGGCGAGGCGCCTCCTGTCACACGCCCTCCCCAGTGTCGGAAGGGACGTCGTGAGCGCACCTTTGCCCGTTAAATGTTTTATTGTTTTACTTTATGTGTGTACATTTGGGGGGCACCTTTTCATGTACTGTTTGACTTTTTTCATATCGTCTTTAGAAACTGGCCCATATATTAACTTTTGCTCATTTCCTTATTTGCAGTTTAGTTTTTTCTAACTGATTTTCAAGAACTTACATTCGACGTGTCAGCTCTGTGTCATGAGTATCTAGATGCCCCCCAGAATGTTCTCTGCCTCTTTTGGGGGTGTCTTTTGCTATACAGAAGTTTCTGCGTGTCATATAGCCAAATCTGTCCGTGTTTTCTTTACAGCATTTAGTTTTTTACCTTGTTTGAAAAGCCTTCCCCATCCAAAGCTTACCTGTATTTCTTTATAAGACTTGTATTTTTTTATGTTGAAATCATTAGGCTTTTTGGAATTTATTTTGATGAGGAAAAACGATTTATAGTCAAGATTTATGCCATTCTGCACTGATTTTACAAATGTGTCTCATGCTCTTTCTAGAAGGTCTTTGAAACTCTGTTCTTGGCACATAACCCACTCTTTCTTTTTGTTGTGTGTGATTTTCTAAGATTGATTCTACCCTTGGGTAAAGCCTTTGGGCCTTGTTTTACTGTGGCCTGTCAGCCTCACAAGAGATGCGTTGGTTCCTTTCACCTCACATCCTTTCTGTCTGTGTGCGTTGAGGCGAGTGGGCAGCCCACAGTGACCTCGTGTCTTGTCCCACCCTTGCCTCCAGCAAAAACGCTTCCCCAGATTCTCTTAGGTGACCTCAAATGCTGCCTTCTTCAGCAGGGAATTCAGTCTACATGATTCTGCAGTGGAAGAAAGACACAAAGCTAACAGTGGCAGTTGTCCACGGATAACAGGGAGACTGTCCCTGCCTCACACCTCCCAGGGAAACTACCGGAGTGTTTGAGTGCTGGCATATCATGTTCTCGGAATCGGTTGTATATATATTTTTTTCTTATTTCACATAAGAAGTTGTATCGTTTTTAAGTCATACCTTGTGATTTTTCACATCCAGAACACAATTGTTTCTAAAAGGCCTTTTTAAAAATTGCAAAGTTACATATGTCATTTGTAATGAACTCAAATAATACAGAAACACACGAAATGAATCCCTTCTTTTCTTGCCCCCAATCCCACACTCAAAGATAACGAACTACAGTTTGTTATTTATCATTCCAGACTTTTTTGTAGAGACAGGGTCTTATTATGTTGTCCAGGCTGGTCTCAAACTCCTGGCCTCAAACGATCCTCCATCCTCAGCCTCCAAAGTGCTGGGATTACAGGCGTGAGCCACCATACCTGGCCTCCGTACTTTTTTTGTGCTTATATTAATATAAACATATATACAGTTTTCTGAGGCTTTTAAACAAAAGTTGGGTTGTACTGTACATATTGCAGCACTCTCTTCAGTTTACTTTGTTTCGTGGACGTGTCCCCAAGTCCCCACGTGCATGTAAGTCTTCCTCTTCCTAGGCTGCCAAACAGTAGGAATGTGCACATCCGACATCCAGGGAACACGCCGGTGTATCAGAAATTACTTCATGTTATGCAGGTTAACTTAGCACTCTACAACCCTCTGAGGTGATTGTGTTACATATCATTCTTATTCCCCAACTGAAAAGGCAGCCGCAGCAGGCCTCGCGTTGTGTGGTGGAGCGGGATTTGCTCCTGGTTGGCTGCGGTACCTTCGCACAGCGCCGGGCCCCCAGCGTGTGGGGGTGCCGCTTGTCACTCGTGGGTGTCAGGTTGCTTATGATCTTTGGCTCTTTTATATAATACAGAAATGTTCTCCTTGTTCATACTGCTTCATGTGTTTACGTAAGCATTTTTGTAGGGTAAATTCTATTCCATAAGTGAGATCATTACTGGGTCATAAGTACTTTTACATTTTGATAGATTCTGCTGCTTTTAAAAAAGCATAACTTATACTTAATTCAGGAGAGTCCGAGAGATCCATTTCGCCAGCAAAACCAAGTTCTCTGTTGAGAATGGGTGAATTCAGATCCTGTTTTTCTTACCAAAAAAAGTAGTGACTCTTTATAATTCTGGTAGCACAAAGCAACCGGTTACATTTTGGGCAAAGCTGTTCTTTCATATGTGGCATTTTGTGGGGACGCAGGACAGTAATCGGTGACATTAGCTTTAAGAGAGCGTGGAGTTTCTGGGGGGCAGGTGGGCCGTGGTGTTTGCGTGACGGGGTGCGGAGCCTCGTGCCTCTGAGCACATTCCCAGCTCCAGTGGGTGGTGAGGAGCAGCCCGCGGAGCCAGGCCGTCTGCTGGGTGTCACCTGTGTCGCAGCGACTGTTCTGACCGCTGCTGAAACCGTAGCACTTGGTGTCATTGTGACTGGGTTTATTTTGCCGTGTTCGGGGATGATGAGCAGGGTGCCGTCCTCATGGAGACTGTTTTCTTCTTGAAGGAAAGGGAGCTGTGTACAGCTTTGACCCGGTGGGGTCCTACCAGAGAGACTCCTTCAAGGCCGGAGGCTCGGCCAGTGCCATGCTGCAGCCCCTGCTCGATAACCAGGTAACCGATAACCAGGTAACCGATAACCAGGTAACCGGGCCGCGTCCCGACGCCTGTGTTCGAGGGCGGTGCTTCCTCCACGTCCTCTTGGGTCGGTTGGGAGAGCAGAGCGAGAGATGCTTTCTCGTGAAGGGCTGCCGAGTTTGTTCCGCTGACCCGCCCGTCCACACCCGCCCGTCCACACCCGCCCGTCCTGTGTGTGCTCTGCCTGCTGTCTGGCGGGTCCACCCCGGCTCCCCGGGCTTGACTGTTCCCGTGTCCTCCTGACGCTGGGTCTCTCGTGGCTGCAGCAATTGGTCCGTGTGTTCAGGTCTCCTCTTGCCACCTGTATGACCTTATGATGAAGGCCATGAAAATACCTTTCTCCCCCGTAGCGTTTCTGTGTTGCTTAATTTTGTATTTTATCGTCCATGTGTACAGCTGACCCTCGAACAGCGCAGGGATTGGGGTGCTGACTCCATGAGCACTCAAAAATCCACCTATAACTTTTGATTCTTTAAAAAGTTACCAATAACATAAACAGTTAACACATATGTTGTATGTTACATGTATTACGTACTGTATCTTACAATAAGATGTAAGAGAAAATATGTTATTAGGAAAACAATAAAGAAAACATTACAAAAATCGTAAGGAAGAGAAGCTGTATTTACAGTTCTGCCTTGTGTTTGTCGACACAGTAAGTTTACGCCATCTGTTTACAAGATGAATTGTCCTCAGTGGGCCTCCGCAGCTGCGGGCCTCAGTTTACAGAGCACATCAAGCAATTCAGCTTTTCCTTGTATGACCATGACTTCTCTCTGGTTCCTGGAAGCACTTCCGGTGTCACAGGTACCGCAGCGTAGGGGTCCCGGGCTGGTACTCAGCACTAGCCATGATGGAAAATAGGTGAGAACCGCGAGCGACCACGGTGTACGGGAGAGGTGAACCACTGTGGAGACGACAGGCGTCACGTGGCCTTTCCGTGCGTGCCGGCCACCCGAGGTGGCCGTGAAACGGTGACAGGGCGCCGCGTGCGGCAGCTCATCCTGTGCAGTTGTGTGTTAATGCTGCCGTTTGCTTGCGTTCCTCCCCACGGCCAGTGGCGCCACGTACAGTCTAAGTGCAAGTTTTGATAAGTTTCAACTTTTTATAATTTGTGCATGTTTTGTGGTAGTAAATGGTAAAATAGACTAGTACGTACATATATTTTATGCATTCACGACATACCTGACTTTTTCTTAATTTTTTTAGATATTTCTAGGCTACACTATGAGTTTTTTCAAATTGTTGCAAATTTCCAAAATGTTTTCCTATATATTTATTGAAAAAAATCCGTGTATAAGTGGACCTGAGAAGTTCAAATCCGTGCTGTTCAGGGTCAGCTGTATTTTTGGTTTGTCCCTCTCCCGTTACTGCTGGCTGGACTCGGGCCTGCATCGCCGGGTGACGGGCCGTGCCTGCTGCCTCCGCGCCTGCCTGCTGCCTCCCGCTCGCTTCTCTAGGGTGTCCGTGTCGCTCCCCCCTCCGTCTGCCGTCATCCCACACTGCCTGGGGACCTGCTCTCCCCGGGTGGTCGCTCTCCCGACTCCACCCCGGCTGCTCTGGGTGTCTGTGCTTCGCTGCGGCCCGTCCCTGCCTGCTCGGCACCTCCCTGCCAAGGCCCCTCTCCCCGCAGACTGCGGGGGGCTGTGCGGGGGGCTGTGCGGGGGGCTGTGCGGGGGTGCGGGGGGCTGTGCGGGGGGCTGTGCAGGGGTGCGGGGGGCTGTGCGGGGGTGCGGGGGGCTGTGCGGGGGCTGTGCGGGGGTGCGGGGGGCTGTGCGGGGGTGCGGGGGGCTGTGCGGGGGCTGTGCGGGGGTGCGGGGGGCTGTGCGGGGGGCTGTGCGGGGGTGCGGGGGGCTGTGCGGGGGGCTGTGCGGGGGGCTGTGCGGGGGTGCGGGGGCTGTGCGGGGGGCTGTGCGGGGGGCTGTGCGGGGGGCTGTGCGGGGGTGCGGGGGGCTGTGCGGGGGTGCGGGGGGCTGTGCGGGGGGCTGTGCGGGGGTGCGGGGGGCTGTGCGGGGGTGCGGGGGGCTGTGCGGGGGTGCGGGGGGCTGTGCGGGGGGCTGTGCGGGGGGCGGTGCGGGGGGCTGTGCGGGGGGCTGTGCGGGGGGCTGTGCGGGGGGCTGTGCGGGGGGCTGTGCGGGGGGCTGTGCGGGGGTGCGGGGGGCTGTGCGGGGGGCTGTGCGGGGTGCGGGGCCTCCTGGCTGCTGCCTGGTCACGGCACGTCGTCTTCCAGCTCCAGGTCGTGTGTCCCTCAAGAGGTGGAGCTTTGCCAGGGAGCACTTGTCAGACTGCTGGTGTGTGTGTCTGAGTCCTCAGGCATTGGAGGGTGTCTGGGGGGACTTGAACCTTCCTTTGTGCGTCCTGCCTCGTGACCCCTCACCCAGGTTTCCTGCCCCCCAGGTTGGTTTTAAGAACATGCAGAATGTGGAGCACGTGCCACTGTCCTTGGATAGAGCCATGCGGCTGGTGAAGGACGTCTTCATTTCTGCGGCCGAGAGGGATGTGTACACCGGGGACGCGCTCAGGATCTGCATCGTGACCCGAGACGGCACCCGGGAGGAGACGGTTCCCCTGCGGAAGGACTGAGCTTCGTGCAGAGCCGGCTGCTGCTGCTCCTGGAATTTGTTCATTAAAAAGGCCTGACGTGCTCGTTTTGTTACAATGTGTCTTCCCTCTGCAAGACGGTCTCGGAAGTCAGACTTTTTTTCATTTTCTTCATTCTTCCCACTTTTCTTTCAGAGGCATTTTTGTATTTAAGGGTGAAAAACAGGTCATGTTGGTTTTTCCTTACACTTAGGAGCAAGGAATTTATCTGGAAAAGCTGACCTTTTTGGCAAACTTATTTACCCCACCAGCTTGCCTAAGGGACCTTTCACCCACCCAGATGGGGCAGTGTTTCCCAGGGTTTTATTAAAACTTTAGTGGATATAAATGGAGTATATTAAAGATTTTTCATTTCCTGGACTGTTAAACAAGCAGTCTGGAATAGCTGTTTTGGAAAAAAAATCTTCAAATTAAAATTGTAAAAGGAAATAGCCCTTTACATAGGCATTAGGCAGAAACCTTGGTTAATTTTTATAAGCACTTCAGTAATGTTAAAACTGAGACCTACATATTGAAGAATTTTTTGTTTTAGAACTATTAAATACAGTTTAACTCCATTATAATATTTGAGGAATCTTGTTGGTGTTGAACAGGTCAGATTACACGTGACCTAGGAGCTGTGATTTGCTTCCTGGCAGAACAGCCTGTGGTCTGATGGAACCACTTTTGTTTATTTTGCCTCTTGTTAAAAGGTATTGAATTCAGATTATCAAAAATTCCTAGTAGATACACGTAACAATTCACTTTACAGACATCTGTCAGACGCTGTCACGGGCCCTGGGGCAGCGGCAGGACCGTGTTCCTGTTTCTCCTACAGAGACAGGGCTCGGAGGCTCTATGGAGAGGTGATGGGAAGGGGCTTATGGGGGAATTGGCCACTCGGTGGTGGAGGCTGAGGAGTCAGCCCAAGACCGGAGGCCTGAGAACGAGGGTGGTGCCCGCCAGGTGCCCGCCAAGGAGTGGCGACCTCCGCGGGCAGGAGCAGGTCCTCTTTCCTTTGCCTTTTGGTTCTGTCTGGGCCCCGTCCTGCTGGGCGGTGCCCTCTGAGTCCGCCAGCTCTCTGGCTGATCTCTGGGAAAACCCTCACAGACGCACCCAGGAATGACTCTTTAGTGGCTGTTTTGGTGTCCCTTCACCTGGTCATACTGATACCTAAAATTATCACAATGTCCTAACTCAAAATTGTAGACTATCCCATTCAAAGTGTACATTTTTCATCTTTGTATAGGTAAATTTATTCTTGAGGATATCTCATTGATGGGGGATTCAAGTTTTCGCTATTTTAAATTATATAAATCTGTGTGTCTAGAACTTGGTCCCAAGCTCTCTAGGGAAGTCTACAAATTGAGTAATGATTGCTGGCACATGACTGGTGTTTCATGATGTCTCTTCCTCACCTTCAGCTACACTGATTCCCCGCTGGTGTTGCTGTGGGCAGCACCGCCCAGTCCACAGGGCCCCGTGCGAGGCTCCCGGAGCTCGCTTGGCCCAGTTATTTGTGTGGCTTTTACCGATCCTTCACCTTCATTCCTCGCCTGAAACAGGAGCCTTTTAGCCTTGATAAAGATGGTGATAACACTTGGATAAGGTACAATTCATGTTTGCTCTGATTAGGAAGCTGCCATTGTGCAGACTTCCTTCCCCTCCTACAGCAGGTCGACCTTCCCGCCTGCGAGGGGATCGAAAGGGTCCCTGAGTATTCAGAGCGGTCGAGGGAAAGAAAGGTGCTCTGTTCACTGAGCAATGGCTCACGCACACGCTGGCTTGGGATGCAGCAGCTGCTCCTCCTTAGTCCTCAGACCCGTGGCGCAGGGACTCACGCGGCCTGCCCGCCGAGGCTGCTGGGACGTGGGAGGGTCAGGGTGCTGGGAGCCTCCGTCCTGGCCTGGGCACGGTGCCTTACAGGCCTGCCTCAGAGGAATGTGGACAATTTAGTAGGAAGATGGTCTCCTTACCAATATCACCCTGGTGGTTTTCCTTTTCCTGCCTTTCTGTACCTGTTCCCTGGGTGAGCCTTTCGTGGCCAGAGCGCGTGTGTAGTGACGCCTCCTGGCTCGAGCCTCCCATCCCCGTGTTGGTGATTTTCAAGGTGTGACTGGTAGGTCGCCTGTATCAGCATCACGTAGGGGACCTGTTCACAGCTAACTCTTGGGCCCACCCTAGATCTAGTTTCCCAGTCTCCGGGCTAGGGCATGAAAATCTGCATTTTTTTTTTGAGACAGGGTCTCGCTCTGTTGCCCAGGCTAGAGTACAGTGGTGCGTCACAGCTCAGTGCAACCTCAGACTCCTGGGCTCAAGTGATTCTCTGATCCTCCTGCCTCAGCCTCCCGAGTAGCTGGGACTACAGGCATGTGGCACCATGCCTGGCTAGTTTTTCTATTTTTTTGTAGAGATGGGGTCTCATTCTTGCTCAGGCTGGGCTCGAACTGATTTCAAGCGATCCTCCCTCCTTGGCCTCCAAGAGTGCTGGGATTATAGGTGTGAGCCACCTGAGCTGGCCAAAAATCTGCATTTTTAAAATCAAATACCCAGGTGATTACGCATACACAATTTGAGAACTCCTTTAACGCCTCAGCAGACAGGTTCGATCAGAGAAACAACCCCTAGCAGACAAAAAAAAAAGATTATAATGAGTTTGACCTCAATTAGGAGGAGCTGGTTGCACCTACGTGAAGCTGCTGTTTCTGTTTTAGGTGCTCGAGCCGGAAACCCACAGCACAGGCTGTCAGGAAGGGGCCGTGGGTGTGGAGTGGGGGATGCTGGGACAGACCAGATCGATTGTGACCTGGGACCATGTGTACCAGTCTCCCTGCCTCGGGTCACCCACTTCCTGGTCAGGTGTAGCCTCCTTTGTTCTGGGCTAAACTCTGGGGAGAAGCTGGGGAAGGGTCTGGCAGGACTGAAGGAGCTGGGAGCCGCCAGGTGCCTGCAGGTAAGGAGCACGCGGGAGCCGCCGGCCCCACAGGTCAGGAGCACGCGGGAGCCGCCGGCCCCACAGGTCAGGAGCACGCGGGAGCCGCCAGGTGCCTGCAGGTAAGGAGCACGCGGGAGCCGCCCGCCCCACTGAGCACAAGAGCAGAGGCCTCGCCCGGCCGCCTGCATCGAGGGCCGCACGGGTGGTTCAGTGCTCACCAGAAGTCTCATCTCCGCATGAAGGTCAAGTCTTGCTTCCTGGCTTTGTGAAAGTAAATAATTCGACCTGAAAGCTGTTGGAACTTTAGATTATCTGGAGCCTTAAGAGGAATGTGGCCGTGCAACCTGAGTCTCGCAGCCTGCAGCTGCAACTTGTCTTTTTTTTTTCCCTGTAAATAATTAAGACCAAATGGCGCCAGAGATAAGACCCCCTCAGATCACGGCCCCTCCTCATGGAGTAATAAAGTCATCTGCCCTGGGACGAAGCCGTCTGCAGCCGATCGGATCACTGTGGTGGCTGCGCTCGTCTTGTGAGGAAAGTGTGATCCTGCTTAAATCTCTGTGTGAGCGAACCCCTAACTTCTCCACTTTGGAACGCTGACCCCGTTCTTTTGGACTTGGTGTCTCCACACAGCCATCCTCAAGCTTTGTGTTCAGATAAAATCGATGCTTAATGGTAACTTCTGAATCTCGTTATTTAAGGCTGACAGCTTCCAGTCACCGCGTGGGTGGTCCCTGCTCCGTACCCAGCTTCCCACCTCTTGGACGCCCGTGTCCCAGCGGGGCTGCCTCTGCACGTGGGCGTGATGCTCTCACTCTTGGTGATTCCACTGTTCATATTCTCTGACTTCGTGTAACGTCCCCTTGAACTCTGCAAATCATACCCTGTAAAGTCCAGATACAGTTTTATTTTTTCTACTGAGATTTTCCCAACTATTCTAGATTTTGTAAGTTTCTTCCAAGTTTCTATGCACTTGATACTTACAGCTTATATTAGGTGTTAATGCAATTATTAGTGCAATTGTTATTTCTTAAATATTGTCCCTTCCCCACTACTTGTTTTCCTGTGTGCCCAGTATACAAGGTTTGCACACATGGGCGGCACTTAAGCCTTTGAAAACCCGTCCTGCTGGCTGCTTCTGGTTGCGAGAGAAACCTTAGGTCTGTGAGTAACTCAAACTCCTTTCCCCCCTCTGGAGTCCTTAGCAGCAGGGCTGGGTCCAAACTTGGGAAGGAGCTTCAAGTTCCTTTATTTTAAGTTGTCCCTTCTACGGAGGGGGTGGCAGCTGTGTCCGTGGATGATTTGGACGGTGGGGGACACAAGCACCTCCCCCTCGAGGTGTGCTCACCAGGTAGAGGGTGCGAGAGTCTTGCTTCACCCACGGGACCAGCGTTGGGTCATCTGTTACCACCCTGTGCCTGTTTTCGAGACAGGGAGTGTGTCTGTCTGCATCTGGAGGTGGCAACTCTGTACGATCACGCCTTCCCTGACGAGAACTCCCAGCTGCTTGGGGTCCCACACCCCGTCCCGACGGGGCCTCCTGTGCACGGGCTCCACTCTAGAATGTTCAGCTGCCAAGTTGTTCTCCCTGGTCGCAGTGGCTCCTGGGAGCTTGTGAATTATCTTTGAAAAATATTTCATCTATAATGGGAAAATATTCGAGAAACAGTGGGGGTGTGGGTTGATGTACACAGGGCCACTTGTTATTAGCTTGATGCAAAAGTAATTGCGGTTTTAGCATTTTTTTTTTTTTTTTTTTGCTGTTTTAAGACAATTTATTAGAACACAGTCCCTCATTCAGAAGCCAGTGAGACATCAGGATAGCAGAAAGGAAGGTGGGGAAGGAAAGGAAGGCCCTGTGAGGCACCAAAGAGAGAGTAGTAGCCTCAGTTAAGAAACTTCATTTTGCCCTAATGAAGACTAATGCATGCCTGATAATCTAGTGCTAATTCATAACGTTTAGTGGTTCACAGGATTTTTCGAAAACACGTAATATTAACATTCAAGTAAGGCATTATATAAAGTTTTATAAAGAATGAAATGTTTACTGAAATCCTTTGAAAAAGCCGTGGTCCATTTTGAAAGGTCAACAATAAATTTTTGAAAAATCAAAGGAAAAGGAAGATAAGTTTTTTCCCCCAGGATACACAAGAACTACTTGCTGGCATTTGTATGCGCCTGGAATAGAAGGGGCCCCGTTTCCAAAGGCCGTCAGTGACAGCAGGTGCAGGGCTGGTGTCATCCGACGCGGCACCAGTGGAGCGAGTGTCCTGCGGAAGACGCGGCCGCCTGCGTCTCCATCTCGCCCCCCTCCCGCCCGGCCGCAGCACGTGCGCAGGCGTCCTGGCTGCCCCACGCCGGAGTCGACATGGTTCATACAGATAAACGGCTGCTCACGGGACACTGGCCAGCAGGGTTCTTTCTCCCCAGGGCAGGGCCACAGCAAAAGCCAGCAGATCCCGATTCTCTGGGAATGAAGAACTTTCAGGAAACTCAGTTACTCTCCTGGTCCTTGTTGCCCTGTCATGTACATTCTTTGTGCTGCTACACCTGTTTACTAATTACGATTGCTGTTCATGCCAAGGGAATATCCCCAGGCATGCTGGTCTCTTTCCTAAGGACAAGGCTTGCTCACTTCACATGGTGCCGTGGGGGGGGGGGGGGGTTCTCTTTTCTTTTCTCCCTCCCTCCCTCCCTCCCCCCTTCCTGCCTGCCTGCCTGCCTTCCTTCCTTCCTTCCTTTTCTTTCGCTGTATCTTAGATTTATCAAGGCGGAACATGTTTGGATCAAAGAGAAAAACTGGCAAGTAGATCCTGAAACACACATTTCTTAACCTGAGTTACATCTAAAAACAAGACTTTAATGACATTTTCTGTTGAAAATTCATTCAACTTTGGTACTTATCCAAGAATTTGCAATGTCAATTTCTGACATAAATCATAGCCCTCAATACATACACATTTTGAAAAGAAAACAAGTCATCTTAAAGTAATATTTCCCTGTATGGTAATTTATACATTTTTATAGCAAATTGAAATTCTGAGTAAACTGAAAGTATGTTTAACAACAAAATACAGCGTGCCTACCTTAGACACTTATTTTTATCTTGCAACAGATCTGTAAATCCAGTTGCTTTTTTCCTGGAATTTCATAGATACGATATCTCATGAAACCATGTTCCACCATTTAGAGATGTCATTTTTGGCATCAATCTATGCAGAAACTTTGAAGACATATTTTCCTCAAATGACAGATGATTTTTTAAACTTTTCCAGAAAAATATGGAAATCTTATCTACCATTTATTCTTACTGAACAAAAGGTTATATTACTACCAATTGCTCTTTTAATTTTGCTCTAGCAGATGTTATAAAACTTCAGACATGTTTGATATTTTTGAATTGCACACGCATGGACGATAACTGGATAGAACACACTAGATGATTTCAAAAGCATTAATCTTAGTATCTGACTCATTTGGCACATCCTTAGTATCCAGTATATAATCAGTAGAAATAAAAGTAACAATTTTAAAAGAATATTCATACAAGCTGGAGTCTTAGGAAAAGAAGCCTCTAAATGCGAGGACAAGGAGGTTTTGCTCATCTTGCTAGTTATATGCATTTCTCCTCTCGGAGTGACTGAGGCTTCCTGGTTTGTTTGTGGAACTGTAGTTTGCAGGAAAGCATACACGTGGGGCCCAATCTTGTCGGTTTCTGTTCCGGAGAATGTTTGCAACACTGCTGTTTTCTGGGAATATTCCAGGACTGGCTTCGTTTGGGCTTCATAAGCCTTCAGTTCCTTGATAACTGTCTCTGGTCGGTCATGATCTCGCTGAATGAGAGGCTGCCGGTCACATCGTCAGCGCCTGCGGTTTGGGGAGGGTTGAATTCAACATTGTAGACTCGGCCACTGCTGGATGACCCCCGAGAGCAGCAAGATGTTGTTTAATGACCTCAGAGGGCACGTTCAGGTTATCACTGCGTCTGTCTGATAAGCTTTATCTAGGGCTTCTGCCTGTGGAAGTGTCCTTGGAAAACCACCAACAGCTCAGGAGGGGCCAGCCGGGTCATGACACTGCCTGGGACGAGGTTCCCTTGCTCAGTGACGGCCTTGGCCGACACACCAAGTTGTGCCCCGCAGCATGTGGTCCGGGAGCAGGTCCCGCTGGAGAGGAGCTTCAGCTCCCAGTGTTGGGTGATGCGCGAAGACACAGCCCCATGATCACTGCGCGCAGGAGCCGCGAGGACGCCCCCGTGGCCGCAGACAGGCCCGCGCCCGCCGACAGCGGAGCTCTGGCCTGGCCTGCGCTCTCCCGCTCCACAGCCCCGGGCGGCCGGCGGGCGTCGCTGCTAGCGGGCCTCGAGGGCTGCGGCCGCGGTGTCTAGCATTGTTGAAATTGGCTGTTTGATGTTGGAATACATTCTTAAATGTGGTTATGTTATACGTCATTTTAATGCGCATTTCTCGCTTTATGTTTTTTTGCTAATGACTTACTAGTTGCTGTTTATTTGATACTTATTTTAGACTATGGAAATGATGTTAGACAAAAAGCAAATGTGAGCGATTTTCTTATTTGAGTTCAAAATGGGTCGTAAAGCAGCGGAGACAACTCACAACGTCAGCAACGCATTTGGCCCAGGGACTGCTAAAGATCGTGCAGTGCAGTGGGGGTTCAAGAAGTTTCGCAAAGGAGATGAGAGCCTGGAAGATGAGGAGCGCAGTGGCCATCGGAATTTGACGAGGACTAAATGAGAGCAATCATCGAAGCCGATCCTCTTGCAGCTATATAAGAAGTTGCCAAAGAACTCAAAGTCGACCCTTCTACTTTCGGCATTTGAAGCACATTGGAAAGGTGAGAAAGCTCGATAAGTGGGTGCCTCATGAGCTGACCGAAAATCAAAAAAAAATCATCATTTTGCAGTGTCATCTTCTCTTCTTGCACGCAACAACGAAATGTTTCTCAATCAGATTGTGGTGTGTGAAGAAAAGTGGATTTTATACGACAACTGGCGAGGACCAGCTCAGTGGCTGGACCGAGAAGCTCCAAAGCACGTCCCAAAGCCACACTTGCACCAACAAAAGTCCTGGTCCCTGTTTGGGGGTCTGCTGCCAGTCTGATCCACTACAGCTTTCTGAATCCCGGTGAAACCGTTACATCCGAGAACTATGCTTGGCTAATTGATGAGATGCACCAAAAACTGCAAGGCCTGCAGCCCGCAGGTCAACAGAAAGGGCCCAGTTCTCCTCCACGACTGCACGGGGCACAACCAGCGCTTCAAAAGTTGAAGGAATTGGGCTACGAAGTTCTGCCCCATCCGCCACAGTCACCTGACCTCTCGCCTCCCGACTCCCACTTCTTCAAGCATCTCGGCAACTTTTTGCAGGGAAAACGCTTCCACAACCAGCAGGATGCAGAAAATGCTTTCCAAGAGTTCGTCAAATCCCAAAGCACGGATTTTTACGCTACAGGAATAAATTTATTTATCGTTGGCAAAAATGTGTTGATTGTAATGATTCCTATTTTGATTAATAAAGATGTGTTTGAGCCTGGTTATAATGATGTAAAATTCATGGTCCAAAATCGCCATTACGTTTGCGCCAACCTAATAGCATAGGTGACTGGCAGCGTGGTCCCCGCTCTTGTCCCCAAGCAGACCAACGGCCTGACCTCTTCTGCAGTGAGACGCTGCCAGAGTTGGCTGAGGGCCCCTCATTCTTCAGTGGACGCCAGAGCCCGTCACTCTCCCAGAGGCCGCCAGGTGGCAGTGTTCACCCGCCAGCCGGCCGCCCGGCCTCTGCACAGACCCGTTGGCTGCCCAGGTGTCCCCAGCGCTCAGACGTCACTGTGTTCCTAGGAGGGGCTCTGAGCCTGATGGCAAATCCCGTCTCACACCTGGACGGAGGACACCTGTTGTCCACCAAACCTCAGCACGTCTTCAGATCGAAGTGGAAGGGACAGAGAGAAACCCAGCAAACTGGCCGGGACCTGCACGGGGGTGTCCTGGGTGTGTGGCTGGGGAGCAGGGCAGGGGCCGCGGGAGAGGAAGGCTGGAGAGGAGAGGGGCCGCGGGAGCTCAGGGAGACAAAAGTGAGAACACAGTTTTGTGGAGCCGTATGCTTTTGTAAGCAGGAAGCTGATGACTAGAGAACACATTGAAATGCTCTGTTCAGGCTGCTGACGAGTGGCGGAACTGAGATTGACTTGGTGTCCGTTTTATTCTGCTCTTTCTCTCTCTGTGTGTCTCTCTCACCCCGTCTCTCCTCTGTGTTTCTGTCTCTCACCCCCGTGTCTCTCACCCCCATGTCTCTCTCCTGTCACCCCCATATGTCTCTGTGTCTCTGTCTCTTTCTCACACTCCTCGTGTGTGTGTGTGTGTGTGTGTGTGTGTGTCTCTCTCTTTGTGTCTCTCTCTTTGGGTTTTCTTCGTTTTGTGCTATTGAGTTATTTTTATCTCTTGCATTTCAGTAAATTCCTTTCAAATGAACCTTGATACTGTGGTGATCTAAGGACCCAAGTTGATGAATGCCCTTGAGATTCTTGGGTGAGAATTCTGTGCAGGTGGTCTTAGTAAAAATAGCCACACAGTCATGAAGCAAAGTCTCTGATTAATGACATTCTGGGTCCCAGTGGGCAGGCCATTTGTTTTGAGTAGAGTTCAGTCAACTGAACTCCATCAAGGTGCAAGGAGAGACTCGCGTTTGGTTCGGTGCATCTTGCGTTCCCAGGCGTTGGCCTGGGCTGCCCGCAGGTGCTGCGAGCCGGAGAGACGCCTTCCCTCGCACGTCACAGGTAGTTCTGCGGTTCTGCTGTTGTGCTCTGAAGAGCAATCACGTCCCAGGCAGACCTGCCGCAACTGGAGAGAAAAGCAAAGCGTCGTTATGGTGACACCATTTCCTAAACCGAAGGTTAGAACAAGCTGCCACACAGGGTCTGAACAAACACTGGACTCAAGACAGTCCTTGAAATACCAACACTTATGATAGACTTGTTTAAGAGTTCCTATTTAATTTTTTCTTTTTAAATATTTATTTTTAACTATTTCAAGAGCTATAGCTGGATTCTATTTTCTTCCACATTCTTGACTCCCGCTCACTGGACAGTTTTCGTTTGCTTTTAGAATGGGGTGTTGGGGGCCCCCGAGGGACCGGCAAGCGAGGAGACTGCTGATGTCTGTGACGGCTGGTACTTTTCCTCGTTTAAAGTGCTAAGAACTTTCATTTGTGGCATCCCCAGGACACTGGTAGCGTCTACAGAAGCCACCTGTGGGCCTGCACCAGGCCTGTTCTTGCAGCTTCCTGGGAAGTGCTGCCTGCAAACTCTCCGGAATCTTCTGTGGCTCTTCTGAGGCAATACCTCCAGGTGACCTGCCACCCCCGGCTCTGAAAGCCTTAAGAGCCCGGAAGCATTTCCAGGAAATTAGTGGTTTCCTTGTGAAACTGCTCACAAGGAACTTTTTCTGGAAGCTGCTCACAGACCTCACTGAGGTCAGCGCTGCTGAGGGAAGGCGCAGGGGCCGAGGACAGGGACCAGGCGGCCTGCGCCGTTCACGGCCATCTTTGGAGGGCTGGGCACCGCCCAAGTCGAACCTGGCGCGTCACAAGACCATTAGACACTACAGTGCGATTTCCCAGAAATGGAAATCTGCTTATTTCTGTTGCCATTTAGGAGCAGAGTTAGAAGACTTTATTCAGACACTGGGTGTGCTCATTTTTCATTCTTTCAACAGTGTTCTTTGAGCTCCTCTCACACTCCAGGCACTAAGTCCTGGGGACACAGCAGGGACAGTGAGAAAACCGCAGAAGCAGACAGATCCAGCAGGAGACCCCGGAGGGCTGCGAGGAGGTGGGCGTCTGCTTCCGTGTCAGAGGAGCTGCGCTGGGACCTGAGGGACGAGACAGCCGGTGCACGAGTCTCGGCCGGGCCCTGGGGACACAGCAGCAGACTGCAGGCCAGCCCCTCCCCGAGGTGCCCGCGTTATGTCACAAGGGACAGCCGGACAGCAAGAGCGACGTGTGCACAGCAGCGCGTGGGGGGCAGGGTGGGTGGCGCTGGGGGAGGGGCGGGGGCTGGGGGGACACAGCCGGGGCTGGGGGACCGGCAGGGGCTGGGGGGACACAGCCGGGGCTGGGGGACCGGCAGGGGCTGGGGGGACACAGCCGGGGCTGGGGGACCGGCAGGGGCTGGGGGGACACAGCCGGGGCTGGGGGACCGGCAGGGGCTGGGGGGACCGGGAGGGGCTTCCTGCAGGCAGAGCAGATGAGACGACGCTTCCGTCCTTTCTAGACCAACCACCTCGTGGTTCTCGCGTGTGCGTCAGCCTGAGACTGAAGTCCTGACCCCAGTGGTTCTGTGGGAGCCTCAAGCTCGTCGGGAGAAGGGCGCGGCCCCGCAGAGCTGTTGCTGGGCGACCGCGCACAGCGGGTTTGGGTCTGTGGGAACCTTGTCACGAGGGTGGCGTTTCAGTTTCAAGTTCTTTACATGACAATTGGGCAATGGTTCGGTAATTAATGAAACAGTCACTACACGGAGCATTTTCCGGCTGTGGTGACTGTGACGCCCTTGGCAGAGCATGAGAGCAGAACATTAAATGCGAGTCAGAAGCGTGCGGAGCCGTGTGCGGCGATGACAGGCGTGTAAACGCGAGAACACGAAGACGTAGAACAAATACATCCAGATTAATCGTGGCCCAGTGTGTGTGGCTAACCATGGGCCTATGGTGGGCTTTTGTCATTTTTTTAAATTTTAGGACAAAACTTCATACATTTAGAATTCTGTATTTAATAACTCCCTTAAATTTTTGCATGATTCCAAAAGAACCAACCAAACTTCAGATGACACTTTATTTTGACTGTGGCTGCCATCCAGTAACCAGCCTAAGGACAGGACTCTAGCTGCTGACTCAGCGTGAGCTGGTGAACTCTGTCTGAGAGAGTTTGGCTTCCAGGCAGCCCCGCTGCCATCGCCAGATACTCGCGGGCAGCTCTGCCAGTCACGGCAAGGCCTGCGTCCCCAGTGCCGGGCTGTGGCGGCAGGGGGGTCGGTTTGCCGAGGGGCCGCCTGGCCCGGACGGCGGCTGTGCCCGGCAATGTGCCGACTAGTCCGTTAGATTGTGAAACTGCAGAATTAGCAGAACCCTCGACTTCCTGGACTGACGTGTGCAAAGCCTCCGGGTGGCCTGGACAAACCGTGGAACGTTCTGGGTCCTCTCAGGGTTCCCGAGGTGAAAAGTTTTGTCCTCTAGCACCCGTTGCAACGTTCTGATAATGCAAAGGGTATGGAAGGTGTGGCGTTTCACTTAAAAGTATTGGGCTAAAAAACGCTTACAGCCACCATGTTCCCATAAAAACCCTGAGGAACACCCAGTGGAGATCGACCGAGGCCTCGTCACTGCGGGGGAGCTGCGCGATGCCGGCGCCGGGCGGTGAAGGAGCCACGCTGGCGCCCAGGGCCGGCACAGACCTGAGGGGACGGTCGTCAGCCCAGCCTGGCCCGTGGGTTCTCTTTTCACTTCAGTGGACTCCCGTGGCCCGTCCCTCCCAGTCTATGAGAAGAGCAAGTCTGCAGTGTCAGAGCAGAGGACCTGTGGCCGCCGAGCGTGGTCGGCCGGGCGGGGAGGGGCCCAGCACACGCTTAGCACCACGGTTCTGTGTCGACACACACACAACACACAGCACGTGCTCGTGTCTGGGGCACGCGTGCCGCTCGTTACCTGCACAGAAGGGGCAGTGGTCGAGTCCGGGCGTCTCTCCGTGCACCCTCCAGCTGCCGTGAAACGCACGGCACACCGCCCCGGACCACCCTGCTCCGCTCTCGGGGGCTACAACTCATTCCTTCTTTTATTTATTTATTTATTTATTTTTGAGACAGGGTCTCGCTCTCACCCCGGCTGGAGCGCAGTGGCGTCATCACAGCTCACTGCGGCCTCCAGCTCTGGGCTCCAGCGTCCTCCTGCCTCAGCCTCCCGAGTCGCCGGGACTGCAGGCGCCACCACCACACCCTGAGTTCACGTAAGTCTCATCGTTGCTTAGACGAGCAAGTGAGACCTGTTTCTATGCGTGTTGTGATGGAAATCTTTCTGTGATATGACATGTCTCCGAGTATCAGTGATTTCTGAATTCATGCCAATGTGACATAAAGTTCAGTTTGTAAGAAAAACGACAAACCTTTTTTAGATCAGAATCACAGAGTAAACGTGGGCAGGATGTGAGGCTTTCGCTCACGTGGGACCCCCGTCTGCCCGTGGCGGGCGCCCGGCCGGACGGGGCCCTCACTCGACTGTCTGCTGCTTCACCAGGAAGCTCACGGGGTTTTGGCTTCTCCTTCCAGGCGATGCATTTTTCTTCTAAGTTTTGTTTGTTATTTGGTTTTTCTTTTTTAAACCAGGTTTCTATTCTATCATGTTCCCCTGCTCTGTGACAATAACGTAACTATCACTTGCTTTCTCAAATAGCAAATTTTCAAGACTATCTGGTCCTTTAACTGCGGGATTTTCTGCCTGTGCTTGCGACTCCCGTTACAACTTGGCCCCTGCACTCTGCGTCTTTGCTGTTGCCGGGTAACACCTGATTCACACGCCTTATCCAAGGGTAACGGCAACAGCGCGGGGCTGTTAGTCTCCGCCTATCTTTGCCGGCGAGCGGCTATTTTGGGCAGCGTGCTTCAGCGACAGCTGTGAGCCGCATTTAACCCACCGCTGAAGGGCCGCGTGGTGCCGTCCTGTTCCGCCTGCACAGGTGGCCCTGCCTGAGGCCAGCGCAGCAGCAGTGTCACTGCGGCGTCTTCTGGGCAGGCTCAGGTGGTCCAGGTTCCCTTTTAGAAACTTCGGAGTCAGGCCGCTCGCAGGGACGACTCGCGACACTGCAGCTGCCCCCCGGCCCCGCCCGTGGGCCCCCGTCCCTGATGGCCTTAAAAGGAGAGGACTTGAGAAATGCCACCCTGAGTCAGGGCCAGCAGCCTGTCTCTGAGCGTGATGCCCAGGAGTGGGCTGTGGGAGAGAGGGGGTCCTGCAAGACACCGGCCTCAAAATAGCCGGGCCGCCCCGGACTTCCCTGAATAGCCTCCCACGGGTCGCCCGGCAGCCCTATTTATAGCCGCGGTGGGGCCACTTGGAGAGTAATCTGCCGCATACTGTTCTCTCGCATGTCCCTAAAACTAAGTTATCGTGAAGTTCCGAGTGTCTTCAGCCTCCACGCCCGGGAAAGGGCAGAGTGTGGGGCCCACGCCGGGGGCGCCTCGGCCACACCAAGATGTCCACCTGTTGTCACTGTCACCCTCAGCCGATACATTGTGGCTCCACATGGTGCCCAAGTGACATCAGTTTCTAGGAAGAAGCTAAGTGTCTTGCCTTCTGCAGCAGATTTCATCTCAAAGAACTGTCTAGAAAAGGAGAAGCCCGTTTATCCCAGTTTCCTCCAGGACCACGTTCCAAAGTAGAGTCCACAGGAAGGACATTCCACGCAAGCGTCGTGGTGGCAGCTTACGCCACAGCCGTTCTCTCTTCCTGTGGGGCAGGGCGGCCGTGACAAACGTCCGTGCCGTAGACTGGATGAAGGAAGACGCAAGACAAGGTCTGGGTTGGAAGAGAATCCGTGTGAATTTCCACCTGGAATAGCGGGAGCTGGGCTCTCAGCAGTTAGGTGGGACTCGGGGCCAAGGGAAACCCGGGGTTTTCCAAGGAGCCCTTGGATGTTTGCAAGATAATCAGGTTAGAAAGGGAGTCTGGGGTGACACATCGGAAAATCTAACAAGAATCTGTTACAAGAAATAAGGGGCCAAGGGCCAGGGAGCCTCGCCGAGCCTCTGCCTCTGTAGGGTGGCCGTGCGCGGTGCCTGGGTGGCTCCCGTGCACAGCTGTGCCCTCACGCGGCCACAGTGAGCCGCGAGTCATGGCCCACTCTTGTCCCACACGGCCCAGACTGCCGTGTCCTGCCACGGCCACAGGCGCGTCGGGCGGATGTCCTGTCACTCTCAGGCGCGGTTCCCTCCCTCACCTGGTCGCTGTCCCTCACCTTCCTGGCAACACCCGCTTGCTTATCGTTGCAGGGCTGGCTGCAGGCTCTTGACTCCGGCAGGCAGGGTGAGGCCCGTGTGGCCCCAGGCGCAGTGTCGGGCCCCTAGGCAGTGGCTTCCTCGCAGGGGAGGCGGGTAACAGCCCGCAGCCCACCCCTCGGCCTCGAACTCAGGCTCATCCCTCACGGCTGGCTCAGGGGCAGCTCTGTGGCGAGCTCAGGCCCCCCACACCTCCCACTTCCGAACCACAGCGTGTTGTCCCCGGGGGGCCAGGACCTCGCCACGCACCCCTGCGCCAGCCCCAGGCCACCATTGTTGCTCAGTAAGGGTTTGTTAAAATCATTAAGTGAATTCAGTGGTTTCTTGTGACTAAAACTTTGGCTGGCAGCTATAAATGTGTTGGATTCTTGAAGAATTCATTGCTACTAAATGCAGTTTTGTAGGAAAAACCTTCCAAACACAGGTGGGGTCAGGGAGGGGGTGGAAAAGATAAAAAGAATTCTCAGTAAAAAGTTGGGTAACTGCGGAGCTAGCATCTCCTCCCCTCCCAGCGGGAGCTGGGTCTCCATACTGAGCATTTGTTTTCTGAGCTTGAGACAGCAGCTGCCAGCGGGTAGGACGGTGCTTTGCAGCTGCCCCGTGCCAGGCCTGGCCTGGCCCCGCCTGGCCTTCTCAAGCCTCAGCCCTGGCCACTCCCCGAGGTCCCTTGGGGTCACTTTGCTGCAAACAGCCCTGAGATTTGGGAACAGCTTTTCTCATCCTCTGCCTCCGTTTTGCAGTTAAAATTCTACATGTGCAAAGTTCTGTAAATGACCCAGCACGATACGATGGCTATATTTTCAGACCTCAAAGCTGGGTTCACCAATCAAGGACTGATTTCTGATTCGTGAACCAGCTTATATGAGAACAGTTATGAAGTTATCAAATACTGATGTACTTTAAAAAATAGGCCGGGCGCGGTGGCTCACACCTATAATCCTAGCACTCTGGGAGGCCGAGTCGGGAGGATCATCTGAGCTCAGGAGTTCGAGACCAGCCTGAGCAAGAGTGAGACCCCCGTCTCTACTAAAAAAATAGAAAAAAATTAGCTGGACAACTAAAAATATATATAAAAATTAGCCGGGCATGGTGGCGCATGCCTGTAGTCCCAGCTACTCAGGAGGCTGAGGCAGGAGGATCGCTTGAGCCCAGGAGTTGGAGGTTGCTGTGAGCTATGAAGACACCACTGCACACTAGCCTGGCAACAGAGCGAGACCTTATCTCAAAAAAAATAAATAAAAAATAAAAACCAACCCTCCCCTCTGAGACATACCGGCCCCGTCGCTCCCCGTCTGAGGTGCAGTCCCGCTGTGAGCGGCGCAGCACCGCCCGGCGTGAGCCCTTCGCTGTGTGTTAGCGGGTGTCCCCACGGTGCTGGTTCTCTGGACAGGCCCAGTTTCCTGCTGGGATCAGATTCCTCTATTTCCAGGTCTTGTTTTTATCTTTTCCTTCCCCGTAGTAATTGAATAGACACAACAAGTCAGCAAATAAATATGTTATGGAGCGGGTACCACGTGCAGGGTGTTCTGCTGGGGAGGCTGGAGGGCGCCAGACTGTGGAGAAAAGGTCCCTGGCCCGACAGAGCTCATGGTCTACAGAGCGGGGCAGACACGGCCACGACCCACACCGGTGGCCAGTGGGGACGCGCAGCGGATGCGCCCTGGGAGCCCGAGAAGGAGCGCGCTGTGGCCAGCTCAGGTCTGCCGAGGGATCGGTGTCGTATCTGAGGGCCCGTGTGCCGCGGGCCCAGCTCTGTTCCGGGCACTCGCTTTCGCGCTCCCATGAAGCTTCCTTTCCTCCCGGGAGGCCCGCGGGGCACACAGACAGTCAGGGGCAGGAATGTCTGGGCACACGTGTGATTAGGCCACGCCAGGTCCCTTGATTTCCTGCGCTCTGGAGGTTTTAATATAACTGGCCGAGCATCAGACGAGCAGAACGTTTCATTCAGTCGTCCAAGACCATCCTGCAAATTCAGCTCCCGCACTTTACAGTCTCGTGAGAAAGCGCCGTGACGTAAAACTCCAGCAGAAATCCAAGTCCTTGCCCTTGGCCTGGATTTCTTCAAGGACAATACAAGACCAGAACGTGTGCATGCCGGACTCGAGGACCTGTTCATCAGATGTGCCTCCCAGCAGGTTGTGCGAGCAGGTGGACTTCGTTTATCCTTCCCAGGAACCGGAGCTCCCTCTCGTACACACACTGCTGCTCAGCCCGGCAGAAGCTGGGACGAGGCGGGAATGCTCTCCTCTGTACCAAAGGAGCTGGAAAACATTTGCTGAAAACTGAAACAATTTCCCTGACAGATACGTGCCCACAAACGGCTGCTGCCGCCCCTGAATCATCCTGGGCTTCCTGAACATGCCGTGGGGCAGACCCTTCCAACGTGGCACTCCCTTCCTCCAGCAGCGGAAGTCGAGGTTTCCGAATTTGGAAAGGGCCGTCCACACCGCCCTGCCTCCCGGCCCCCTCTTCAGTGGAATGTTTGAACAGGCACCGATATCTCACTCCCTAACAGCCCAGGTAAGGTTTTACAAGGAGAACAGGTGGGCCCGCACAAAGATAAACTTTTCCCAGAGCAACAGGTGATCGGAATCTTGTGATTTAGTTAAAGTTTGTCTTGTCCACTTGCCGCCGTCTCTCCCCTCACCGCAGTCGGTCGTCAGCTTCCTGGTCTGCGCTCCAGCCGCAGACCTCCCCCTCCCGCCGCTGCGGCCCCAACTGCCAGGGCCAGATTCCAGGGACACCTGGGTGCACCCGGCCCTGTCTCCTCTCCGTGGACGCCTGGGTTCCCAGTGACTTGGGGTTGGGTGTCTGGCAGCCCTGGGAGTCAGTCCGTCGCGTTCCCCAGGAGGGAAGGGGAAGGACTCCTCCCAGCATCCTGTTTCGTCCTCCAGCTCATGACGACAGCTCCGGCCGGGGACACGGCCCAGCTGTGCCCGGTGCCCCTGTTCATCCACACGAGCATCAGCATTTCCTCTTCCCTCAGGCTTTGCCAAGAGTGCCGTCCTGGGCTGGCTCCGCAGGGCGCACCGGCTCCTGGGCTCAGGGCAGCCGCACCTCGGCGTGGAGGTAACGCTGCCCTCTGGCCCCAGCCCCCATCGGGGCTGCACCCCTGGTTCCGTGGGCCACCCTTGCCTAGCGCTGGGCCAGAGAAACAGAAACAAAAGCCACCTGGTGGGGCCAAGGAGGCAGGATGCTTTTCACTTGCGGTGACACGTGGCATGGTGTGTTCGCACGGGCTCGTTCCAGCAGAGCAGAGCCCGGAGGGGCAGGGCGGAGCAGCGGGTGCTGGCGCAATGGCGCACAGTTGTCCTGGCGGGACCTTTGCTCTTCGCTCAGGGTCTGGTCTTCCTGAGAGGAGCCGCAGGCTGTGGGGTGCCGCGGGCTCTGGCTGCGCACAGGCTGGTCTGACTGCGGACGCCGACCAGGCCGCTGACTCACGTGCTTCAGCTGTCTTCAGACTGGGCAGCCACCGTCCCAGCCCAAAGGGACGGCAGCTGTGCCGGCTGTGGCAGCCTCCGTGCTGGTTTCAAAAGTGTCCCCTGTGTTCTCAAGGGAGGAGGGATTCCACAACCCCGTGGGCCGCAATGCTTCCTCCTGCGGAAGGAGCCAGCCCTGCCCGAGTCCTGCAGGCCGCTGCTGTGCCAGCCAGGAGGAGGCAGCCGTTGGGGACCAGCTCCCGCCAACCATGGCCGTGGACCCCCTGGCTGGACACAGCGAGGCGGGAGGCTGCCCCAGAAACACTCGGGGCTGCAGGAGGTGTGAGGTGGGCTTCAAGGCTGGCGTTTCTGCGGCACAATCCCTTGCAGGTCACGCTCTGCCGCGCTGCAGTCAGTCTCCCCAGGAACCACGCAGCCCCTGCCCACCCAGGGCCTTCCTCCCCCAGGTGGTTTGGTTTGTAGTCACCTACTCAGCTGTGCCCGGCACGTCCTCCTCAGTCACCTTCCCGGCACACGAGGGTCCCTCCTTCTCGGTAGTCTCCACCTCAAGTGAGCGCCGCCTGCCACAGGACACAGGCGACTCGAGACCACTTTCCTGCCCACTCACAACGTCGCGCTGAGGCGGGTGCCTCTCTGCAGCGACGGTGCCCTGCTATCGCCCGGCGCGCTGCACCCGTGTGAGATCGTCCCCTGGGAGGCGGGGCCGGGCCCCACACTCAGTCCTCACCCCAGAGGTGGCTGCCAGGCGGCGACCGTCCTCTCCACCGAGCAGAGGGTCGGTGACAGGCAAGAGCTCACTGCTGCTTGGAGGGCTCCTCGGCGGGCACTGCCTTGTACGCAGCCTTTACGCAGTCCTGCCGCACGGGGCCACCAGCGCTGTTGACACTGCCCTGAGTTCAGAGGGTCGGCACAGTGGAAGTTTACCTCTCGCATTGCCATCGAACGCCGATTCCAGGGCCTCGGGCCTCGTCTGTCTCCAGCCGCTCCCTCCCCGAGGGCGGGGCCAGCAAGCATTTCCCACAAAGGGCCCCACGATCGTGCTCTTCTCTGCCTGCGTGACAGCAGCCACGGTGTGTCCGCACGTGGGCTTGTCTGTGTTCCGACAGAACCGCACTCAGTGCGGACGGTGGGCCGGGGCGGGCTCCGTGGCTGCGTGACCTCTCTTCTATTGCGTGTCTCTGAGAATTCGCCTGCTCTGGGGACCTCGCCTACGTGGAGTCACGCGGTATTTGTCCTTCTGTGACGGGCTCATTTCCCTGAGCGTGATGTCCTCGAGGTTCCTCCTGTCACAGCAGGTGTCCGACGTTCTCTCCTTTTTGGCTGAATAATCCCCACTGCGTGGACCGACCGTGTTGTTTACCCTCCCTCTGCGGACGGCTTGGTGCCGTCCCACGTTTCTGCTGCTGTGAAGATGCTGCCGTGGACGTGGGCGTGTGGCACCTGTGTCCCTGCCCTCAGCTCCTCTGCGTGGACCTAGGAGCTAGTGTTGCTGGATCACATGGTAGTTCCATGTTTAACTTGTTGAGGAGCCGCCCAGCGTTTCCACAGCTGCACCATTTAACATTCCCTTAAGTGACATTCCCATCCACATCCTCACCAACACGCGGTACCTTCCATTTGATGTGCTCACTGGCCATTTGTATATCCTCTTTGGGAAAGGGTCTATTCAAGGTCTTTGCCCATTTTAAAATTGAGTTTTATTTCTGTTGTTGAGTTGTGGGAGCTCTTGATGTACTCCGGATATTAATCCCTTATCAGATATATGATTTGTAAATATTTTCTCCCAATCCGTAGGTTGTCTTTTTGGTTTCTTGATAGGTTCCTTTGATGCACACAAGTTCTTAATTTTGATGAAGTTCAATTTTTATATTTTCTTCTTTTGTTGCCTTTGCATTTTGTGTTATATCAACACTACTTTTTTAATAGTGCATTTTTCCTCCCTGTTTGTATTGTCACCTCTGTCATGTATCAAAACTCCGGAAACGTGTGTGTCTGCCTGTGGGTTCTCCATTCTGTTCCACCCTCTCTTTGCTTTTCCCTGCGCCACCCGTGTCACAGTGCTGGAGTTGGTCTCACGCCCTGAGGCAGGTGCCGTGGCCCCTCCACATCTCCTTTTCCTCCTTTAAAATGCTTTGTGCTATTTTTAACTCTTTGCTCTAATAAAATTCAGAGGAAGCCTGTCAAGTTCCATATAAATCTGGCAGGAATTCTGATGGGAATGGCGTTTAACTGACAGGCCATATTTACAATGTTAGTATTTACACCCATGAACGCAGTATATTCTCCATTTATTCAAATCTCTTCATCTCTTCAATGTATTAAACATTTCATCCTCAAAGATCTGGCACATCCTTTTTTAGATTTATTACTCTGTGTTTAAAACAGCATTTGTAGAATTGCTATCGATGTCTTTTATTCCTATTGCATTTTCTATTATTGGGTGTGGGGGACAGTACTAGCTTTGGTAAATAGATCTAAATAACTTCCCCCTTTACTTTTTTCTTTTTAACTTCTTTTCTTTTAAAATTTACCCTAAAATTTTAACACACATCTCACTGTAATTTTATGTTTAACAAATCTGAAATTGCTCAGTATTTCTCTCCTTCCAAACAGGAAAAGATCTCAGCATTTTTAAGTACCTACATTTAAGCGTGAAATTGGTTATTGATTTTCTACATTCGATACTTGATCTGAGTTATCGCCACGGATCGGTTTCTGTGCTCACTGTTGTCCTCACGTCACCCACGCTCCCTCAGGCGTCGCTTTTCTTCTTGTCCCAAACAGGTGACGTTAGAGCAACGGTGAGCACAATCCCTTTATGATCCTTCTGTGGAAGTTAGGAAGTGGGAAACACACTTAGTTTTTGCATTTCTGAGAATATCTTTACTTCGTCCTCATTCTTCAGTGGTAGTTTGGCTGCGTATAAAGCGTTAGGCTCACAGTTACTTCCCTTCAGCACCTGGGCGACCTCACTCGCCTTCCCCGCGAGTCTCTGCAGGGCGAGCGCCGCTGCCACCGCGATTCCCCGGGCCCTGTCCTCACATGCCACCGCGCACCCCCGGGCCCTGTCCTCACATGCCACCGCGCGCCCCCGGGCCCTGTCCTCACACGCCACCGCGTGTCCCCGGGCCCTGTCCTCACACGCCACCGCGATTCCCCGGGCCCTGTCCTCACATGCCACCGCGCACCCCCGGGGCCCTGTCCTCACATGCCACCGCGCGCCCCCGGGCCCTGTCCTCACATGCCACCGCGTGTCCCCGGGCCCTGTCCTCACATGCCACCGCGTGTCCCCGGGCTCTCTCCTCGCCGCGTGCCCGTGCTGCCCCGAGGGCCTCCGTGTCGTTTTCTTCTTGGTACTTGATGGTCCTGTTGGTCCAAAGACACATCTTTAACTATTAAAAATGCCCAGCTATTATTTTTTAAAATATTAGTTTATTATTCCCTAAGATGCATATCGGAATCTCTCACTTTTCCTTCATGTCTTTCAACAACTCATATTTTTTAAAATTGAAATTTTCCCATTTTTCAAGGTACTAAATTTCTCTCCGATTGTGTCCCCCTGAAGTGTATTCTGTCTATTCAGTTTTTTAAGGATTTTGAAGCTTACATTTTCAGTTCTAAGATTTCCAATTGGTCCTTTTTCCTCTCCACCTGCTTTCAAAAGTGTGTTTGTTTTTATTTAACACTTGCGCATTTTCAAAAATGGTTTCTGTTTCTTCCTTGGTATCTCTGGCGCCCTAAACTCACCACTCCACCCTGTCGGACCCCACAGCCGACGCGTCCCCGCGGGGTCGCGCTCGAGGCTGCCTTTGCGGCGTCTCCCTCGGCCTCCGCGTCCTGCGTGTCACTGGCCGTGCCGGTTTGCAGGGCTGCTGTGAGCGGGACTTCCCCTCCCCCTTTATGCCAAACAGGCTGCGGCTGCGGCTGCGGCTGCTCCTCCCCGGAAGCTCCCGCCGCATCCCCGGCGTCTGGTGACGCCCGTTTGCTCCGCGGCGAAGGCCGAGGCTCCGGCCGTCGTGCAGTCGGCAGCTCGGGCGCGCGTCCCCGCGGCGAGGCAGACGCTCGGATCTGCTCGACGGTCCGCGGCCTCACGCCCGCCCGCTGCCGCTTTCTGCTGCACTTCCGGTCTCCGGAGAAATTGTCTTGTTTTTGAGCCTGACTCCCTCTCAGGTTTTTTTTTTTTCCTTTATAATATTTTTTCTGTCACCCGGTTCGGGTCCCTGGGAGTGTGTCCGAGCACGGCCTGCGCACCCTTCTGACTGGAACCCGAGAAGCAGCCCCCTCGGGGGCACGGGCTGGCGGCCACCCCCTCGCGGCCACCCGAGTCCCCACGTCAGGTTAAAGTCCCCTTCCCACCCCGACCCGCCCGGACCGCGCACCCATCTCTCCGCGGGGAGCCCCAGCCGAGCCCTGGGAGCCACGCGGCCCCGCGCCAGCTCCAGTGGGCCTCACTCGCTCCGCTTCTCTCACAGACAGAACGTTCTGGAAGTGTGAGGAGGACGCCCTGTGGCCCGCGCGTGCTCCGGCGCCGGCTTCGGAAAGGGGAAGAAGAGGCGAGCGGCGGCGCGCAGGTGAGACGCGCCCTCCATCGCGGGCGGGAGGCGCGCGCGGCGGGAAGGTCGCGGCAGCCGCCACGGGCGAGCTCACGGCGGGGCGAGCGCGGCGGTCCGCCCGGGTTGGCCTGGGAAACCCGTTGCCTCTGCGCATGCGTGTTCCCGTCGGGGAGGGGCGTTTCTGGCCCAGCCCGTCCACTGTTTCTCTCTTCCTGGTCTCGGCTGTTTGGAGCGTCCGGGGCTCATCCCTCGGCGACGGCCGCGTCCGGCTCCTCGTTCCCGTGAGGTGACTCTGTGGTCTCCCGCGGCCGCGGCGTGCGGTGGGTTTCGGGCTTCGGGAAACAGCTCCCTTCCTCCCCGCCGTGTCCCGCCCCGCGGCATTCGGCCATTGGAACCGCGACCCCCCGCCAGGGGCGTGCGTCACCGCATCTGCTGCCGGGCCTCGCGCGCAGACTCGCGATGGGAACACGGCCGCCGAGGTGCGGGCCCCGCGTCCCGCGCAAACTTTCGAGACGGTTCCGTGAGTGCGGGGCGCCGCAACCGGCGTTCTCGACAGGCGGCTTCGCGACAGCAATGCCCAGAGTCGCCGCAGCCGCCGCCGCGTCGCCCGAGGCCTCGAAATGCGGCGGGTCCGAGTCGGGATGCGGCGCGGGGTGGGATGCGCTCTGCTCTCCAGAGACTCAGCTGGAAGACAGGACGGCAAAATGTTTCTTAATGATTGTTTCACGCTGGTCTCGTGTTGAAATGATAATAGTTTGGATACATTGGTTCAATAATGTTACTAAAATTAATTTCCCTTTTTAAATTTTTTATCTTTTTAATATGGTTCTCATTACATCTGCAGGGACCGTGCTGGGCTCTAGCTCTGCCCGGGCGGGGCGGGGCGGGGCGGGGCAGGGGGGGCGGGGGGGTGCGGCCCGGGGACGGGGCGGGGGGGGGGGGCCGGGGACGGGGCGAGGGGGGGTGCGCCCGGGGACGGGGCGGGGGGGGGGTGCCCGGGGACGGGGCGAGAGCGGGGGGGGGGGGGAGGCCCCCGGGGACGGGGCCGGAGCCGGGGACGGGGCGAGGGGGGGGGCGGTGCCCGGGGACGGGGCGAGAGCGGGGGGGGGGGGGGGGTGCGCCCGGGACGGGGCGGGGGGGGGGGGTGCGCCCGGGGACGGGGCGAGAGCGGGGGGGGGGGGGGCGGGGGGGGCGGTGCCCGGGGACGGGGCGGGGGGAGGGGGCGTTCCTGCACGGAGGCCCTGTGGGCGCAGGAAGCTCCCCAGCCTGCTGTGTGCGAGGAGGGAGGAGAAGGCCCAGGGAGCGGCCCCTGCTGGGCGGTCTCCCCGGGACGTGTCCTCCACGGCAGGCCGTGCACCGGTGCCCCCGACACGGGACTGTTCTCTGCCGGGCAGTGGCTGGAGCTGAGCCGACGACCCTCGAGAGGCTCTGACGCGGTCACGCACTGGGCGCAGGCTGGCTCTCTGCTCACCTGCCTCTGCTCAGATGGGCTCGCCTGAACGCGGCACACGGTGGCTCTCTGGGGTGCGTCTCCCGCTGGGGTGCGTCTCCCGCTGGTGGTACAACAGGCACAGCGTTCCGGGCGTGGTTTCCCCCAGTTCCAAGACAGGGGAGAAGCGGCCTTCAGTCAAGGACAGGCTTTGGTCTTTAGGGGTCCCAGGAGACGTTTCCCGCAGGGAATTAGTCTTCGGGCCTCAGGCCGTGTTATGATTTACTGGCTGGATGGTTAAGAGACCCAGATTCAAACGGGGCAGCTAAACCTTTGCCCCCTGGGAACAAAGGCAGGAGATTAGCTCCGTGTTATCAATCAGCACTGTCAGCACGGAATAAAAGGCTGACTTTAAAGGCCTCACCTGTTGAAGCACTCGTTAGAGCCTCACATGGGAACCAAAGGTCATTCCCGCCTTAGGTTTTGTGTCTCAAGTCCTCAGATGGGTGGCACTGAATTACCTTGAAAAGTGGCCTCAAAGGCCTGGAGATGAAGTGCAGATTAGTGTCTTAATCTTAACAGCGAGGCCTGCGGTCAGGGCGGGGGCTGGAGGGAAGGGGTGGCTTTGTCTTGGACTATGCCGGCCTGCAGTACTGTCGGGGCTGCGCTGGGCCCAGGGTGGTCTTTGTGCCTCTGGAGAGGTCCTCGGTCGGCTGTGGGGCCGTCTCGGGAAGCTTTGCCAGGACTGGGCCCAGCCCTCGGAAATCGTGATCTGTCAGGTGCCCTGTGGACTGGAGGGTGCCGGCTGCTGGTGTCCCTGGGAGGACACGGTGGTCCAGGCCCAGGGACGGGCGGAGAAGCCCCCGAAGTGCTGGAACCACCTGGTGTCTCTGCTGCTCCCCCTGGTTCAGAAACACCCAGGCGGCCAGCGGTCAGCGACCCTCAGCCAGGTGCCCGTCCATCCCCTGCAGAGCCGCCCCCAGAGAGGAAGGGGCCTCACAAATGGGAGGGGAGCACCTCTTCCTTCGTCTGTCTTTGCTCTCTCCCTCCCCCCCTGCCCGAGGGAGCTCCTCCTTCCCCCCAGCCATCCTCAGGCCCCCTTTGTGCAGAGCCAGAGCCGCACTGCGCTGACCCCAATCCAACCTCTGGGCCCTGCCCCGGGGCAGCCACCTGCGCCCACCTCCACCTGCCCCGCCCCTGCCCTGACAGGACGTGGGACCCCCAAGTCTGCAGGTGTCGGGGCCTCCACTTCCCCTCCCCGCACATCCGTGGCTGCCCAGGCAGGGTCGGCCTTCCTTATTGAGGCACGTCCCAACCCGGGGCCTGGCGTCCCACCCTCCCCCCGCGCACCCCTTCTGAGATGGCCAGGGAGGCTGCCGGCACTTGGTGTCCATCGGCAGAGGTCTGGTGAGGGACACATCGGGACTAGCTGGGACGTGGTTGTGGGGCGGCCTCACTCCCTCCTAGTTAAGCTCCTGCCGCTGTCCCTGTCCTGGGCAGGACGGCCTCCGGGAGCAGCCTCACCTCAGCATGTCGGAAGGTCCAGGCCGTGGTGGGGAGGCGTGGGGAGGGCGGGCGCCGGGGCCCCTGGGTGCCAGCTGCAGCACCCCGTCCTCCACTGCGCCAGGCCTGCAGCTCCCCTCCCTCTTCCGGAGCCTCCGGTCTTGGGTTCCTCGGATTCCTCCGAGTTAGCACCAGAGGTTCCTTTTTAAACACCCCCATCCTTGTATTGGGGCCCAAGGGCTTCCGTCCTGACTCCTCACCGGAGTCCCCCAGGAGATTTGCAGCACCCCCAAATCCAGAAGACCCCACTTCCAGAAACTGGTTTAATCGATCTGGTCCAATCTAAGGACCTGACATCGGTGATTTTTGTTTTGACATTAGTGATTTAAAAAAAAGAAAACTAGCCAGCAACTGTAATCTGAGGCCACTGTTGGGCGTCACTGACGGGGTCACCACTGGGGCCGGCAGGTGGGTGTGCGTGACTCTGCCCCACCCCCGTGTGCTCAGGGCCCACACGGGTGAACCCCGTGGCTCAAACGCCAGGAGGGACTCAGCGGTGACAGGTACCAGCCAGCTCAGGTCTGCAATGGATTTCAGCCCGAAATCTCCTGACCTTTAACATGAAATTTCTTTCTTTCTTTTTTAAAGTAACATTGTTCAGGCTCCCAAAACACATCCATAGGCCAAATAAGGGTTCTTGGCCACAAGTTTGCAACTTACCCTTACCCCTTCCCCACTCGTAAGTTCAACACCTTTATTTAGCACCGACTGTATACTAGGCACTGTGGTTGGCTCCTGCAGTAAAGCCGGCTGTGCTGTCCCCGACCTTACGCATGATGAACGGACTTCAGACCCTGAGTGCACTCACAGCGCGTGGGTGGGAGGGAGTCTGCAGGGCTTCAGGGAAGGCTCCCAGAGCAGAGCTGAAATCCGAATGAGGGGACAGGCCCCCGGGTGGGGCAGCCTGGGCGTCGGGGCACCTCCGGGAACACCTGCGCCTGGGTTGTCCTGGGCGGAGGGGGCAGAGGAGCCGGCAGGGCCCATGGGAGGAGCGCCCTGCTCTGTGGGGGTAAAGGCCTCGGAACAGCCCAGGAGGACGAGCGCGGGCGGTCGTGGCCGTCCAGGGAAGGGTGGCGCCGGCCGGCTGGGTTAAAGCTGGCAGACCATGAGGAACGTGAGGTGGGAAGGAGGAGCGAGTAACAGAGGGTGACCCAGTGTCTGGGCCCGAGAAACCGGGGTACCGAAGTGAGGCTCTCGTGCCCTGACCTGAGAAAGCAGAGAGAGGTGAGCGCGGGTTCTGGAAGGTGAGGCCCTGCTGACCTGGCTTACGGGCGGGGCCGGACGGAGGCATCTGGGGCCCTGACTGCGGGAAAGACCTTACGGCTCTCTCCCACGTCTAATTCAGATATTTTGCGTTTCCTTTTGGCAACAAGATAAACTTTAAATTATGATGAAATTTTTAAAAATTCCCCTAAATTTTCTGATTGCAAAATTTTCGATAAATTTGTCTAGACTGAATTTTTCTTCATCTCACTTTGCTGTTGATGTTTTAACGTGCCCCTTTGCACATGGTCAGTGCACTTACTGGACAACCAGCTCGTGCTGGGACCGCCCATGCTCTCTGCCCTGGACTGTGCTGGCAGAGCCGTGTCCAGGTGCCCCCGACGGCTTCCCCAGCCTGAGGCTCAGGCCCAACGTCGCCGAAGGCCCAGCCGGGTGCAGCTGCCTCAGTGTGTCCTTCAGCCCCAAAGGGCACAGGCCGGGCACCTTCCGAGTCTCTGTCCGGCGTCTGCAATGTCTTTGGTGATCTGAAGGAAGGAAGTTGGGACAAAACCAGAACCACGGAGCCGTGTCCTTGGGCAGCAGAGTCAGGGGCGGCAGGTCTGGTTGTCCCGGTGGGTTTAAAAACATGATCAAACATGTGGAATAAGAAGCAACATACACTCTTCTAAAGGGGGTTTCGAAGGACAGCTCAGTTTAAACAAAGCCTCCTTTTTTTTTTTTTTTTCCCCCAAATAAGAAATTAGGGTTTAAGGACGTGGGTTTCCTGGACCTGCTGGTTGTGTGTTCTTGGGAAGGTCACACAGACCTCGTGTGCTTCGCCTGCAGGTTGGGATTCTGACACTCATCTCCCCAGGTTGTCACCAAGGCAACGCGAGGGTGTGTGTCAAATGGTGAGAACAGCCCCGGCCGTACAGCTGCGCAGCCTGTCAGTTGTGGTGGTGACCGGTGAGGACACTAGTGAGGACACGCTGGGAACCCCCCACGGCACCTTGCACCGGATCCTCACACGGTCTTTCCTCTGCCATTAGCCCGGTTCACAAAAGTGACATGAAAGACCCAGGATTAAAACTCAGAGTGTTGTTTTCCCCCTTTCTCTGAAAGGATAAAGAGTAACGTTTCTTGTTTTCATTTCCAGTGGACCTATAGAGGGGGAAGGACGATATGTTACTCTTGATTTTCTGGTAAGTTACTTTTTGGGAAAAATAGTAACTTCTTCAAGACTCTAAGGTTCCCTTTAGGCAGCTGAGAGTCCCTGTGAGCCATCTAAGAAAGCGTGAGTGAGCTGTGTGTGGAATTCGCAAAGCCATCCCGGAGAGGGTCAGCTTACAGAACTGCACACCCAGCGACGGCATAATGAAACAGCTGAAACCAAAGACAAAGAAAAAATCTTAAAATCAGCCAGAGGAAACAGCACGTTGCCTGCGGGGAGCAGCGATCCCGATGCACTTGTCGCTGGAGGCCGTGGGCCACACGGACGCGGGCCGGGCTCAGGTGTGCAGGCAAAGAGCTGCTCACCTGGACTGTGCGTCCGGCAAACATCCATGAAAGCAAAAACAGACATTCTCAGGTGAAGAAAAACTATAAGAGTTTATTTTCAACATACCTGTGCTAAGAGAAACACTGCAGAATGTTCTTCAAACAGAAAGAAATAGTAACAGGATGATTTGGAAGACGTTCAGGCATGAAGGAAAAGCAAAAGAAATGTTAAGTATCTGGGTGAGTGCGGTGGACTGTTTCTTAGCTTCTGTGCAGTGCGCGGTGGTTGAAGGCAAAGTCTGCACCATCGCGGTGTTTGCAGGCAACATGGACGTGAGGCGAGAGGCGGGTGCAGGGACCTCTGTGGCAGGAGAGTGTCTGTGTTCCACAGGAAACAGTAAGATCCTAATTCCAAGCTGACTGGGAAAAGTTAAACTTGTAAATTGTAATTCCTACATCTACCACACGCCCATACAGCTATCGAAGAGATGTAGATTCTACCCCTGTAGAGAAATTAGCAGGGAATATAGAAAAATATCCTAATAATTTAAAAGAAGATAGAAAAGGGGAAATAGAGGAATAGAAAACAGGGACAAACAGAACAAATAATGAAACAGTAGACTTAATGCAGACACACCAATGATTACATTAAGTATAAATGGCTTAAGCGTATCAACCAAAAAAACAGATTATCAGATTGGATTAACAATCAAAGGCCCCACTAAGCAGCTGACAGGAAACCTACTTTAAATATAACAATATGGAGGCTTGAAAGATGCGCCACACAAACATTGATCAAGGGACAGCCACGGTGGCTGTGCAGAGACAGAGACGTCAGAGCAGGAAAATTAACCATCGGTAAAGAAGGATGTGGTGTCACAATGGAAGTGTCAACACAGCAAGAGGACACAGCAGTCCTAGTGAGTATGCACTTAAGAGAAGAATCCAGAATATGTGAAACATAAACTGAGAACCGAGAGGAGAAATGATGACTCAATAATTATACTAGAGGCTTTAGCACTCCTTTGTTGGTAATTGTTAGAACTAGTAGAACAGAAAAATGTATTGGATAAGGATAAAGAACTGAACAGCATCATCAACCAGCCGGGCCTGCCCGAGAGAGACAGACACTCTCCCCGGCGACTGCAGAAGGCAGGCCCTTCTCGGATGCACTGGGATACTTATCAGGGTAAACCATATCGTGGGTCACTAAAAACTTTCATAAATTTGGCTGGGCGCGGTGGCTCACGCCTGTAATCCTAGCACTCTGGGAGGCCGAGGTGGGCGGATCGTTTGAGCTCAGGAGTTCGAGACCAGCCTGAGCAAGAGCGAGACCCCATCTCTACTAAAAATAGAAAGAAATTATATGGACAGCTAAAAATATATATAGAAAAAAAATTAGCCGGGCACGGTGGTGCATGCCTGTAGTCCCAGCTACTCGGGAGGCTGAGACAGGAGGATCGCTTGAGCTCAGGAGTTTGAGGTTGCTGTGAGCTAGGCTGACGCCACGGCACTCACTCTAGCCTGGGCAACAGAGTGAGACTCTGTCTCAAAAAAAAAAAAAAAAAACTTTCATAAATTGGAGAGAGCTGAAATCATACAAAGCAGAATTTTGAGCATAATAAAATTAAACCCAAAAGTAATAACAAAAATATATTCAGAAAACTCCCAACTACTTGGAAATTAAATGACTCAGTCCATGGGCCAAAGATGACATTTCAAGGAAATTAGAGAACATTTTGAACTGTATGAAAATTGGAAGTTAAAAAAACAATAAAGAAATAAAATCAGTGAACTGAAAAGAGTTTCTTTGAAAATGTCAACAATCCCAGTAGGATTTTAATAATAGATATAGACAGGTTCATTTTGATATTTACATGAAAGGCAAAGAAACCAAAGTAGCTAAAATAATTCTGAAAAAGAAAAACAAAGTTGGAGGACTCATACTACCTGCTTTTAAGAGTTATCGTAGGCTGGGCACAATGGTTCATGCCTGTAATTCTAGCATTTTGGGAGGCCAAGGCAGGAGAATGACTTGAGGCCAGGAGTTCAAGACCAGCCTGGGTAACACAGCAAGAGCTCGTCTCTGCAAAAAATATAAAAATTAGCCAGGTGGTGCTTGTAGTCCCAGATACTCAGGAGGCTGAGGCAGGAGGATCACTTGAGCCCAGGAGTTTGAGGCTGCGGTGAACTATGATTGTGCCACTGCATCCCAACTTGGGTGACAGAATGAGACCCTGTCTTTGGAGAAAAAAAGACTTAATATATAGCTACATTAGTCATGACAGAGATAGAAACATATATCAGAGAAACAGAATAGAGAACCCAGAAATCAACACACACAAATATTGTCAACTGGTTTTTGACAAAGATGAAAGGCAATCTTTTTAGCAAATGGTGCCAGGACAGCTGGGCGTCCACATCCGAAACAAGAAAACCAACCAACCGCCTTGCTCTAAACTTCCCACCTTATACAGTGTCTCAAAGTGAACTATAGTTCTAAATGTAAAACATAAAACTCTAAAATTTTAGAAGACCTTGTAGGAGAAAATCTCTGTTACCCAGTTTAGGCAAATCACTCCCAGATTCAGCATCAAATGCATGAACTACAAAAGGTAAAGCTGATAAGTTGGTCTTCATCAATACATTAAAAACATTGCTCTGAGAAAGACACATTTAAGAGAAAGCTGGAAGAAAATATCCGTCGATCATGATATCCGACAGAATGCACCAGGAACTCTCAAAACCCAACAATATAAAAATAAATAACCCAACTTAAAAAATGAGCAGAACATTGGAGCGAACACTTCACCGTAGCAACCACAAGGAGAAAAGACCAGCATGTGAAAAACATCCGTCCTCAGGGGACACGAGGGCCAGGCACAGCCACAGGAAATGCCGCCCTACGCCCAACCCGAGGGCTGTGACAGGCCCAAACGCAGAACCAGAGAGCGGGGACGGCTCGAGCGGACGCGTGGAGAAGGGGCGTTCTCAGACTCTGCCGACAACGGCACAAAATGGGGGTTCCGCTCCAGAAGACAGCCTGGGAGTTCTCACACAGGTGAACACACAGCTTAGCCTACACCCCCAAATCCCACCCCTCCATCCCCACCCGAGAGGGAGGACTCCGTCGCTACTCTGAAAACCTGCACCAGCGTTCACGGCAGCTTCATGCACGACCTTCGGGGACTGGAAACAGCCCGGTCATTCCACAGCTGAGCGAATAAGCAGACGGTGACGTGTCCACACGGCACACAGCTCAGCGAGCAGAAGGCGTGAACGTGACACGCGCCGCCCCCGGCAGGTCCCAAGGCGTGGTGCCGACTGACCGGCCAGCCGGTCGCGAGAGGCCGTGAGCCGCGCGACTCAGCTCCCGCGGCAGCACGGAGATGGCGACCTTCAGGGGCAGAGGAAACACCAGGGCTTGGGGGAGGAGAGGCCACAGGGCTGGCACGAGGGACTGTTCAGTGTCTGTCGTCGTGGTGAAAACTCATAAAATTCCGTACCAAAAACAAAGAAAATGTTTTATTTTACTGTATGTATTAGTAAATTTTGAAAAACTTGGGGAGCACCTGCTTTAATTGAGCCAAAGGCATGTGTCCTGGTTTATAGTCATTTATTAACGTAGGAAACCTTTATCCTCGTTGCAGACCGTTGTCAGTTTGTCCCAACGCAGCAAGTCTTCACAGAGCACCTACTGTGCACAAGCACAGACTTCTTGGGCCAGTCGCATGAGGAATCCGTCCTTTGTGTCGCCACTGATAACGCTTTTCCTTTGCAATTTTAAAATCTTTCACCTTAAAATCCTCTTGGTGTGTGGTGGGAAGAATAAGGATCCCAGAGATGTTCACCTCCCGACCCCAGGTCTGGGCTCGTCAGCTCACGCAGCGAAGGGAGTCGAGGCAGGCGGGCTGATGCCACCGTGGCCGACCTGGGCAGAGGGGCGTCCCGGCCGACCTGGGCAGGGGGTGGGGGGGAGGCGTCCCGGCCGACCTGGGCAGAGGGGGGCGTCCCGGCCAACCTGGGCAGGGGGTGGGGGGGAGGCGTCCCGGCCGACCTGGGCAGAGGGGGGCGTCCCGGCCAACCTGGGCAGAGGGGGGCGTCCCGGCCGACCTGGGCAGGGGGTGGGGGGGGGCGTCCCGGCCGACCTGGGCAGGGGGTGGGGGGGGGCGTCCCGGCCGACCTGGGCAGGGGGTGGGGGGGGGCGTCCCGGCCGACCTGGGCAGAGGGGCGTCCCGGCCGACCTGGGCAGAGGGGGCGTCCAGGCCGACCTGGGCAGAGGGGCGTCCCAGCCGACCTGGGCAGAGGGGGCATCCTGGCCGACCTGGGCGGGGGGCGGGGCATCCCGGCCAACCTTGGGGCCCAGCGCGGTCCCAGGGCCGTAAGCTCAGAAGAGACGCCATGTCGGCAACGCTGGACCGAACGTCGCCGGCTCTGAAAACGGAGGATGGGGCATGAGCCCAGGAACACAGAGACTTCTAGAAGTTGGAAGACAAAGGGATTCTCCCCTGGGGCTTCCAGAAGGGAACACAGCCTGCCAACACCTTGACCTCAGCCCAGGGAGACACACCTGCAGAACAGTGGGACAAGCCCCCGCATTTGTGTCACACGTCATAGCAGCCATCGCAGGTGACACAGGCATCCCTGTGGCTGGGGCTCGGGCAGGGCTTCCCGAGCGTGGCCCCTGGGTGCCGGCGAGAAGGGGTCTCCCAGGCCCCCAGGCTCCCGGAGCTCCCCGTCCAGCCGCGGCCTGGGAGCACTGCGGCTCGCGCCGCCTCTGGGCCCCCGGCCAGCGGGCTCCCGGGAGGGAACCAGTGAGCTGGGGGCAGCGTTTGCCTCCCCGTCCTGGCTGGAAATGGGGCGTCGTTCAGGCCAGGGCCCGCGGCCACGGTCGTCCTGCCTTGGCGTCAGCTCGTCTGCATGAGGGGGTGGACGGAACGTGGGCAGCAGAGTCCCCACTGCCCCCGACAGTTACGTGTCCTCGGGTCTCCCGGAGGCAGCTCAGCGAGACAGAGCGCGCCTCACGTCACAGACACGCTCCGGGTTCCCCGCTGCCCCCTCTGTGCCCCAGACTGTGGGAGGCGGGGACGGCTGGGGCCAGCGCTGGCAGATGGTGACACTTGGTTTCTGCGCTGACAGATTAGGCGCGATCCTCGCTAGGAAGGACCAATTACCGCTCCACCCTCAGGGAAGAGCCCGTCAGCGCCCGTGGGACTCTTAATCAGTGAGTCGGGAGGAAGAGCCTGCGTCCCAGCACTGCGTCTGCTCTGCGTGTTGGTGTCGGCAGGTTGTAATTAGCTAATTAAATGCCTGGCTGACAGGACGGCCCTGCGGGGTGGCTGCCACGTCCCTGCTCCCGAAACAGGAGCGGGAAGCACCGGGTCCCAGGGCAGGAGACGGTCAGCGCCTCCCTCTGAACAGGCCCTTTCCTGGAAAGCACGCGGGAGGTTTGGGAAGAGTCCTTGCGGGACTCAGCGTCTGAAGTCACTGAGATGAAAAGGAGACAGAGACACCCGTGATCACAGAGCTCCGGCACCTGCTGGAGTGGGCGGCACAGAGAGGACGAGCCGGCCGGCGCTCGAGTGCCGGAAACACTGAGGCCGAGACGGCCCAGGCGGAGGAGCCGGCAGGGAAGAACGTCCCACGCTCGCCGGTTCTGAGGGTCGCGAGGGAGGCTCACGGCGCACTGCCGACCGAGGCGCTGTGGGCAGGGCTCCCCGCGGAGGGCAGCTGCCGCCGAGCTCACACAGGCCCTGGGGAGAACCCCACAGCCAGGCACCCCGTCCAGCTGCCCCGCGCCGGCCCCTCTGGACTCTTCCGGCACCTTCCCTGCGATATCACCTGGGGACATTACCTGCGGATATCACCTGCGGGAGTTAGGGGCACCTGGGCTCTCACTGTCTCATGCGGGAGCTGGGGAGTGAGACCCCTCGGCAAGGACGCCTGTCACATGCTCTCCTCCCTCCCCGGGGCCCGGACGCTGACACAGCCCAAGTCCCACTGCTGACACGCCGGGTCCGGCGCCACGTTCTGTGTGGACAGCAGCAGCTTCTGAGCGGTCCTTACGCTCCCCCCTCGCCCAGGTCAGTGGGTCCCCCACGCTGGTCACAAGGCTCTTGGGGAAGCAGTGTGTGGCCCCTCCCCTGCATCCAGTGAGTCCCCGTGTCCCCGTCCCACACCTCGCCCACGTCACACCCGCTCCGCTCCCCCTGCATCCAGTGAGTCCCCGTGTCCCCGTCCCACACCTCGCCCACGTCACACCCGCTCCCGTGTCCCGCCATTAGGCCGTCTTGGGGCTGGCTCGCGCCTGCCTGGCGCACTCGCCTGCTCCATGCCGTTGCTGACTCCCTTCCACGTCCTTCCCTGCATTCTCAGACCGCGGTAGTTTTTCAGCTGGTTCTCCAGGGTTTTCCAGACCAATCGCACGACACCTGTAAATTATAATAATATCACTTCATTAGCAAATGAGGGCCCTGGACGGCACGGAGCTGCCGTGTGACGTCAGCCCCAGCACGCGGCCTCCCTCGGTGGTGCTGTTCCCTGCCGCCCCTCCCTCCCGCGCCTCCCTGCCCACCTGGCTGGCCGTGCGACGTCAGCCCCAGCACGCGGCCTCCCTCGGTGGTGCTGTTCCCTGCCGCCCCCTCCCGCCCGCGCCTCCCTGCCCACCTGGCTGGCCGTGTGACGTCAGCTCCAGCACGCGGCCTCCCTCGGTGGTGCTGTTCCCTGCCGCCCCCTCCCTCCCACGCCTCCCTGCCCACCTGGCTGGCCGTGTGACGTCAGCTCCAGCACGCGGCCTCCCTCGGTGGTGCTGTTCCCTGCCGCCCCCTCCCTCCCGCGCCTCCCTGCCCACCTGGCTGGCCGTGTGACGTCAGCTCCAGCACGCGGCCTCCCTCGGTGGTGCTGTTCCCTGCCGCCCCCTCCCTCCCGCGCCTCCCTGCCCACCTGGCTGCTGGAATTTGTTCCTCTTTTGTGGCCAAGAAAGAACTAACCTGAAGAAGCAGACCCTGAGCTCAGGCGTGAGGTTCCTCGCTGCGACGACCTGGCCCCGGGAAGCGGACTCATCTGACCAGGCAGGAAGCCCCGGTGTCCGCGGAGAGGGAGAGCACAGCGGGGCCCGTCCCTGAGGACGCCTGAGCCCGCCACAGCCACCCACGTTCAGGAGCCAGTCTCGAGCGAGGCCACTTCTATGTCACATGTTTGGGAACGTTTTGGCACTTTGGAAGAAGGGTGTCCCTCGCTGGTGCTGACGAGGAGATCAGAGGTGCTACCGGAGTGTTTAAAATACACCATCATATATTTTCCGTGGACGCAACCAATCGAGTTTATAGGGGCCTCAGAAACAAGTAGCCGGTTGTCATTGGTGAGAGCCCTTCTGGCACCTGGGCTGGTCAGCGTGACCGGGAGAGGACCGGCGTCTGAGGGACGGCACCTCCACGCCCACCCGTGCCCACCCACGCTGTCCTCCGGAGCCAGGACTGCAGGGGCTGCAGCTGCAGGTGCAGAATCTCAGGGCAGTTCCCACAGGTTCACCTCGCTGAGCGCAGAGCAGTCGGTGCGGTGGGGACGCTGGGCATCGGGTAATCCGTAGACGTCTGCTGACGTGAGCCGGGCTTGGCCAGACGAGCTGCCCACTGCCGGGAGGAGGGCGCCGCGCCCACGCTGCAGCCACGCCCGCCTGGTCGGGCAGGTCTGGCCCTGCCGCCTCTCTGGACGTGGACGCGGTCCCGCTGCCCCTGTGCTCCGGAGCCTGCTGTATACACGGGCTCACTTGTCCGCACAGCTCTGCCCTCAGCTCCTCCTGCCTCGGCCGCACCTGTGGGGTCGCTGATGACAACGTGGTCCTTTAATGCACCCCCTCTCTCTTCGAAGGTTATAGCAAATATTCTTAAACTGCACATTGGAACTTAGATGTGAAACCAGAAATTTATTTTTTACATTTACATCTCTCTTTCTCATTTAAGACCCTCAAGAATTTTTCCTGAGAAGAGGGACTGTGTGTGTCTTATATTCGTTTGGATAAAATGTTGTTTTCTCCATCACAGAATTTCAATAAACATTTGAAAATTAATTGGGAAATTAACTTCAGTGTTATTTTTGTGACCTCGCTACTCATACTTTCTCTTCTGTTCTCTGTTAATTCCCTTTCCCTCCTTTAATTCACCTGAGGTTGAGCTCCTTCCTGCTTCCTCCTGGTGAGATACTCGCCCCTCAGGTGACATTGCCAGGAATGATGCCAGGGGAGTCCGGGGACCTCCCGCTGTGGAACTCTCCAATCCCTCTGGCTGCGTCCAGCCGTCCCCAGCTCAGCAGGCACCTGCGCTGGCCGTCGGACGGACCTGTTCTTACGTCGTCTTTCCACGTGTGTGGTGCCAGCCACGCTGGGCTCACCCGCGCCCCACGGGCAGGTGCTGTCTCAAGGTGTGCTGTCCCCGCCCTGCAGCCTGGGGACACCTGCAGCCGCCCGGCCATCGTGAAGCTTCACAGCGAGTTGCCTCTGGAACCTGGAGGACGTGTGGGTCCCCCCTTCTGAGGCGCCACAGCTCCTGAGCTCCTTCCGATGCCTCCTCAGCAAATGGGGCTGGAGAGGGAACCCGGGTCTCCCCATCTCCCGCCTGGAAAGTGGGACTGTCCCCACCGAGGGGCCCCTCTGGCTGGGCGCACGCGGTGGGTGTGACGGGCCGAGGCCGGCACTGAGAGGTGGTTTCATTCCAGACACGTGGGGTGTGTGGCCGGGCTCTTTCCGTAATTTATAACCTTAAAGTGGTGTTTCAATAGCTGCAACTTAGTCATGACGACCCAGCGTCTGACTTTGGGGACATTTTCCCCAAGTCTGAGGAAGACCGGGCGTGACAGTCGAGCTTGTGGCCGGAGAGCTGGCTTTCCCTGGAGCAGGAGATGGACAAGCCTGAGGCCTCGAGCTGAAGCCCATCATGCTCGATCCCGGGTTCTGGAGCGCCGACGTTGTTGAGTGGAAGGGTGACCCCAGCGAGTCACCGTGAGCCTATAGCAGTGGCTTTTACCGCCGACACCGTCCTGACGCAGCGCGTGGACGAAAGGCTGGGGGTGAGAGCGACTAGAAACCCGAGGACGTTCTTATGGGCGAAGAGTCACCTGCGTTTACCGTTTCAGATGCCCCCGTCTCACCCAGTGGACGTGCAGTTCTGAAAGCGCTGAGCGTAGCTGAGCTCCTGTGAGTGGAATCACTGAACACACACCGGGGGGCGGATGGGAGAGACTGGTGCGGAGACGGCGTCGCGCTCTCTCCCGCGATTTCCCGTCCCCCCCACGCGCCCCCAGAGACGCGCGGACTCAGGTGCTGTTCAGCTGCAGCTGCGGCGAGGAAAACCCGCTGTTGTGGAAAGTGAAACGCTCTGTGGCTTAGCTTTCGCCGTGGGCTGATGTCTTCCACCAGACGGAATGGCAGGCTTGCCCTTTAAAGATGATACCGCGCGGATTCCAGCGACGTCTGTGTCGCTGCTCTGAGGTCGGCTGAAACACGCAGCACGACAACAGCAGGAGAAGCCACAGTGTGCGGGGTCCTGTGCTTCCTGGGATAAATCAGGCAGCGGCAACTGCCTGTAAGTCGGACGAAGAAATGAAGAAATAGTGCGTTATGCAAATACAAGTTTTGGAACTCATTGAAGACAAAGCACAAAAAGAAAATTTTCATATGCAAATAAAAACTAGTTTTCTAGAAAATATTTGCGTGTGTTAAAAAGCCCGCAGATGTAGGGTGTGGTACTGGCTAAAATGAACCATGAACTTGCGTGTGCCCACGACCCCTCGGCTCAACGGGCTTCTTGCCGCTGGATCGCTGAGCCTGGCAGCCGGTGCCCCCGCGGTCGGCCGCGCTTCCTTTCCCCACGTCAGCGAGGGCACCGGGCAGGCGCGAGCAAGTGCATTGAGGGGCCGTTTTGTTTGCTTTGTAAAAATAAACATCATAGTTTCGAAAATAAAATAGCTTATTCAAATCACAGGGAGGAAAATTAATCTCCTCTGCCTTAAACTCGACTTTGGTCAAACTTGGGGAGGACTGTGGCCCTCCGAGGGGCTGTGCGCCTCACCTCTGTGTCCCTGGCCACCCACCCCGCCTGGAGCGTGGGCTGGCTCGGGGGTGTTTGCCGAGTAAGCAATTACCCGAATGTTGGCTGAGCGAGCACAAGGGGACACTGGGAGTTGGCGGGGGCAGGGGGGTGGGGGACGCTCCAGCTTTGTCTGTCCCTGCCCCTGCCGGGCACCGCCCGTCCACACGCAGACCCCTCCGGACAGAGCCAACGCTGTGTGTGGGACGCGGGGCGAGGGGAGGCAGGAGTGGGTCCCGGGGGCTGGGCCGGTTGCGTTCGGCGGGTTTGCCCACTGTTTGCACGCGCCTTGCGGGCAGCCCCGAAGGAGCAGGTCGCCCGGGAAGGAGGTGGCAGGTGTGGGGTATCGGGAAGCCGGGAGGGACTTTCTCTTTGTGCTGCCGAGTGCCGGCTGCCCCTGCCGAGATCAGCCGCCCACAGACCTAACCGCCTGTCTGTGAGGAAGCCGCCAGCTGCTTCTGTCCTGCACGGACACTTAGCGGTGACAGGAGGAGGTCGGCTCCCAAGGGGATGTTTTGAACAAATCCTTTCTGGTTGACAATGTGGGAAAATGTCACTCACGGCCCGGATGGGTGACTGTCCGACCTATGGAAAGTCACCCAGGTGAGAGTGAGGTCGGCGGGCGCTCTTCCTGGTGCTGGAGCGTGCTGGCTGCGCTGGGCTCCTGTGGCAGTCGCCTGGTCCCCGGGGGTGGAGAGTGGCCGTCACCCGGCTCTCGCTTGCATGACGCGATGCCAGCCCTGCCGGTCCGGTCACCACGCGCACAGGTCTGTAGCTGGATCGGAACCCAGCCCCAAAGGTAAACTGCCTGTTGTGTAGCTTCTACCGAAGGCCTGGCCGTGAGAGACGGTGCCCGGGACGGTGGTCCGCGCTCCGCCACAGCGCCGGGTGTTGTTCCGTGTTGGGGCAGCGGAGCCCTCACCGCCTGCTGCCAGGGTCTCCAGAGGAACAGGACCAGTGGGATGCGGGTTCAAGGCGTTCGTTTTAAGGCGTCGTGTGCGCTGTGGGGCTGGCTGACCCGGCGGGTGGCGGGGGGAGTTTCCGTGTCACGGCCTCGAGGCAGAGCCCCTTCCCCTCTGGAACCTCAGTTCCACCCTCGGCGTGAGCCCTCAACTGCCTGGACCGGCCCCCACACTGTGGAGGGGACACCGCGTTTCTTGGCCAGCTGATGGCAGGTTTGGTGACAAGCACTCCCACTCCAGCATTTACGCTGGCCTTGGACCCAGCTGTCGGGCACCGTGGCTCATGGCTCGCCAAGGTGACACGCAATTCGCCATCACACTCACTCATGGAATTTCTTTCAGTGGTTGTACTTGAATGTCACATCCTGAAACTAAGTGGCAGTTTTCTTCAAACACAATTATATAAGTAAAGTTTTCCATTTACTTTGAAACGTTGTTTAAAAAACTGTGCTTTATCCAGAGCACCTAATGCTCCTGTATTTGCTTTATGTAAGAGGTTTCTCTCAGAGATTAATGTTAAGAAAATAATTTTTTTTCCTGAGAAGCAGAAACTGAAAGTTATGAGATAAGGCAGGTTTACAGTTTTGTCTTGGCTGCCAGGGAGCTCAGAGTCCAGCTGTATATATGGTTATAAGAACTGTTTATTTTTTATTTTATAAAACAATTTCTCCCCTATTCCGCTGTTTACTTTCTAATTCCTACTTGAATTAATTGTCTACTTTTTGCAGATGATCTAAAAACTGTCTTGAAAGGCATAAAGTACAGATATATTTCAATAAATAAATTCTTTCCATGCTTTCAAATGAACGGGTTTGAACTTAACATGTTGGTAGCACAAACATGTTTAAAATCATACAGATCAGCCTTCTATAACCATTGTGAAAACTTTAAGCTGTGATTATGTTCTAATTGGCACTAATTCTACATAAGTAGGTACTTCTTTCTGTGTAACAAAAAAAATTTATTTGCATTTGTACAAAAATGTTTATATATTAAAATTTTTGTTACGCAAAAAAGGATAGAAGTAGCTACTAATTTTGTATATACAAATATATATTATACACATAAACCCTCCAAATATGAATTCTGTATGATTTTTTTTTTTTTTTTTTTTTTTTGAGACAGAGTCTCACTCTGTTGCCCAGGCTAGAGTGAGTGCCGTGGCGTCAGCCTAGCTCACAGCAACCTCAGACTCCTGAGCTCAAGGGATCCTCCTGTCTCAGCCTCCCGAGTAGCTGGGACTACAGGCATGCGCCACCATGCCCGGCTAATTTTTTCTATATATATATATATTTTTTAGCTGTCCATATAATTTCTTTCTATTTTTAGTAGAGATGGGGTCTCGCTCTTGCTCAGGCTGGTCTCGAACTTCTGAGCTCAAACGATCCGCCCACCTCGGCCTCCCAGAGTGCTAGGATTACAGGCGTGAGCCACCGCGCCCGGCCTCTGTATGATTTTGTATTTTTGAAATTTGCTCATAAAAGAAGTAACCAACATTTTGTGACTCAGCAGCCCTTGGGAATGATATCTTTTTAAGGCTCTGGAAAACAACTTCACATGGGTTCAGTTTTTAAAGGCGGGTTTTGACTCTTAGTTTTCATGTATTGAACACCCCTCGTGCCCAGACAGTGGCCTGGGAGCTTCTCATTAACATCCCAATTACGATCTCGCAACTCTGCAGGGAAAGACAGGCACCTCTGGTCGGGGAGCGGTAGGAGGTGGGGCCGGGGCTCCTCCCGCACAGCCCTGCCACTGTGGCTGAGCTCGCCGCAGGGGAGTGGGCACTTCCCTGGAGTCGGCTGCGAGACTGTCCCTGCAGGACAGGGAGGAACGGACAGCTGGGATGGGGTCGGCGGTGGCAGGGCTTTGGGAGACAGACAAGGATCACCTGCTCGTAGGTGTGGCTGAGGCCTCAGCCAGGGACGAAGTGCCATCTGCGGCCAGCAGGGCCGTGTGGCCAGGCTGACTTGGTCTCGGATCCTGGGGGAGGGATCCCAGGGGCGGGGCTGGCTGTGGAGTTTGGGGCAAACGATTGCACATTTGCCTGGTGTGTGTGGGTTTTGGGTTTTTGTTTTTTTTTTTGAGATAGGGTCTCACTCTGTTGCCCAGGCTAGAGTGCTGTGGCATCAGCCTAGCTCACAGCAACCTCAAACTCCTGGGCTCAAGCCATCCTCGTGCCTCAGCCTCCCGAGTAGCTGGGGCTACAGGTGTGCACCACCATGCCCAGCTAATTTTTTTTATATATATTTTTAGTTGTCCAGCTAATTTCTTTCTATTTTTAGTAGAGACGGGGTCTCGCTCTTGCTCAGGCTGGTCTCGAACCCCTGACCTTGAGAGATCCTCCCGCCTCAGCCTCCCAGAGTGCCGGGATGACAGGCGTGAGCCACCACGCCCGGCCGGTGTGTGTGGTTTTGCTGCGTACTTGAAGCCGGAATGAACAGCAGCGACACCTGTGACGTCACAGGCCTGCTGTTTAGGACTGGAAGTCACATTAGTGTCCAGGGGGTCGCCAAGCCCACCGTGGTGGTCTGAAAATACCTGAAGGTTGGGAAAGGCGGAGAACGAGGTTTTAGATGTGGGCTGAGGACAGGCGGCTGGATTTGACTGTTGGGTGGCCGAGGGTGACTCGAACACGGTAGTCACGTGGGGAGACAGTCTGCAGGGCTTCGACTCAGCTCAGCCGCCCCTTCTAGAAAGCTCTCCTGAGCTCGTCCCTCCCTTCACCCAGCAAGGGAGCAAGCCCCTCTGCACTCCTCTCCCGGGACCCTGCGGACTTCGCCGCGGCAGCACACGCGTGCACACGCGTGCACACACCTGCAGCTGTGCAAGCGCGTGGCTGGCGAGGCCCTGAGGACAGTTGGGCTGCCTGACACCCAGTGGGTCTTCAGTTACTGCCTGTCGAGGACGTGAAGCTGTGATCGTGGAACTTGACTCCAGGTCCAAATGTGAGCTGTTCCTCCCGTCTCGGTGCCTGGACCCAGCTGTCACACCGCAGGCTCACCCACGCGCTCCTGCTTGGCAGACGCTGGCTGTACGGAGGCCGGGCCTCTGCCTTGGCGGTGGTCAGCCCCAAGGGCAGGGCGGGTTGGACCGGCAGAGTCTCTGCTCCAAGATCCCCAGGAGACCAGCACCGGGAGCTCCTCTCACAGCCGTGTCTTGGCACCTGGGCCGGGCCCGCATCCTGTAGGTGGGCAGAGCGTCCTTGTGTGGGCAGGGTCTGCGGGTTTGCAGGACCCAGTGTGTGAGCCGAGCTGGGCTCACACGTGGGCGGCTCGTCGGAGGCTGATGGTGCGGCGGCTCGTGTTCCTGCAGAAGGAAGCGCCGGCCTCCTCGCAGACCAGGTGCCTGCGTGTAGGGTGGCCGGTGCAGGCCCGAGTCCCCACCGCGTGGCGAGGACCTCGCTCCCCTCGGTGCAGTCCCAGGGGCTGATACAACCACATCCTCCGCCGCCGACCACAGACAAGAGCAGACACTCAGGAGCACCAGGAGCCCCGAGCTCCGCAGGCCCTGCTGGAGCCCTGCCCAGCACCCAGGGAGCCGCAGCGCACGGCCAGTCACTCCCAGGCAGCGAGCCCCGGCGGGAGGCTGGGGGTGTTCCCCGTACGAGGGACGACAGGGTCAGCCTGCTGGGGGCTCGGTGCACGGATCCACTTCTCTTTCTCAGCCCAGGGCACGCGAGAGCCCCAGGCCGGGACACGGCGCCCGGTCTGCCTGCCAGACTCCCGGCCCAGACGGCGACGCGGGCGCCATGTCTTCAGGCACAGGGGCCGGCCCGGCGCACGGGGCAGCTGCTGCTGGGACTGGAGCACACGTCTCCGTCCCGGTCTCAGCTCCGCACTCCCAGCCCACGTCTGATTGATGGAGGCTCGGCCGCCTCCTCCTCGCACGGAGCATATGTGCACACGCTCCCCGGGGCGGTGTCTCGGTGTGGGCACCGTGTGGCTGCGTTTGTTTGGTGTGCGCCCCACTGGCCTAGCGGGGCCTTTCCCACGACCCGCCGCTTCCTGGTGGGCCGCTGGCTGCTGTCGGGGGCGGGGGCAGCGTCTTTCCCCAGAGGCGCGCCCCTCCCCCGCCCCCACGGCTGGGGACCCTCTGATGCCGGCGCTTTCTTCCCGCCTCGCCTGCTGCAGGAGGGGGCGAGGGAGAGGGAGGGAATAAAAGGCCCTAACAGGGCCCATCTGCTGTGGCCTGTGCCGACACAGCGCAGTGCTCGCGTTGCACAGCCCGCGTCTGTGGGGCTCCTGGAGTTTATTAGCTCGTTAACCCGCAGGGTCCCCGGAGCACAGGCCAAGCCTCAGCCAGCCCGTCTGCGGCGGCTGCCAGGAGGGTCCCGGCATCCTGCCCCGCCGGCCTGTGCCCGCCCTGCCCTGCCGGCCTCGTGCCTGATCGGGCTGTGGCGTCCGCCCGGCCTGGCAGCCGGGCCCTTGAGGTCGTGTGTTCCGGCCGGTCCCTCTCTGTGGCCACCAGACCCGCCCCTTCCTCTGAAACCTCCCCCAGCGTCTGTGCTTGCGCAGTGGCACCGCTGACCCCCGCGCTCGAGGCCGGCAGGGCGCTGTCTCCTGCGCCCCTTGCGGACCACGTTCCAACTTCCAGTTCCGGTGCTTAGCGGGCAAGAACCGGGCGGCGTCCTTGGCCCATTGGAGCCCGGCTCCCCCATCCGTGTAGCTGGAAACAACCGTGTTCCTTGACTTGTGCATGCAGCCTGGCGTGTGTCCACACACACTTAGCACACCCACCCTCATCACGGTCCCCGGCTGTGGTGGCCGAGGCTGGGCGGCCGTCACCGCTTCTGCTCCTGGCCACAGCCTCCTGGGCAGCCCGGTGTGGCCTGTGGCCAGGCCAGTGCAGCAGTGTCCAGAGCTGGAGCGGACGCCAGTGCGCCTGTCCACTGTGTGTCCCCGTCTGCCGTGACCTGGGAGGATGGCCTGGGTCCCTGAGCCACGCCTGGAGGAGAACCTTCTGGAAATAAAAATGCTCCTTGCAGATGTGATGTGGGTAGGAAGCGCCCCGCCTCCCCCGTGCCCCACCATGGAGACCACGGCCGTCCTCGAGAGGACCCTCCAGGGCCACCTCCCTGCGTGGGGCTCTCCCCATCCCCGGCTGAGCCGGGAGAAAGCCCAGGGCAGCGACGCTTGGTTCCTGGAGCCGCCGCGCCCTCGGCGGGGGGCGTCAGCGGGAGTTGCCAGGGAAGGTTATTTGCGTTTTCACTGTGGTGACAACTCTCGGACCCAGAGGGCTTCAACGTGCCGCGTTGTGTAATCAGTAACGGGCTGTTAATGCTTCTGGGGGCCGTTCCGTTTATCCTCGGGTAAACAGTAATCAAGTGCAGTTACACACATTAATGTGTGACTACGCCGCTTCACACACGTGTTCTCATGGACACACAGACACTGGGCTCCATCTGTCTCATGTCCACGTTTAAATATTTAACAGAGAGAACACAATGTTATGGGAAAAACTGCCTGAAATGTAGACACTTTGGCCCGAGGAAATAATTTTGTCCCTTTATGTTTAACTTCTTTATTTTTAGCAACAATAAAAACACACACACAAGGATGCTCCGCTCTGAACCCCCCTCTGCTGTCCTCTGTTCTGTGTCGGCGTGGGGACCCTGTGGTTCTGTGTCTCTGCGACGAGGGAAAACCCGGGCGTTCGTTGCATTGTTTCCTCCCTGACGTCAAGCCAGGGCCCGGCGGAAAGGCGGCTCCGTGGGCAGCTCCCGGAGCCGGGGGAGCCGGGTCCAGGCTCCTGTCTGCTCCCCCTCGCGTCGCGGCCTCACTCCCCGCCGCACACAGACAGGGATCGCGGAGGCCTCCCTTCCCGCCTGGTCTGTGCGTGCCACGGTCTCGTGCTGTGCGGGTCCCAGGTCGCAGCACGGGACACACATGCTCTCAGGTCAGAGAGAGGAAAGAGCCTCGGCCTGGCGGAACCCAACACACAGAAATGCCCCGGCACGTTCTGGCTCCTGTGGCCGCAGCCCATGCTAGGGTGAGCCTGTGTGCTGCCCGGCCTGGGCTGCCCCGAAGGCGAGGGGTCCCTCGTAGGCGTGTGCTGCAGCCACAGTGCTGGGCTGGCAGCCGGGCCCCTTCTCTCCGGCCCACTGTTCCCGGAGCGGCCTTCACGGCCAGCACCCACCTGCCTGCGCCCTGAGCTGCGTGGGCGCCACACAGGCTCCGGCTGGGCCCCCCCCCCCCGTGCCCCCACCCCGCAGTCTCCCACTTGGGTCAGGCTGCAGCACAGGCTGCTGGCCGGCGGGACAGCTGTCACTCTGCCCGAGCCCACAGACAGTCCCCAGGGCTGAGATTGCAAGGTCACTTTGGTAGCTGGGTCTTTAATTAGCCACCCAGCGGGCCATGCCCCACTTGTCTGGCCTCACTTCCTATCTCTGAATCGGTTCCAGGACGACATTGTGCTTCCACAGGCACCAGTGTGCGCACACACACACACACACACACGCTTACACAAACACACAGGCTGACACCACACACAAACACATATCTGCACACACAGGCACCAGTGTGCGCGCACACACACACACACGCTTACACAAACACACAGGCTGACACCACACACAAACACATATCTGCACACACAGGCACAAATACAGACACGTGCTCACACACAGGCATGCACATGCACACGCTCACACACACTTGCACAGGAAGCTGCACCCTGTGTCCAGCGCCCAGGGCACCCTGGCGCACGTAGGCTTTGCAAGGAAAAGACCTTCGGGTCCACGGCTGCTTTTCTTCCTGGGCTGGTTCCATCTGCCCAGGGTCCCGGCGTTTCTTCAGGAGCAGATTCTGATTCCTAGAAAGAGGGGAAAGGCTTTTTCCGGACACTTTTGGAAGGAGCCCGAGCAGCCGGACACACCTGGGGGAGACGCGGCCTGGCCTGCCGCCACGGGGGGCAACGGTTCCGAATGGGGCAGACGCAGACGATAGGATGTGTCGCTGCCCAGGCCGGCCTCAGCTTTCCTCTTAATCTTTTCCTCTGGAAATAAAAGTCTTGTTCTTTGTATCCGGAAGGCTTAACTTTAATCTCACATCCCCTTTTAGCTAATGAAGTGCAAGAAAAAGAAGTTCACGTGACTCCCTGAGCACATGGACATCAGAGAGCTGCTGCTAAAGGACAGCTGGAGATGACTTTTCATTCGTAGGTGTTTCCTTGCTCTCCTTCCTCCTCCTCTTTGTGTCTCTCACACACGCGCACGCCACACACATACATGCACATATATGACCAGGCCACGAGTGCTACCACCCAAGGGTGCTTTGTGTGGAGGATAGGACGGCAGTGCCCTTGCGCAGTGTTGTTCCAGTGTGAATCACGCATCCAGACACCTTCCCATGTGTCTTTACTCACATGATCATCATAGTAATCCCCACTTTACAGATGGGGAAACCGAGGCACGGGCTATCTGGGGCCTGAGCCCCTGCCCTGAGCACTGAGCCACGTGCCCTGGGTGCAGTCCCTGCCCCAGCTTCTCTGGGTCCCCAACTCTGTCCTCTCTCTGCGGGTGCGATGCCCTCGGCTCACACTTGCAAGGCTCTCACCACGTGTGTTTAGAAGCCCGTTCTCAAAGGGCTAGCTCTGTTCCCAAACCATTCCAGAAGACAGCATATATTTGCTTTTCTGATAGAATCAAAAGAATTAATTCAGCGCCAGAGAGAAGCTTTGAAATGGTCTTGACTTTCAGAGCTTGAGAAATAGCCGATGACAGGAAGCGTGCTAAGGAAACGGCCTTCGAGGACGCGGGCGCAGGGCGGCGTTGGAGTCGGACGCTCGGGGCTCAGGCTCACGAGGCGGGAGGCTTGCTGCTCCCGGTTGGAGGCGGAAGCAGTGCCCACTGCTCTCGTGTTGACCACCTCCCATGGGCCGGGCCCCACGCAGGACAGGGGACGCGCCGGGGTTTCTGTGCTCACAGAGGGCAGGCCTGGGGAAGAATCGGTAACTGTTAGGCCTCGGAGAGGACTTACTTTAAAAAGGGGTGGGAATTCTGCCGGCTGCGGTCACGTCCCTCGAGGGTACCCCAGGCAGCCAGGGCTGCAAGGTCTGCGTTGAGCTGGCAGAACTTTTGGGGGTCACTCACCCTGTCACGGCCTTGGGGTCCTTTGTTGATCCAGCTGCCATTCCCACCCCGGAGGCGTGCATGTTTGAGTGTGGACCCCAGAACAAGTGGAAACAATTAATGCATTTTGTAACTTGTTTGTTTCTTGTTCTGTTTAGAGAACAAGAGGCCAATTAACATACTAACATAATGCAAGGACAATGAACTGTTCACATGGCCGAGTTCTCTGAGAGTTGTCCCTCCGTCCTCCCCTGCGAACACCTGGCTGGGCTGATCAGGTTTTGAGGATTCTTCTGATCACTGTGCTTCGTCTCTCCTGCTCCTGAGCCGCTGGGAGCTGTGGTACGGTTTTGCCTTTGCAATGTCTTCTAAACAGGCCTTTACTGTACAGCAGCCGGCCCCAAGAAAGCAGTGAGTGGAATCTCCTCTCCGTGACTTCCTGACATTTGCCACTGCTGATTCCCTTCCGACCAGAGTTGGATTTTCTGTGGACTCCAGCACCACCTAGGCTGGGCAGAAAAAGTGTTAGCATCTCTCTGACCACGTCGGCTTTGCAGCCACACCTCCCCTTTCTGTATCTAGGGCTTTAGACGGAGTCGAGAGCCAAGCTCAGCACCTGGCACCAGCGGGTGCTCTGCAGATGTCTGCTGGTGGATGAAGGGAGGAGGCGGCTTGGCAGCCTCACTGTAGCCAATCACATCTGCGGGGAAGAGGATTGCCCAGGCTTGGGTCATGCAGGGTCTCTGGTGTGAGGCCATGAGGCTCAAGCCCAAGCCCAGCACCCACCCACTTCCCTTGTCCAGGTAAATCAAAGACCAGGCTGGTAAGGTGAGACATTGTCACCCCCTGGCTTAACAGGACGACACAAAGATAAGAAAACCTGAGAACTGATGTTGGCTTTGGCCTCTCTGGAGCTGAGGGCTCATTCTTAGACAGGCTGAGGGGGCTTTGTTCACCAGGAGCAGCACACTTTTGGCTCCCTATGACCCCACTTCCCACAGGTCAGGGTTCTCTGTATCCATGTGGACTTCTGGATCTTTCTGTGGTGCCAGCCCTGGCCCTTTACTTTCATACAAATGTCCCACAACAAGGGCATCAGAGCACAACCGGATCAACCTCACCAAACACCACCACATATACAACTCCTCACCACACTACACCACACCTTACCTCACAACACCATACCTCACCACACATCACACCTCACCACACGACACTATACACAAAACACTATACCTCACACCACACTGTACCACACAACACTGTACATAAAACACCACATCTCACCTCACAATACCATATCTCACCATAAAATACCATAACACACAACACCACACATACAACACTTCACGCAAATAGCACACCTTACTTCAGAAAACCACACCTCACAACACCACATATATAACACCTCACAGTACAACAATTCACCTTACCATACTACCTTACCTTACCTCACAAAGCTACATTCATCACAAAATACCTCACCTCACCTCCAATATACCTCACCTCACCTCACCTCACACCACCATACTTCGGTACACGACACCACACCTAACCTCACAATACCAGACCACACAACACCACATATACCTCACCTCACAACACGACACCTCACTGCACAATACCACACTTCACTTCACGGCATCACACCACACAAATAGCACACCTCACCTCACAACACCACACCATACAATACCACACCTCACCTCACCACACCTCACCACACAACACCATACGTATAACACCACAACAGATAACACCACACCTCACCTCACAATACCCCAACTTACCACATGACACCATGCCTAACCTCACAGTGCCAGACCACACAATGCTACACATACAACACCTCACCTCACAACACCACAACTCACCCCAGAATACCACACCTCACCTCACAACACAATACAACAAACACAATGCATCATCTCCCCACACATCCCCTCACCTTACCTCACAACACCACAAATCAACATATAACACCATCATTCACCTCACAACGCCACACATCATCTAACAACACCATACACAGCACCTCACCACGCACTTTATACTACACTTTACCTCACAACATTACACCTCACCTCACCACAAAACACCACATGTACAAACCTTATCAAATAACAATAACCATACCTCACAATACCAAACTTCACTTTACAACATAAAACCACACATAAAACACCTCACTGCACAACACCACAACTCACCTCACAGTACCACACTTCACCTCAAAACACTGCACCTCACAACACCACAGAACATACAATACAAAAAGAAAACACATCACCTCACCACACAGCCCCTCAACTCACCTCATAACACTACCTCACTTTCTAACACCACACGTACAACACCTCACTTCACCACACTGCACCTTACCCTGCCTCACAACACCACACTTCACCACAAAACACCACACCTCACCTGATAATACTACACTTCACCTGAGCACACATTTCACCTCACCACACCTCATTCCCCATACCTCACGTCATAACACCACACATACTACACCTCATCTCAAAGACAACCCTCACCTCACCATGCCACACCTTACTTCACCAAACAACACACCTCACCTCAAAACACCACAAGTCATCACATAACACCACACCTCAACACAAAACACCTCACTTCACCACACAACACCACACCTCACCTCACCTCACAATACCACACCTCACCTCACCTCACAATACCACACCACACCACACAACACCAACATACAACACCTTACCTCACAACACCATACTTCACCTCACAATACCACACCTCATCTTATAATACCACACCTCACTGTACAACACCACACCTCACAACACCTTACAATACCACACCTCATCTTACAACACCACACATACAACACCTCACCTCATAATATCATACCTCACCATACGTCCTTCATATCACCTCATAACTCCACACCTCACCACACAACAGCACAACTCACCTCACAACACCACACCTCATCATACAACACCACAACTTTCCTCACAGTATTGCACTTCACAACACCACACCACATGGCAAAATACAACAAACATCACCTCACCACAAAACACCACACCTTCTCTCACGATACTGCAACTGACTACACAACACCCTACATCACCTCACAACACCACACCTTACCTAATAACACCACAGAAACACTTTACCCCACAACCCCACACCTCACCTCACAACACCACACCTCACCTCTTAATACCACACATACAACACCTTACCACAAACAGCACACTTCACCTCACAACAGCACAGTTCACCTCATAATACCACACCTCACCTCACAAAACCACACTTCCCAACACCTCACCTCACAACACCTCACCTTACAAAACTACACCTCACCTCATAACACCACAAATCCAACACCTCACCACATGACACCACATCTCCCCTCACAGTAGCATACCTGACATCACCACAAAATACCACACCTCACCTCACAACACCACCCCTCACCTCACTACATAACACACTTCACCTCACAACATCCCACAAAAAACACCTCGCCTCACAACCATATAATACCACACCTCACAACACCATACCTCACCACACTTACCACACCACACCACACCTCACAACACCATCCCACATACACAACACTTCACCTCACCAAACTACACCTCACTTCACCAAACAACACCCCACCATACTCACAACACAATACTTCACCTCATAATACCACACCATACACACTTCACCTCACCACACAGTACCTCACCTCACTGCCTGACACCACACCTCATGACACCATGCCTCACAACACAAAACCAGACCACAGAAAACAAAAGTACACACCATACTGCATTATACAATACAACACAAAACACCACACAATACAAGAACGTACTGCATAGCACCCTACCACATATCTTACCACACAATACCACACCACATACCACATCACATGACACCACATCACACAACACGACAGAAAACATATCACCAAACAATACACTACACTACACCACATCATGCCACACAATAGCATGCCACACAATAGCATACCACAGTATACCACAAATACACCAACCTCTCTACACACACACCTCAACGCATCACAACACACAGTATCACACCACCTCACACAACACACAGCACCACTTCCCACTTGGCCACCCACTCAAAATCAATTTCAACCTAGTGTTACCTCGCTTGTGAATAAATGCTGGGCCACCAGCGTTCCCCAGAAGGCAGTGATGACAATCTGCCCAGCTGGAGGAAGAACAAATGTTTGTTTGGACAATTTGCATCCGCTCCTTCATACTATTTCTTCAAACTGGATAAAAGAGAACTCTGCGTAATATACACAGAAACTCCTGTTACCGGCAGAATCTTAAAATATTTATACCGAATACAAACAATGCCAAGGAATTCCCTATGAGCCATGTATTGACTTAATAAACACAGGGCCGTTATGTAGCATTTATCTTGATTATATACAATAAGTTATTGATTACAGGAGAGTAAAATCTGAAGGCGAAGATCACAAGATCAAGACTTTTATATACACTCTGCTGTGGGATCTGGTTACCACGATGAGCCAGGAGAGCAGCACGAGATGGTCGGCTCGGCCTGGCGTGTGTGATGTCAGCCAGGCAGACTCTGCCTAGCAGGCCCCCTGCCAGGGGACCCTGAAGCACCCCAGTGAGTGCTGTGTCTCCAACCTGGGCCACTCCCCTGCCCCATGAGTGACTTTCAGGTTCCTCACAGGAAGACAGACCGAGGGAGGGGACGTGTTCTTCTCAGCCCTTCCTCTCTGCTCTGCTCTCCCATCAGGGCGGTGCCACGTCCCACTCCCACTTCAGACTCCAGTATCTTTAAGAATAAAAGGAAGCACATGTAACTTCTCACAAAAAATTTGGACGTTTCTGAAGCACACGTTCATTTTAATACCATTTATCTCTGGGAATGAAAAGTCACCCCAATCAGCCAAGAGAAACAAAACAAAACAAAACAGAAACCTTCTGTCTTGGTCTGTTTGTGCTGTTGTAACGGAATACCTGGACTGAGCGATTTACAGACAGTGGAAGTTTGTTTGGCCCACGGGTCTGGAGGCTGGGAGCCCAGAGCACGGTGCTGGCATCTGGAGAGAGCCTTGGTGCTGCCTCATCCAAGAGAGAGCAAGAGGGGCCAAATTAGGTTTTATAACAAACCCACTCCCGGGATAACAATCCGGTCCTGAGGGCCGTTCCTAAACACCCCGCGAGGCGCCACCTCCCAACACTGTTGCCTCGGGGACTAAGTTTCCAGCACAGGAACTGTGCAGGACACATTCAGACCGTAGCACCTTCCAGCTCTCAGATCCGACTTCCTAGGTTGTCTTAGCTATGCTACGTGCCACTTCTAGGCCCTTAGATTCTGGCTGACAGAGTGCTTATGTTGTCTTGGTTGATTTTCAAAGTGAGGCTCAGATCTGTTACACAGCGGTTTCTGAAGAAAAGCAAATTGACGATGATAGAATGTCTTAGTGAATAACTGAGGGGTAGGAGGAAATTTGTACATGTGGACGAGAGTCTAGTTTAACACGATCCATGTGGCAAGGGGGCCCCTCTCTGATCCTGCTCACTGAACATGAGAGCTTTGGCAAAGGGACCGCCCTCTGTCCAGCTGGAAGACGAGGACTGCATGGTGGACCCCAGAGGCAGCAGGCAGCAGAGAGCGGACGTGATCACGCTGTCAGGGCTCTGGGGCCCTTCAGTGGTTACCTGAGGTCATTCGGTGCAGCCACGAAGCGGCGCTCCTCGGGAACGCACATCTGCCACACGTCACTCATCTGACCGGCGGGGCCCGCGCCCGCTGCATGTGCTCAGCAGGCGGACTGCACTTCCCTTTCCACCTTCAGTTCAGAGACCTCATGTTGGTAGCTTGAAACCGACCGTGAAAGGATCATTTACACCACGGAAATTGGCAAATGTGACAAATCGGGGCTCTATTTCTTGCTTTTTAAAGAGGAGGTTGTTGAAAATTTACTAGCTCATTTCTGCATCCCATCATCTGTCTTTCCTACCATGGAGCCATTTCTCCATCCAAACATCCATTTGCTCCAACCGTTAGGGTACGATGGATCCATTTGAAAATGACCAGGTCGACCAAGGAATTAGGTGGAGCAGAAACTTATTGACACCTGCAAATGACTCAAGCAGAATCCTACTTGGTTTTCATGATTTTCTTCCTTTTCCATCTATTTATAGCTGTCTCATTCATACCTAAATAGATGCAAATTTTTAGTGAATTTCCTTTCTGACATCTTTTTAAGGCACTCTTAGATTTTATGGACATATTGCCTCTGTTTTCACGTGCCTGTTTCCTCACCATGAGGCTTATCTAATTCAATAATGCAATTGCAATATGAAGTCCGACTGCGACAACCAAGTCTGCACAGAGTTTGTGTGTCCACTGGAGAGCGCAGGGCTCCTGGGGTGGGGCGAGTGAGAAAGCCCCCCTGCCCTCTGTCCTGGGGTCTCGTGCTCCCTCCTGGCAGCCCGAGAGGATTTTTTAGGTGTGGGAGAACCTCGCCCCCACTGAGCCTCAGGGCTTCCAAGCCCCACAATTTCCTACAGAACTTGAAACTTAGATTTTAAAATCTACATTTTAGAAGTTAATTAAAAATAATCAGATCTTAATAAAGAAAAGAAAATTCTTCAAAATTAGCCATCTAGAATTGGTATCCTGCTTCATCCATGTTGCATCTAAAACTACAAATCTGAGCCCTGGGGGTGGTTACACTGTGCGATGTTCCCCGCAGCTGTAGTGAACATTGCTCCCTCCTCTGGAGCCGTGGATTGGAACCCAAAGGGAATAAGGAAGTGAATTCTTGGCATTATTGGGAAATAACACCTTATTATGCAAGAATCTAATACATTGATTTGTCATTTCTTTTACCAAGTTTTTCTGCTTTTAAATCAGTACTTCGGAAACTTAATGTGACAAAAACTAGAGTTTTCAAAATCTTATTTTTAATTTTGTTGGAAGCTCTTGAAAAATACAGTAAAAATCAGTTAGGAAAATGAAAGTTAAAAATCAAAGACATGCAAAATGCAAACTCTCCCTTTTTAAAATTATGAGCTTCGATAGACATGAAGTCTCTCAGACGTCTGCGACGATTTCTGCCACTTGCTCTCCCTTTCTGCACGTCTCTGTCTGCACCAATAGAAAGCATCCAAGGCCCTTGCCCGGCGCCGCCCCTGTGCCATGGCTGTGACAGGACCACAGAGCCTCACTCTGCTTGCCTTCCCCGGTCCCGGGCAGGAGGACACACAGGTGTAGCTTCCTTGCCTCAGGCACGTTCTTTAGAGGAGCGAATGCCCAGGGTTTGGGCTTTGCTGGGCCAGTGCTGAGGCCCAGACCCTCAGTGGCAGAGGTGTCCATGTTTATTCAACGCAATTACTAATGGGCTTGTGTCTGTGTTCTGCTGGGTCCCCCGCCCAGGCCTGAAGGCTGCAGCGTCAGCACCACGTAGGTGTGGTGGCCTCTCTGCTCCCAGCCCTCCCTGAGCCTCGTCCACTGGCCTCCCCTTTGCTTCAAGAAACTCATTTTCTGCTTAAGTGACCTGGAAAGTATTGTGCTGCTTGTCACTGAGGAACTCTGACACACAGAGCTGTACCCAGTGGGCCCTGCAGACGCGGGTTCTGAGGACAACGTGCTCATGTCCGGCGGGAAGAGCAGAGAGATCTCTGTGGGTCGGCTCGATCCCCACCAGTTCCCCATCAGTGCTTCTCGGGTCAGGGAACTGCCGCAGCGACGGAGAGGAAACCTCTCCAGCGGGGACTGTCCCTGTCCTGGAGTGTGGACTGAGTGGGCGTCTTATCCCGTCACACGGGTCTCCTCGGGAAAGCAGACTGTGGCCCGACGCCACCTCCCTGTACCCTGGCAGTAGCTCTAAGTGAGAAAGCCATCATTCCAGCCCTGTTTTGTAGAGCAGATATTTTTTGTTGTTGAAAAGAAGAATACAAGGCCAGGCGCGGTGGCTCACACCTGTAGTCCCAGAACTCTGGGAGGCCGGAGCAGGAGGGTCTCTTGAGGTCAGGAGTTTGAGACCAGCCTCGGCAAGAGCGAGACCCCGTCTCTAGCAAAAACAGAAAGAAATTAGCTGGGCAACTAAAAATAGAAAAATTAGCCAGGTGTTGTGGAGAGCTCCTGTAGTCCCAGCTACTCGGGAGGCTGAGGCAGAAGGATGGCTTGAGCCCAGGAGTTCGAGGTTGCTGTGAGCTAGGATGACGCCACGCCACTCCCCCTGGGGCTACACTCCGTCTCAAAAACAAAAAACAAAAAAACACTTTTATTTGTGCCTTTTGAGGAATAGGCACGCTCGTATTCAGGACATCGGTTGGCTAGAATGTATCTACACCAAAATGTCTAATTCCAGCTCCATGAATGGATTTAGAAAGTGGAACACGGTGGCCCTGAATTCAGAGCTCTCCGTGGAAAACCCCGAGGTTTCCCGCTGGAATGAGTCGGCGCTGGTCAGGGAATGGTGTCTGCGCCCGGTGTGATCAAACCTTCCAGAGGCGATGGTGGTCAAAAAGTGTGTAATTAAAGAAAGCGTGCTGTGCTCCTGGCAGGCCAGCGTGTGGTGGTGTGAACCACACTGCACGGATCTTGGCCGAGCAGACGTTTGTGTTTATATTTTCGTAGTTTCCTCCTCTGGCTGTAGAGGACAGAGGCGAGTGTGTGGGAGGACTGCAGCGTCCCAGCCCGTGAGTTCTCGCCCCCTGTGGCTGCGGCCTGGCGCTTCCGTCTGCGTCTCCCGCAGGGGGTGCTCTAGCCTCGCCCCACACCCGGCCCCTTTCTACCCACAGCCGGCCCCCAGCACGACCTGAAGAATCCCAGAAGTTTCTTATTCCTACTTTGTCACCGGCTGGAGGCAGCCCTAAGGCACAGAGAAATCTGTGTCTGTACTTCTGTGACTTTATATGTACTACTGGAAAGACAGAGCTTATCTGGTTATTTGGTGAAAAGATTATCTACTAATTTAAAGGAAAGCTAGTTTAAAACAAAAGAAGGGATTCTTCTCAGAACTGAAAAAAGATCCCCAGACTACATTGCCCAGATATGCAAATTTCTATTACATATTTTAAGCTTGGTGAGTTTTATTAGAAATAAAATGTACTTTCGTTCCCAGCTGAGCTGGGTTAGAATCCCACCTCTCCCGATTGCCACTGTGTGGTCTTGGGAAGGGGACGTCTCTCGCGCCTCTGAGCCCACCTTTCCCCCCGCCGGGTGGCAGCAGGGGTGGGAGAAGCCCCGGGGATCGCTACCCGCCATCGGGCTGTGGGACTCCCGGCTGGCACCCTCACCCGCTGCGCCCGTGTTTTCCCTCACGGGACGGGGAGGTCTGACCGCGCAGAGTCCTCGGAGGAGTCTGCGAGGAGACGTGTGTCGCGTCCTCACCAACACGTCGTCAGGCTGGTAATTTCCTCACGGTGACGCAGAAGCACCTAGGATGCAGTGCGCTCGGTAGTGACAACTTCTTCTCTTTTCAACTTGGGTAAACATCCGTTTGTTGATGCAGAGAGAAGGACCCTTTCCTGCGATCTCTGATGAACTACGACTACCTCCCAGTTTCCCACGTCCAGATGGGCCTGGTGGTCACTACTGATTATTTCAGCAAACATCTGTCACACGCCTCGTGTGTGCCACACTTTGGGACAGGAGGACATAAGATGCTTATTTGAGCAAACGTTTGAACCCAATAAAGAAAGATCGGCAGACGCTGTGGGGGTGGAGGAAGGATCCACTTCACCCTGAAGGTGGAAGCCTGACGACGGCCCAGCCCAGCCTCCCCGCCGGCTCCTCCCTGGGCTGCCGGGTTCCTCTGACCAGGCCCGCGGCTCCGTCCGGCTCTGGGACTCTCCGAGGTCTTTGCCTCCCCCCGCCCCCGAGACCCCAGGTGTGGGCGCCGCTGCCACGGAGTCCTCCGCGGTGTTTAGAGCACGGTGATCGGGGCCGAGGCCGCCAGCCAGCCAAGACGCAGCGCCTGGAGGCAGCCGTAGAGGCCAAGGGATAAAGCCAGAAAACCGCCCGGTTAAATGGCTTTGAGAAGCTGAAACTCGAACAGTCCTGGGAGCTTTACGCTTCCTAGATGTTTTTTATGGGTTAATACAGTAAATACCTCCTTTCAAAAAGGATGTATTTAGGAAGCTAAACCGTTCACTTTTTAACATGAATGATCTATTTCACAGAGCTCAGAAGTGCGTCCAGCCGGCCGCGGTAAATCCCCCGCCGCTAACGCGATGTAAGCGCCGTGGGTCGCGGTTCGCACGGTGCCCATGCGACGCGGTCAGCGCCATTTGAACTGCCTCCGCCTCCCTAAACAGAAACAGATGTTTCGGAGCAGAGCTGCGCAGAAGCCGTTCTTCAAACGGCAGATTAAAACATCTGTCAGGAAGGCCGGGCGGGGGGGACCCCAGCAGCCCCCTCAGCTGGGGCTGCCAGTCACGGCTGCCGGGTGTGGGGTGGGCAGAGGCCGAGTCCCTCGGGTCCCTCGAGGTCCCACGTCAGCCCCTCCCTCCTGTCCACGGCAGGGTTCACGATGCCCGTCTGCGTTCCTCGCCCCTGCCTGGGTGCTCCGTGAATGTCCGTGTCCTTCCCGGTGCACAGAGGCCCTGGGTGGAGGGCGCCCACCTGCCTGTCTGGTCCCTCGAGGATCCCTTCCTCGCCCAAGGCCTCAGCCCGGAAACTTGGCTTCTGAAAGACGCTGCGGGTCAGGTGCCAGCTGCCCCAGCCTCATGGGGTGACGTGCCGGCCCCCCAGAATGCAGGAAAACACACCTGCGCGTGGCTCCGCGTGAATTCCAAGTCTGCTGGCAGAAAAGCGGATCAGGAGAGAATTCTGTGCTGGACGCTTGGGGTTACGGTTCCCTCCTTTGCGCGTTCTCTTGCCCTCCCGCAAACCGGCCCATGCGGGAGAGGTCCGCCCTGCGCAGGGTCGGGGAGCCAGGCGAGGAGGGGCGTGTCTGGGGGGAAGTGGGAGCCAACGCCACCTATGTGGGACGGGGACAGGCAGGAGAGGACATGGGGGCAGGGCGGGAAGGAGCGGCCGTTCAAGCCACAGGAGTACGACGGAAACGGTGTCATGAGTGCCCGCCGGCCTTCGAGACAAGCCTCACTTACGCACAACGGGAGAAAAATGTGCCGTGGGAGCCCTCTGAGCACCGCATCCAGGGTGAAGCTGAGTTTGCAGTTTTAAATTCCTTAACGAGGAACGCGGTGCACAGCCGCGTCTGTTTGAATTCCAGCTCCCTCGTGTCCGTGAGGGCAGCGTGCGGCGGCTGTGTGACCAGACAGCGCTGTGCAGCCGCCTGAGAACAGACGTGCGTGTCCTTCCGCGGGCCGGATGCGCAGGTGTGGTGGGGCCGGCTCTAGGTCCCTCGGCGGCCGGGGCCCTTCCAGGTCGCGGCTGTGCTGTGGGGCAGGGCGGGGGGTCGGGGGGGGGGCCCTGGGGGCCCAGCCTGAGCCTAGGTCTGTGCCACACCGGCCGGGGAGAACCGGGTCGCCCGTGGGAGGGGCGGGTGCCGGCAGTCCGACCTCCTCTGCCATCCTGCTCTGCCACCCGCCAGCTCTGACCTGAGGGTTGGGGACGCGAGTTTCCTGGGCCTCACTGTCCCCATCTGCAGAGCGGCTCCGTGAGAGCAGCACCTGCCGCAGGCCGCAGCTGGAAAGGCCTTAGACACTGGCACATGCCGAGCACACGCTAAACCAGCAGCGCCCACGGTCCAGCCACACCAACGCGCACCCCCCGAGCCGTGGACCCTGCTGTTCCAGCCGGCTACCTGCTGAGTGAGGGGACAGGGCGAGGCACAGCCTCAGCAGAGATGACTGAAATGTGCGCGCTTATCATTAGCAACTGCAGCCAACTTGCAATTTATCTTGGCGTTAACCCAAACAGGAGGCAGACCAAGACAAACACTTTCTGATACACTCAACCTGTGACTCAGGCTGTTGCATGAAGGCTGCTGAGCTGAGGAAAGAGAACAAAAAGCTTTGAAAAGTTGCCAGGAAAGGATTGTGTCGGGGGCAGATGTGGGAGGAGCGTGGGCTCCCAAAGCCAGCCCAGGAAGCCCACGCGTGGATGCCTGTGGTCACCCGGGTCCCGTGGAAGCCCACGCATGGGTGCCTGTGGTCACCCGGGTCCTGTGGAAGCCCACACGTGGGTGCCTGTGGTCACCCGGGTCCCGTGGAAGCCCACTCGTGGGTGCCTGTGGTCACCCGGGTCCCGTGGAAGCCCATGAGTGGGTGTTTGTGGTCACCCCGGTCCCGTAGAAGCCCACGCGTGGGTGCCTGCGGGTCACACAGGGTCCCGTGGAAGCCCATGCGTGGGTGCCTGCGGGTCACCCCGGGTCCCGTGGAAGCCCATGCGTGGGTGCCTGCGGGTCACCCCGGGTCCCGTGGAAGCCCATGCGTGGGTGCCTGCGGGTCACCCCGGGTCCCGTGGAAGCCCATGCGTGGGTGCCTGCGGGTCACCCCGGGTCCCGTGGAAGCCCACGCGTGGGTGCCTGCCACGCTTACTCTGTCACTGGGAGTAGCGAAACCACTGGTCACGTGAAGCTCGGATGGACGTTCGAGATTCCAGATTAAGAGGCTGGGAAACAACCCACGTCTGAGCCACAGCAGCTGTCCCTCGGGATGTGCAGCTGGGGACTCTCTGGGGTGGTCCCACCCCCTCCGCCGGACGGACCCTCTGCCGTGAGCCCTGCGTATTTCCAAGGAAACTAGATCCACACGCGGGAGCTGGAATCCCGAATCTCTTCTGTTGGCGTTTAAGCCTTTGCTTCTAGAGAAAGGACGTCCCCTTTGGTGTCGCGACTAAACAAACTGAAACCCCCAAGATGCAGGGATGCCCAGAATCTGGGGGAGCAGGAGGCTCGGGGTTCAGCCAATGCTGCTTCCCTTTAGCAGCCCCCGCGGGCTCCCCACGCGGCCTGCACATGTGCTCAGGGTGGGAGCGCCTGCCCCAGCCGGCCTGGTCCCACTTGCGGACGGCGGTGTGGTTTGGGAGACAGGCCTGTGGCCCGGGGACTGGGATGGGAAAGGGGCTTGTTTCCACCACGCCCTGCCGAGCCAGCTCCTTCGGACACCCCCAGCGGACGCGGGAGGAGGAGGTGCTGGCTGGGTCTGGGCCCGGCCCCGGGCTCCACGCTCTGGCCCAGACAGACGCACTGCTGGGCCCTGGCAGTGCCGGCAGCACTCCCAGGTCTCGGAAAGGCTACTGTCTGGGGACTCGGGTCAGACAGGCCCACGCGGAGCCAGCGCGTCCACTGCTGGCGGGTGCAGTCGCGGCAGGAAAGGCACAGGCAGCTCCCGCAGGTGGCTTGGACTCAGCAAGCGCGACCTGGACCTAACTGTCAGTGTTTGTCTCACTCAGCTGAGGGCAGGACGACCCGTGCCACGTGGCGGAGCCGGGGAGGGGGGATGGTGACACCCAGTGAGGCCGTCAGTGCTTTGAGAAAGGAAGACGCTGCCAGGCCGCGGGCTGCTTCGCGATGAGACGCTGAGATTCCGCGAGAGCAAGTGCTGGCCTGAGACCCGCTCGCCCTGACAGTCACCTGCGAACGGCCCCATGAGCGCGTCCTGCCCTGGGGCCCACGGATGCTGAGGGGGCGTCCACAGGTGAGCCCCGGGCAGAGGCCGCTGCGGACAGCACAGAGCGTCGCCGTGGTTCGGCCCGAGACGCACTTGCCCATTCAGACGACTGCACAGACCTGACGTCCGTTTCTTGTTTCCAGGCCGAGTCCTGCCTCCCGAGGACACCACCCCGCAGGCACAAATGGTCCCAGAGTAAAGTGCCAGCGCCGACACCAGCACTGTGGTTACCGAGACGGGCTTTCTTCCTCCTCTTTCTGCCTCAGGGCACATTCCACTGGGGATTGCTGTGCTCTGCAGCTGCTTGAAATAGAAGCCGGCACCGCGTGGCCGTGTGCGTGGTCTCGGCCTTGGGAGGAACCTGGTATTATCTGCGGGGGAAACACCCGCCTTTCGCTTGGCAGCTCCTCCCGGGGTGCCAGGAGGTCAGGACGCCCGTGGGGGGCCAGACAGCCGTGGCCCGGCCTTTGTGCTGCCCGAGAACACCCGGCGGAGCCGACGGTCGTGGCTCACACGTGGGCCACCCGCAGCCGTGTCAGGGTGGGTCTGTGCCCGGGACTTGGAAACACTTTCTTACGTAGGAAAAACACAGAAGCTGTAAACATCATGGGATAATGTGATTCTGTCGTTTAAATGGTGATACGAATTCCCACACGGGTACAGGTGTAGTTACATTTGTCTTATTGGCACAGGGAAGGTTCCGGAAGGACACACGCTGTGGGGCTCATATTGACTGACTGGCAGGGGGGAGGCGGCGGGAGTCAGCTGCCAACAGAGGCTGTTGGAAAGGGGACTGGCCGAGACAAGGACTACACATGCCACCCCGCTCACGTGGAGCTCTGCATGTGTGTGCGTGTGCAGATGCACAGGATGACGGCCACCACCAGGGTAGCTGCGGTTGCCGCAGGGTCATGGGCTTCCAGTGCTTTTCCTCTCTTTTTAAACCTTAAAGCATCGTTAGAGTTTTATATATCCAAAAACACATTTTTAAAAACTTACCAGAAAAAGAGCAATGAGGCTATTTTACACTGGGGACATCAGAGACTCGCCATGACACGGGGCCTGCCGACGGCCGTGGACGCGCTCGGCTCTGGGGTGGCCGTGCTGGGACACTTGGGCGCTGCGTGGCTCACGAGACACTTTGTCCCCAGTTGGTGCAGCTGAGTGACAGGAGCGCCCGGGGCCGTCTCCGTCCCCCAGGGGCAGGGCCGCCCAGCTGAGGAGGGGGCAGAGCGTCGGGAGGTTTTCTCTCCTCTCGCCCTTGAGACTTAGACTCTTGGGTCTGTGAGGTGGGGCCTTCCTGGCCAGGCTGCCTGAAAGATTCCGGAACATCCTGACCTTGATGGCGGGACGTGGCTGGCAGTGGCAGTGGCAGCCCAGACGCGGTGCACACGATCGTGGAACGTGGGACTGCAGGAGCGAGGCAGGCGCCAGGGGCCAGGGTCCCGCGCAGGCCGTGTGGGGGAGAGAGGAGAGATGGGCGCCGCCCGCAGCCCGCAGCCGCGAGACTCGGTGACACGCAGCCGCGCTGTTAGCCCAGGACCCAGGCGGGTCCCGGCCAGGCTGAGTGGGAGGGGCCAGGCTGGAATCGGGGGCGACGCTCACCCCGCGAGGTGAAGGGAAAGCAGAGTTAACAGCAGAGGAATATCGAGGTTGCGCTGGGCTGGAGAAGGTCTGGACACACGTGGGGTGTGTGGCAGGGAAGCCACACGGCAGTCGGGGAAGGCGTGTGTGCGTGCGTGTGTGCACACGTGCACCGGTACCTGCAGATCTATGTTCTGGGAGTCAACGTCTCAGGCGAGCGGCGAGGCTGGTCAGGCTGGCAGGGGCCGCTCTCGTGGCCGCTGCTTCTGTTCAGTGCGTGTCGCCGCACGGCTGCTCCACGCGTATTTGCACACACACGCAGTGTGTGCGTGTCCGGGGAATGCATGCTCAGGAACAGTCTGGAAAGGTGAGCTGCTAAAACGCTAACCATTTCCTCAGCACCTGCTCTCCGTGGACTCCGCCCTTGGACTGGCACAGACGTGTCCGCTGACTCGATTCCCCTCCTCGCAGCGCTGCGTGGCCTTGCCCTGCCGCGGGGGCGTTTGTGAACGGGCGGCTGTATCTGCCCGCGGCTTAACCCAGGCTCTGCCCAGCGGCGTCCGGGAGGGAGGGCAGAGCCGGCACTCGCTGTGTTGAACTGAATCGCTTCACTTCCTGGTTAGGAAGAGGAAGAACTTGGTATTTTTTTTGGTAAGTTTGGCTTTGGTGATTAAACAGTGAACACGAGGTAAACTTTTTATTGTTATTGTTGGAATTTCCCAGTTCCCAAGATGGGAGCAGTGCCAGCCAAGTACTTTAAAAACCTCTGACTTTTTAATTTTTAAATAATTTTCAGGAAAGGAACTATTTTGACATAAATTCCAGCTAGAATGTCACAATATGTGGATAAATCCGAAACTAGATCCCTCTTGACATTACGTAACCTCGCGGGGCTCAAGTGAGACTTTCATTTTCCTGCCAGTTTCTCTGTCCCGGCAGTTGTCATGCGTGTTGGCAGCTGCCTCAGAAGCCTCCGTCCTGCTCTGCACAAGCCCACGTGTGCGATGGACATGGAAAGACTCCACCAAGACCTTAGAGGCTCCACCACAGAAACCGGGCCGGCGAAGGCCACACGCAGAGGTTTGCTGCGATGCGCTCGTGTCTTCCAGCCCGGAACTTCTGCACGACGTTTTGGCTGACAGCTCTGCCCGTGTTGTAGGAGGGAACATGCAAGCTCTGTCAAGCCTGTTGCAACGGAAATCATGCGGCGCTGAGCGTGGCACTTTGCACGTGAGTGGACACGGTGTGGCCTGTGACGGTCTTAGGTTCAAACAATCGCCAGGCAGAAGCCGTGTCTCACTCACGTCTGCATGTCTTGGTAGGCCGTGGATAAATGTGTGCGTGTCGGGGCTCATGCTAAGGGTGGGAGGCGAACTGCTCTTGGTCATGTGAGCACTGATGTCTCCTGTGGATTTAACGAACGTGCATTCAGAGCACGCATGTGCACGCAGACCTGCTCTGGTCCTGCACGCACACGCACGCACATGTACTTCAGACCTGTGGACATGATCTCATTACTCAGGACGGTCCCAGGCAGGGGAAGAGCCGGGTGGGAAAGCTGGCGTGTGCGTCCTCTCCTCCTGACCCGGCAGACTCTCAGATAAGCATCCAATTTCATGGGTCATGAGTCTCCAGCTAGGACTGTCCCTGCAATGTCAAATTTACAGCCCTGTTAAGATCCGTCTCCTGGGAACTTTCGAAGAGAAGAGGGAACAATAACCCGTTCGCGCCTGGAAAGCACCTGGACGCAGGGCACGGCCGGGGGTTGGCAGCTCTGAGCACAGCTGCGTGCTGAGTGACTTCCTGAGTGGCCCCGCCGTCCCTGCGTCAGGCCCCGTGCCGTCCGCACTTCCTCTGGACTGAGCCACCCGTGGAGAACCAGCGGGCAGAGCGAGGACGCCTGGGCCGCTCTTTGCCGGCGGACAGCAGTTCACGGCGAATCCTGCAGCGCAGAGGCGGGGCGGCGGCAGCCGTCGTTCCAGCTGTGGTGCAGGCAGCCCTCAGAGAGCTGCACTGGAGCCTCAGGCCTGCTGCTTTCTGGCTGCGCGGTTTTGGTCCAGCTCCGATAAAATAAGGATTATACCGTTTCTCTCTGAGGGCCGCTGTGAGAATTAAGTTGGGAAATCTATTCAAAGTGCTCAGCAGAGCACCTGGCAGGTCATAAGCACAGTGGAAGGACGCGGCACACGCTGGGTCCCAGAGCGGACACCCAGGGCGGGGCGGGGGGCGGGGGTCCCGCAGGTCTCTGTGGCTCCCAGTCCCCTCAGGGCGGGGCGCCGGCACCGCTCTGAGCGCCTCCAGGCATCGTCGCGGGCCAGCCGGCACGGAGGGAGCCTGCAGTGCCAGTTTGCAGATGGGGAGACCGAGGCTTGAGAGCTCACACAGGTCACACTTGGGAGGTGGGAGCGGCAGGTCTGGGGACGCATGGAGCCCAGGAGAGGAGCTCCTACACACGGGACAGGCCCAGGCAGGGAGCCGCGCAGGCCCGCTCTGGGCACAGCCCTGGCCGGGCCTCCCTCCCCGCCCTGACCCCACGGGGCCTGCCTGGGCTGGCAGGGGGTGTGCAGGAGGCTGGGAGAGAGAGGCTCGGATCAGGGCCCAGGAAGTTTATTTTATAGCTAATTTTTACATGTTTGTTTAATCTGTCACCCAGGGTCACTGATCAAGCTGCTCTCGTGCCGTCCTCCTTCCCAGCAGCGCCACGCCTGGGAGCAGGATGAAGCGCTTTCCAGACTCTCAGCGGGCAGGAAATGCCGCGGACGGGAGGCGAGCGCAGGAGCGTGGCCCGTCGCTCCCAGGACACGGGCGCTCACCCACAGCGCCGCCCGGGGGGCCCGGAAATTAGTCCCCTCCGGAGGTTCTTCTCCCCACAGACAGAGGTCCCTGCGCAGCCCCTTCTGTGGCCGGGGTTGGTTCCGGGCGGTTAACGCGGGGAGGAAGTCGTTCATCCGACAACCAGGGCCCTCGGCTGCTCGCTGGGTGGAGAAAGCCAGTTTCAGTTTTAGGGAAACTCGCACACATCAGTGTGGCATTTTAATCTCTCTGAAAACGTAAACATTTATCTTCAAATGTTTTAAGAGAGAGCCAGTGCTTTTGTTTCACGTCATTTTCTGCGCACGAGCGGCTGCCCCAAGGCGCGGTGGGACGGGGGCACAGTGTGCTCCAAGACCTCGAGCTGGGGCCGCGCCCTCACCTGGCTCAGCAGCTTTGTTCTGTCCACACACAAGGCCCCCCCAAAACGCTCAAATTAGCTCTCACGTCGCAGTGTGTTACAGGAGTTGTTAATTCGGAAGGTGTCCGGTGCCTCCTCCGTCTGACTGTCACAGTTAGCTTGCGTGATCACAGCGGGCACAGACCACGTGGGATGTGGCTCCCGGGGAGCACACGGGGGCACTAGAGCAACGTCCACCAGCTGGGAGGGTCCCTGGGGCCACGGAGGAACCGAAAGAACACAGTGAAGGGTGCTGGGTATGGGGAGCCCAGTCGAGAGAGCTTTACTTGTCATTGTCACCACTGCCATCACCATCATCATCATCATCATCACCATCCTCCCCATCACCACCATCATCACCATCACCATCACCACCATCACCATCATCATCATCACCATCACCATCACCAACACCATCATCCTCATCACTATCATCACCATCATCCCCATCACCGTTGTCATCGCCATCATGATCGTCACCATCACCACCGCCATCGCCATCATCATCATCATCATCACCATCCTCCTCATCACCATCACCATCATCATCATCACCATCCTCCTCATCACCATCATCCTCATCACTATCATCACCATCATCCCCATCACCGTTGTCATCGCCATCATGATCGTCACCATCACCACCGCCATCGCCATCATCATCATCATCATCACCATCCTCCTCATCACCATCATCCTCATCACCATCACCATCATCCCCATCACCGTTGTCATCGCCATCATGAGCGTCACCATCACCACCGCCATCGCCATCATCATCACCATGACATCACCATCACCGGCCTCAGCACCGTCGGGGCTCACAGTTTTGAGCGCCTATGTCAGGTTCTGTGTTGCATGTGCTGCGTGGACTCGCGTGTTCAGTCCTGAAACCCTGGGAGGTGGAAAAGATCGTGTTTGTTGTTTCTACTCAGAGACGATGGAGCCACAGGTCGGAGAAGCCAAATGGCTTTCCCGGGACTGTATGCCCAGTGGGAGACAAGCAGGGCGAAGCCACGCTCCCTGCCACGTGGCCCTGTCCCTGCCACGTGCCGCTGCTACTGTGTCGTAGCTTGAGGAGCTGAACCACGAGGAAGCCAGACCCCTGCCAGCCGGCGCAGCTGAGGCGTCGGAGCCGGGACTAGAGGGGCTTCCTCGGCCACAGGCTCCCCAGCCCTCCCTGCTCATGCAGTTTCCTCCCTGGGCCGACCCCGAGGCACCCGGCTCACCCTGAGGGCCCCTGCGCTGCGCCCCTCCTTTGGCACACGGCAGCCCAGCGAGGGCACTGCAGACCGGCCTGGTGCGGACGGGGTTGGTGACGCGGCTCTAGGGACGGAAGACCAGTGGTGACGCTGGTGGCAGCCAACTACAGCCGTGGCTCTCGTTAAGATACGTGCGTGTGTTTCTCACCAAGACTTCCGTTCCTTTGAGGTTACGTTTGCTCGCCCTGTGAGAAAGCAGAGAGGAAATCCCTCCTGCAGCAGAGCTGGGCTGGAACCCGGATCTCTGATGCCCGCAGCTGTGGCCTGAGCTGCCAGCTCTGCATTTGCTCCCTACACCTCCGCAGGAGCCTCCTCAGACCCCCGGGAGGCGCAGCCCCCTGCCGGGGGTGCCTGGGGAGGGCAGGGCCCGGCCTGAGTCTTGCTGCTGATTTCCCAGCAGGAAGGCATAGGGGCAAACTTTGTCCTTCCTGCAGCCTCGGCCGTTCTGACACCCACTGTGTCGTCCCGGTCAGCGGAGGAGATTCTGGAGCCTGTTTGTCCACCTGAGAATCTGAGGTTTGGGTGCAAAGCCGGAGCCCGCCCTGGACGCTAGGGTGCTTCTCTGGGCAGCTGGTGCCCTGCCCCGTCCCCCAGATCCGTATCCCGCTCTCCCGCCCTCCCGCTGTTGTCTAGCGTTTGGTGAGGAGACAGCGGCGTGCCCAGAGCTGTGCACGGCGCCCACCACACGCCAAGCATTTCCCACCCGTGCCCTCTCGTCGCCTCCCCACCCCCCATCCCCCCGGCTCCACAAGCCCCCCAGCAGCCAGAACCGCACCGACCCGGCTACAGTGGCCTCTCCACTCACGCTCCCCGCACCCTGCCCACCTGGCTCTGGCTTTCTTGTGCTTACACACACAGACACACGCGTGTAAGTGTGCACACACACGGCTGCTCACACTCACATGCACACAGACACACACACAAATGCTCGCTCACAAACACCAGCACACAGACATGCACACACTCGTGTGCACACGCACTCACACTCAGTCGCACAGGCGTGTGCTCGCGCAGTCCCCTGTGCCCCTCCCCGTAGCCCGCGCCCTCCCAGCAGGAGCCGGCACAGCCGACCCCTCGTGTCCCCGGAAGCCCCGGTTCCCGCAGGTGGCGGGCGCCCCAGCCGCCGTCCGGCTGAAGCAGCGGAAGTGATGAGACTGTTTAAGTGGAGGGAGGCAAAGGTTCAAACGAGTGTTGTCTTTCCAAATACTGTTTCTGGAAAGTCACATGTTTGGTCCAATAATGGCCCGAACGCTTTTGGAATTCAGTTATTTATTCAACAAAATGGCTTTTTTCCCTTTTGCATCTGCTGTGCTCCAGGGCTGAATTCAGAGGTGGTCGGCGTGGCCCTCCCTGCCCTGGGAAGCTCGCGTCCGTTGGGAGCGGAGCGTGGGCTCGGGGACAAAGTCGATCCTGCTGTCTCGTCGTCAGGTCTTGCTGGGTCACACGGGGCTCGGGGACCCCGAGTCTGCAGGGCCAGGCCTGTCGCTGCGGGGCCGCCCGGTGAGGCTGTGCGGCCCGCGGAGAGCAGGGACTCGGCGCGCTCAGCCGTGCGACTGCCCGGCCTCCGGTTCGCGGCGACCGGCTCTCAGCGACGGCGACCGGCTCTCAGCGACGGCGACCGGCTCTCAGCGACCGAGGGACGTGGGGCAGGAGCCGTGCGCAGGAGGCCGAGCGCGCGTCTCGCCCCCGGGGCGCGCGAAGCCCTTTCCTTCGCTCCGTCCCTCTCCGGGCTGGCAGCGCGCCCGGCGGTGCTCGCGGTCGGGGAACTCGGCCGTGGGGACGAGCTCCAGAGATGGTGGCTCCTGTTTTTGACAACACGGACGTTATCTGGGGTTAAAATTCTGTGGCGCAGCAATTTCTGTTTTCATTTGCGCAGTTATGGGTAGGGGTGTGAATTTGTCACGTGCGTGGCTCTCACGGTGGCCAGGCCAGGGCCTTTAGGGTCAGGGTCTCCGTCACCACCTGCGCGCGTGGTGCCCGCGAGCGGTTTGTCGCCAGCCACCCCGCCGTTGCGCGCACAGGGTCAGCGCCGCCCGGGGACGCGGCACCGTCCGCGCCGGGCTTGTCTCCCCGACCACAGCGCGGGCACCCGCGGGCCGCAGACACGCGATTTCCCGATTCCGGCGCGGAGTCTGGTCGGGCGCGACCGCGTTTTCTTAGCGGTTCTGACCGCGACCCCGCGGAGGGTTCCGCGTCCTCACGGACGTTCCCTGACGCTTGCAGTTTGTGGTGCCGGAATCCCCTCTCGGCCCCCGGAGCTTCGCCCCGAAGCAGCTCGCGTGATTGGCGGGACAGAGGCCGGACCCGAAGCTGCCGTGAAGCCCCCGACAGACCCGCACACCACGCGGGAGGCGTTTCTCTGAGACCCCCGGCGTCTGCTGGACGAGCGGGCGACGGTCCCCAGTGGAAGGTTCCGCCGATTCCCCGCCTTCCCCCTCGCGGGTCCGCGGCCGCGGGTGGGTGAGCGCAAAGGCCGGCCTGAGCCTGCTCCGCGGGGCTGGGCAGCCGCGGCCACCGCGCTCGCCCTCCCGGGAGTGGCCCGGCTGGCGCCTCCGCGCGTCTTCTGCTCCGGCCGGGAGCCAAGGCCCCGATTGCTCCCCAGCCCTCAGGACGCAGGAGCCTGGCGGGCCGAGCGGAGCAACAGCCGCCACAGCCGGCCCAGCACCCGCCCAGGGGCCGGCGGAGTGACGGTCCACGGGGCCAGGGACTCTCCAAGCGCTCGCGTGGCCGCTGTGGGCAGTGCCCTCCGCCAGGGCCACGACCACCCAGAAGAGCCCCTGGCTCAGCCACGTGAGAATCCAGAGGGAGTCTGTGGCTCATGGCTGCTGTGGCCCGAAGTGTGTCCGCAAGACTATCACGTTGGAGGCTCGAGCCCCGTGGGGGGTCCTAGGAGGTGGGGACCCCAACATGGGGTCAGCACCCTCGTAACAAGAGACCCCACAGCCACGTGGGGACACACCCAGAGGCATCTACAAGCCTGGAAGGCCCTGGCGGGGCCCTGCGAGCCGGCACGAGTCTCGGACTCCCAGCCCCCAGGATGGTGGGAGCCCGGCCTGCCGGGAGCACCGTCTGCCTGCCGGGAGCACCGTCTGCCTGCCGGGCGGGGACACGGGTCCTCTCTGCAGCCAGGGAGCACCAGGTCCACCTGAGGCTGCCTCGAGGGAGTACTCGCCACCCACAGCCCAGCCGCCTGCGCTCTGCCTCTCCCCTCGGGGGCTGGACCACAGCCCTGACGTGAGGGCCCTGTCCTGTCCCCACTCCCTGCCCACGACGGTGACTACACCTCGGTGCAGCAGGAAGGGAATCCCGAGGGGGACACGGGGCGAGGGCCCCTCTCACTGCCGTGGGGACAGTGACAGGCCCAGCACGGAGCAGGGCGCGGCCCACGTTTCCTCCGGCCCCATCTGGTGTCAGCGTCGCCCTGGGGGGGTCTGACAATCCCGGCGTTTGTCTTGGCTGTGGTACAGCTGCTGGCATTGCTCACTGTCACGGCCCGTCCCTTTCATGAGACGCCCTGGTGACACACGGGCGTGATGACATCCTCCAGTGCGGGGCGAACCCCATTTCCTCTGCTCTGTGCCGCGCTCCGGTGACCTCCTGGTGGCCCTGGACGGCCGCCCTCCGCAGCGCAGCGGTGACGGAGGTGCACAGCCCATCACTGTGCGAGTGACTGATTCGGAGACGTCATTTGCGCAGTGACGCCCTCCGGCCACAGAGCCGTGGCAGTGAGTGCTGCTGTGCCCGACACCAGCGCCGCGTCCAGGCGACTTTGTCTCTGAAACCCGCTGGGCGCAGCACAAGCCGTCGGCAGCGGCCCAGGAACACGCTCACACCCGCGAACACGCTCACACCCGCGAACACGCTGCCAGCGTCCTGCAGGGCCTTTCCCGCGGGGGAATCCGTGACTGTTCCTGGGGACACGGGGAAGTGGCGCAAACCCCGAGAACACGAGGGGCGTCTCTTCAGCCTCGGTGACGCCCCCGTGGACACGAACAACACGGCGTCGTGGTTTCCTCACCTGCTCCTCTGCCTCGAGCGGTGGTGTTTCTGGATGGAGGCAAAGCCGGCGGCCGGGGCGGGAGGCCTGGGCTGAGCAGGTCGCGCCCTGGGGGGGGGAGGGGCCGCCCAGGCTCTGCGGCTTCGCCCTGCGAACGCCAGCGCAGCCCCGGCCCGCCACGCCTCCCAGGGTGGAGGGGACGCAGGGGACGCAGGGGACGCTCTTCCCCTCCCCTGGGCCGAGCAGCGGATCTGCCGCCAGCAGACGGGAGCGTGGGCAGGAGGGGAGCGCAGGACGGAGCTTCCGGAATGACCGGGCCGCTCTGGCCTTGGCAGCAGCTACCCAGGCGGTCACCTCCTGGGCCCTGGGCCCCAGGGCAGCTCTGGAAGGCGGTGGCATCGGCCCTGACACGGGCGGCCCCGGGCTGGCTGCGCGGTCCCCACTCGCGGGAGGAGGCGGCTGAGGTGGCAGCGTCAGGTCTGGACTGTGAACACTGTTCCGACGTTTGTCCCTCGGATTTGATTTTCACCTTTTCTGGAGTCGCGAAAACCTGGCGCTGTCTCGTGGGGGGGTGGGAGGGGCTGCGCTGGCCGGCCGGGACCTGCCTGCGACCCCTGCCTGGGACGGGCGGAAAGGGCGAGGGGGACAAGGATTGAGGCCGTCTGCAGGCGCCAGGCGGGTCACGACCTCTCCGAGGCTGGGCCGGCCGCGCTCGCGGGAGGGCGATGGGCCCAGCTCGCCTGTGGACGCCCCTCGTCCGCGGCAGCCAGGACTCCAGCCTTCGCCACCCGCGTGTGAGTTTTGTCCCGTTTGTTCGGAACCCACAGCCCCTGGCACCGTTTTCTGTGCAAAACCGTCCGCTGAGAAGACGGGAGACGCCCGGCCTCCAGACGCGGCCACAGACCACGGGATCCAGACGTGGACGGGGACAGCTCAGCGCTGCCGGGCCACCCCCAGGGCGCCGCGCCGGGCTGTGTCCAGGCAGCATCTCACCTGCACGGTCTCCATTCTTCCTCCACCCCGCACAGATGGGGAAACTGAGGCTGGAGCTAAGCAGCTCTCCCGAGTCACCCGGCCATCGGGTGGCAAAGCTGGGCCGGGGCAGGGCTGGGCTGGCCCTTCCGGCCGCTTCTCCCCGTGCACAGGGGCCCTGGACACGGCCTGCCCGTCCCTGCCTCCCTCGGGCAAGCCCGGCCCTCAGTGCTGCTGTCGAGAGGAGCCGGGGACGCCTGCGTCTGTCCCTGTGCTGGGCTGCGGGGCCAGAGAGGAGGGGCCAGGAGGTGGGGTGTCGCCCGCCCCTGCAGGGCAGCCGGGATTCCGGAAGCGCCACGGCTGCGCCCAGGATCCAGGCCTGGCAGTGGGTCTCCCGTGTGGCCCCCGCCCACCACTGCGCTGTCCTTCTGGGGAGGTCGGAGGGGCGGGCGGGGGATGCCCACCCCAGACCAGGAGGCCGCGGGGCAGGGAGGGCGGGCGTCAGACCTCACCTCCCCACGGCCCCTAGACGGGTCCTGGGTCAAACGCCTCGGAGTCCACACGCCTGGTCTGGGGAAGCCGCTGTGGGTCTCCTGGGAGCTCGGCCCTCACCGCCCTCAGGAGGGGCCGTTGCTGGGGGGTATTTTTTGTGTCTCCTCCTGGGTGGTGTTGAGGCTGCAGGGAGTTAGGTCGGGACGCGGTGTCGACGCTACCGTTACTTTTATGTTGCTGTTTACTTTCCGCGTCCTCGGCGAGCCGTTCCTGGCCGACTCACAGGCCTCCCCCCACCCACATGCCACTGTGGGAGGTCGGTGACCTGGCAGCCTCGTCCCGGGAGCCAGGTGGCCGCGATTCCAAACCTCGGCAGCCTCACCCGAGTCCTCCCGGCTGGGGAGCAAACCGCGGTGGCTGCAGGTGCCGCGGCCGCGGTCGTGCCATGCGGGAGGCGGGAGCGAAAGGCGCTCGGGCCTGGGCCGCCCTGGCGAAGCGCCACAGACTTAGTGCTCAACCGGCAGGAGTCTGTCCTCGTGCCGCTCTGGGGCCAGAAGCCCCTGTGCACGGGCAGGGCGCGCCCGCGATGGCTCAGGGAGAAGCCGCACCTGCTTCTCCACAGCGACTGTGGGGGCCGCCGCTCCTTGGCGTGTGGACGAGACCCTAGTGCCTGCCCTGTCTTCGTGTGTGTTCTCCGTGTCTGTGCAAATTCCCCGCTGCTTCCGAGGAAGCAGCCCTTGGATCAGGGCCCTCCCTGACAACGTGGCTGTATCTGCAAAGACCCCTCTCCAGAAAAGCCGACGTCCCGAGGCTCCGGGGACACGGGTCTGGGGACACGGGCGCCACGCCAGCTCTGCAGCAGCTGCTGTTCCTACCGTTGCCGCAAGCTCTCGTTGCTGTCTCCAGGGCAGGAAACTGAGGCAGCGCAGGTAGGTTAGCGCCGCACAGCGGGGGCTGCTTTGACCCTTAACTGTCTGACTGGGAAGCTCACAGAACCTTCCGGTCGGACGGACTCTGAGCTGAGCCCCTGACGCTGGGACACGGAGCCCACGTGCCTCATGTCCAGGTGTCTGCAGGTGATAAACCAAACCTAAGCGCGGTTGAGCAGAATGTGCTGCGGCGCTTACCTGGACACCCGTGCCGGCAGGACTGGGTCCGGGCACACGCGAGTCGCAGGCCCCGGAGCCCCGTGTGGAGACAGGACGGCGTCTGCCCTCCCGACGGCCGCACGGCCGCGGCCAGTCCTGGCCCCACCGGCCCCCCCCAGCCCCCCGGGGGCTCCAGGTCTGCAGTGCGGTGCGCACAGCCTGGCCCACGGCGCAGGTCGGCCCCGTGTGGACACGGCCCCCAGGGCACCCCATGGGGTCTGGGCCGGGCCCTGCCCCATCTGTGCCCCTGGCTGTCCCTTCCCTGTGACGTCTCAGGTTCTGGGCCCCCCAGGAGCGAGGCGAGGCCTCGAGGGGGCAGAAAGTGGAGCTTTAACGGGTTTGGCAGCGGCCTCTTCCCCTGGCGTCCAGGGCCGGTTCCCCATTGTTCTGCGGAGGCCCGGGGGCCTCTGGAAACGGCACAGGCTTCCTCTTTGCCGAGTCTGCTGTGATCTCCGGAACCGAGGTTTTCCGAGGAAGCCCCGGTTCCCGCCCCACCCATCGCTGGTCCCGTCTCCCAGAGGCTCGAGATGAGCGTCTGGGCGCCGGCGCCCGCCCGGCCCTGCCCTCGCCCCCGACCGCCCGGCCTTCGTCTTCATGCACCACGAGCGTTCACGCTCCGTCTTCACCTGATCTTTGAACACGCGTGTGCCAGTGCCCACTCCCGCCGGGCTCTGGGGCAGGAAGGGCCTCGGGGGCTGAGCTGGTGCCGCCGCCAGGGCCCTGCGCATGCGGAGGGTCCACCCGAGGGCCGGGGGGCTCTGGGCCGGGCTCCGCGAGGTCAGCCAGGGCTCTAAGAGTCCGTCTGTCCCCCGTTCTCTGGGGCACCGCGGGGGTTCCGTGGACGGTTGCTCAGGTAGGACGTGTGGCGCAGCCAGAGGGGAGCAAACCCGTCTCACACGCAGCGCAGGGAGCGGGACACGGCGAGAGCCTGAGGGCCGGAGCAGAGGGGAGACTGGACGGGGCTGGGGCGGAGCCGGCCGGTCATTCCTTGAGCTTCGGGGCTGCAGCCGAACTGCCAGGGAGCCGCAGCCGGGGGGTGGGGGTTCCTGGCTTTGGGGGGCTGCTCAGGCCCCTGCGGGGTCCCCGAGCCGGTGGGCGGTGCCCCGGGTGGGTGAGCGGAGGGCGAGGGGTGGGCACAGGCCTGTGGGGACGTGAGAAACCCACACCGTGAGTGACAGCCCTGGTTGGCCAGGCCGTCCTGCCGCTCGGCGGGTGGCTCACAGGGCGCGGACCCTGTCACACGGACGCGCCGTGGTCACAGAGGCAGACACGTGTGCCGTGGGCAGCGGCGGTGCTGGAAACACCACTGTGTTCCGAGATGCGGGTCTGGAACCACCAAAGTCTCCACATTTCAAACCCAACCCGTCCTTTTCCAAATCTAATCTGGAGAAGAACATTTACCTCTAGGGGAACCAGCTTCCTGGACGTAAGAGGAAATAGTTTAAAGCTCTTTGGACACACAGGAGAGAAGGAAGCAGGACACCGCGGCCCCTCCGGGGACTGTGGACGCAGAGGCCGGGGCGCAGGGTGGCGGCAGCCCCAGAGCGGTTTGGCCTGAGACGCGAGATGTTCGCGGCGCCACCTGCGTCTGCGTTGGTCTCCTCACCGGGGCTCCGATGCTGGTGCCTTAGAACCAGCCTCCTCTTGCCGGTGACGGCAGGCGTGTTGTGTCCTGAACCATCAGCGCTGCTCCCACTGGGGCTGACAGGCTCGGGAACTGAGACCAGGACGCCCAAACCCTGCCGGGCTCAGACCCCTTCCTTCCAGGTCCCAGGGGGAGATACACGGGCAGCATTTCCGGCCTTGTTATTGTGAATCATTGTTAGCTGGAGCCTGGTTTCCAAACGGCCCTGCTCCGGGACAGACAGGACTCGCGGCGCTTTGGCCGGGGCTGCCTCTCCCTGGGCACAGCCAGAGCCTCGACGGGACAGGCCACCCCCGCGCAGAGCCATTGGGCACGCAGGGGACCCGGGGCCTGGCGAGGCCAGACACAGTCCCCAGTCGGCCCTCGGCCGGGGAGGAGAGAGCGTTTGCCCTGGCCCATCTCAGGCCAGGGCGCGGGCAGAGAAAGCAGACGAAATTCAAGGATCCGCCCTGGGAAATAGGCCCGTCTGACACCGGGGCCCGAGGACAGGATCCATCCCCTCAGCTCTGCAGGCCGGGCTCCGAGTCGGGGTGTGGCGGGGCCGTGCTGCCGGGAGGTCTCGGGAGGGGCTGCCGGGGACCATCACTGCGTCCCCACACGGCCCTTCCCCTGCGTGTGTCTGTCCAAATTCCTCCTCCTTAGAAGGACACCGTCACCGGGGCCTGGGAGCCTGCGCGCTGCACCGTGACCTCATTGCCAATTCACCAGCAACGACCCTTTTTCCAGATGGGGCCACCTGCTGAGGTGCTGGGGACCTAGGCTCTGACATCTGGATTTGGGGGGACACAGTTCAGCCCCAACACCAAGGGACAGAGCTGGTGACAACCAGGCTGTGTCTGGCGGTGGCTCCAGGCCAGTCTGTCATCACCCCCGTGGGGCCGCCCTGCTCTGTGGGGTCCACGTGCTCTGTCTGGGGGTCCGAGCAGACAACTCCATCTGGTCTCAGGAGAGACGCAGATCCCCAGGCAGCACTGGCGGCCTGGCTGCAGCCCACCCCGCCAGCCGCGGCCCGGGAAGGTCTGCGCCAGACGCCCAGCGGAGATGTCATTTCCAGACCCCGCCTGGACACCCAGGAAAACAAGGTGGGGGAGGGGGCGCGGCTGAGACCACGGGGTCAGAGGAGGCCTGTGCAGGTCGCTGGCCTGACCCTGCTGACGCGGCTCCTGGAAGGCGACCGGGGCCACGTCTGCAAATCACAGCTCGCGATGACAGGAGGCGCCGCCCGAAAATCAGCACCTTGCACTTCCAGGGGAACCTGAGCGGAGGCCGGAGGGGCAGGAGGGTGATTTACGGCCCACGCTCTCCCGGCCTTGGCGGCCGCGGGGCCCAGGGAGTGGGCGGGAGGGGGGCCCGGCGAGGAGCCAGCTGGCCCCGGCCAGTCCCGTGGGAAGGGCCCTGCTGGAGACAAGACAGAAACAGGCTGAGGACTCTCAGGCCACCTTTCCACAGAAGGGTCTTCACAGGGTCTCGTCTCCCGCGCTGAAGCAGACCGTGAGGGTGAAGCCAGAACGGAGACCCTCACAGGGACGGGGAGAAGGCCGGTGCCGGGGACAGAGAGAGCTGATGGGTTTTTAGCAGCTGAAGGGAAAAGCGACGTTTGTTGCATAGATTTTATTTTCTTTCAAAAGAAATTGAATGTGCTTTGGAAACACCCCAGCTGCCACCACCTGTTGACTAAAAGCCACCGAGGGGCGGGCGCTTTCGTGCAAACTTGCGTGTCTGCAGCGCAGCCCGCGAAGACGGCGCCCTCACGCCCACTCTGCAGGCAGCGCTGCGGCGAGAGCGTCGCGACGCCCGGGATTAGCGAGTGGGGACGTGGATCCAACCTCAGCTCTCCCAGGTCAGCGCCTTTGCCCTTCCCCGGCCGCCCACGGGCGTCGGACAACACGAGGCAGAGACGCACCTGCAGCTCTGGGACGAAATTGTTGAACGCGAATAATTCCAGACAGGGGCGCCCGCACGTCAGGGGCGCTTTAGGCTCTTTGCTCTCGCTGATGTAACAACTCAAGACGGAATGAAACTCGACGTCACGTCCGGCTGGGAATGTGCTGCGGACACAAACCTTCCCGAACACCAGGGGGTCCTCGGCAGCTGTTGGGGGGCTGTTAACGGTGGTAACTTCACGGCCGGAACCTCCGGGACACGTCGAGGCGCCCTTTCTCGGGCTGTGCTCCGTGGGACGCAAGAGCCCTTGGATGCCCTAAGTTCCGTGAAACAGCTGGGAGCAGCCTGGGGGCCACGTTGACACCTCCGTGGAAACTCACAGCTCCCGCACACTGAGCTGGGGAGACGGGTTGCAGGCCCAGGCACTCTGCTTTCTGGGGACCTAACTGGCTAAGCCCAGTGTTCACTAAGTGCAGTTTTGACCTGGAAACCAGTCCCCCCTCCACGCTTCTCCACAGACGTGTCAGTAACATTGCACGGAGCAGCCTCGGACCAGCGGTTCCGGTGCAAACGGACTGTTTGCACTGTGCTGTTACTTAACATGAGCGGTGGCTGCATAATTAATATTTTTCAATTTGAAAGTAAAAATATAAAAAAAAAATTTAATTTTAAGTAAAAGATTTTAAAGTTTAAGATATTTTAAAATAAATTTAATATTAATTTAACCTTTAAGAAATCTAAAAAGTACAGAAGGACGTAAGTGCAAAGTGCCTTTTCCCATGTTGTGTCAGGGTACTTGAGAGACACCCGTCAGAGACAAGGTGTGTGTCCCGGCCTGTGTCTGTGTCTGTGTCTGTAGAGGGAGAGAGAGACACACACAGAAAGCAGAGACAGTATGTAAAGAAAACAGTGGCTGCACATTTTCCAAATATGGTGAAAACAAAAGCTTACATAGCCAAGTTGTTCAGCAAACCCAAAGCAGATTAAACGGAAAACCAGAGCGAGGCACCTCACAGTCAAGTTGCTGAAAATCCTGCCGTAGACAGAGAACACAGTCGGTGCAGGGACCAGGGTGGGGGCGGCAGAGACGCAGGGCAGAGGCCGCAGGGAGAGCAGCGGAGACGCAGCCACAGAGAGTTCGTGGGGGTTTTGAAAGTGAAATAAAGACCTTTTTTAGACAGGCCAACACTGGGAGAGTCAGAGGCCCACGTGCAAGAACATTGGAGGAAGCCTCCAGGCAGGAGGAGGATGACATCAAACAAATGCAAATAAAGAACGCCAAAAATAGTAAGTACTCGGTAAATAGGAAAGATATTTCTCTTAGTTTAAATCTTCTAAAAAGACAATTGACGTTAATCGGGTTGTGGTCATTCTGTGTATCTGTAATAGTGTCAACAATAAACATGCAGTTAAACCAGGATTAAGAAAGATGACTGACCGTATAGAGGGGTGCTGATAACAGCCCGCTACCGGCGCCTGGACGCGCCCGTGTGACCACGGAAAGGCAAAGGTGGGGGCGCTGACGTTACGGACCCTCTTGTAAGCTGCTTCCTTCCGGCCTGAGCTGGGCGGGGCTTACGGAGCGTAGCCGTGACGCACCACAGGTGAACGTTGTCAACTCTGCAGCCACCAGTAAAAACGGAAACAGACATATAGCTAATAAGTAAACAGTGGATTAAAAATTGTAAAAGTTGGCTCCTTGTTTCCACGTAAGGAGCCTGTATGTTGCCTTTCCATCCTGACAAGCACAAAACTGCACCCCTCTTCTTAGATGCAGCAGAGCATTAGGCCCCAGGGTAGGCCGTTTTCCCCAAGACTGGGGGCACAGACCGGCCCGGGCAGAGGATGGCAGCTCCCGGAGCAGCAGCCGAGAGCGGCAAGCTCCGCGGGAGCCAGTGCGGGGCAGGAAACCTGAGTGAGACTGACGGCTTGTGGGAGGCTCAGTGTGGACCAGCCTGGGCACCAGAAGCCCCAGGGCAGCCCTGGGGCCACACTCTTGTGAGGTTCGCCTCCCCGGCTCGACCCCGTTCCCACAGTGAATGCTGGGGACATGTCCCAGCATCCCTTGCTCTGGCAAGTGAGTTGACCTTCACTGGATGGCTCTGTTCTCTTAAAGGACAGGAGAAATCAGTTAGCCAGAGCTGACCTGTCGGGTTTCATCGGAGCCGGACCGGCCTGGGAGAAGGTAAACATCCCACCCAGCCTCCTGCAGGCATCCCACCCCACCCAAGGGAGTAGAGAAAACTGAGGAACATTGGTGAAGTCCACAGGCCACGCACAGGCTCACCCCGGACCGAGACCCACTCACAGGGCGGCAAATCTCTTCCCTCCCCACACCTCACCCCCAAGGTCTGTTCACAGCAGTTCCTTTTATCCAGGGCATCATGTCCAGATTTCAGCAAAAGGGCAGAAAACACAGTTCAAAGAGGCTGAGCAAGCGTCAGAACCAGGGTGAGATACAGCAGGAATGTTGGAATTATCAGACCTGGAATTTTTTTAAAAACTACAATTAATGTGCTAAGGGATTTAATGAAAAACGCCGACAGCATGCACACACAGGTGGGTGACGTAAGCAGAGAGACGAGAATTCTAAGAAAGATTTTTAAAAAATCCTGGTGATCTATAATTGTGACAGAAATGAAGCAGGTCTTTGGTGGGCTCGTTGGCGGAGAGGACATGGCCGAGGAAATGGCAACAGAAAGTCAAAAACTGAAGAGCAAAGTGAAAAAAGACCATAAAAAACAGAAGACAGCATTCGACGGCGGTGGGACGACTGAGCACATGTGTGAAAGGGGACAGAGAAAGGGAAATAAGAGAGGAAGGAGCAGAAGCAACAGTTGAAGCAATAACGACGAGAATTTCTCTAAATTCGTGTCAGACGCCAAAGCACAGTCTAGGAAGCTCAGAGAAAACCACGCAGGGTGAATGCCGAGAACTGCACTGGGCGTTTCGTGTGAAACTGCAGAACAGCAAAGGTGAATACAAGATGCCAGAGGGAAAATATAACACTTCACCTGTAGAGGAGCAAAGACAAGAATCACATCTAATTTCTCCTCAGAAACCATGCGAGCAGGAAAAGAGTGGAGTGGAATGCGTAGTGTTGAGAGGGAAAAAAATAGCCCCACCAATCTAGAACATTGTGCCTGCAAAATTATCCTTCAAAAATGAAGGAGAAATAGACTTTTTTGACAACAAAAAAATGAGGGAATTTGTTGTCTGTAGACCTGCCTTGAAAGAATTGTGAAGAGAAGTTCTTCTTTACAGACATACATGCTCATGGACACGTGAAATGAACGGCAACGATGATACAGGGAGGGGGGAATCAGGATTATTTTATTATTATAAGGTACTTGAACTACCCCTGAAGTGGTACAGTGTTACTTGAAAGTGGATCACTTGTAAATGTATAATGCAAACTCTAAGACACCCACTAAGAAGTTTAAAAAAATAAATGTTAATACGCTAGATAAAGAAAATGGAATTATATAAAATGCTCAATTAAAACCACAAAAGGCAAAAAAACGTGAAAGACAAAAATAGGAACAAAGAACAAGAGCAGAAAATAGAAAATAGTAACAAATATGGTAGATACTAATCCACCTATATCAGTAGTCACTTTGAACATAAACGATCTAAAGGCATCAATTAAAAGACAGAGATTGTCAGAGTAAATCAGAAAACAAGACCCAACTATATGTTGTCTGCAAGAATCCCACTTTATATATAGACGCGTATAGACTACGAAGGGAAGAGTGGAGACAGACACACCGTGCGAACGCTACTTAAGCTGGAGTAGCTGCGTTCATTACAACCGGAGCAGACTCCAGGGAAAATTGCAGGGCAAAGAGGCGCCACATCATGGCTCAGTGGCTGGTTCCCAGGAAGACGTAACCACCCTCGATGTGTCTGTGCCTGACAACACAGCCCGGAAATGCACGAGCCAAAACTGATCAAATCACAGGAAAAATAGATGAACCCACTGTCATAGCTGGAGGACTCAACACCTTCTATCAAAAACGGACGGACCTGGCAGGCAGCAAGTCAGTAAAGATACAGCTGAGCTCAGCCGCACCGTGAATGCTCAATGGAGCATGTGCCCGGATAAGCCACATTCGGTACCATAAAACACACCTTAAAACTTGAAAGCATGGAAATCATGCGTGCCCGCTGTCAGACCACAATGGAATTAAACTAGAAATCCACAACAGAAAGATAGCTGGAAAATCCCCAAATACTTGGAGATTGAACAGCACACTTCTTAATAACACAAAGCTTAAAAAAGAAATAACGAGAAATTAAAATATTTTGAGCCAGATGAAAATGAAAATACAACTTATGAAAATTTGTGGGACACAGCACAAGCTGTGCTTAGAGGGAAAGTGATAGCATCGAATGCATATGTCTCAGCTTCCACCTCAGGACAGCAGAAAGAAAGAGCAAGTTAAATTCAAAGTCTAGGCCGGGCGCGGTGGCTCACGCCTGTAATCCTAGCTCTCTGGGAGGCCGAGGTGGGCGGATCGTTTGAGCTCAGGAGTTCAAGACCAGCCTGAGCAAGAGCAAGACCCCATCTCTACTAAAAAAAATAGAAATAAATTATCTGCACAACTAAAAATATATAGAAAAAATTAGCTGGGCATGGTGGCGCGTGCCTGTAGTCCCAGCTACTCGGGAGGCTGAGGCAGGAGGATCACTTGAGCCCAGGAGTTTGAGGTTGCTGTGAGCTAGGCTGACGCCACGGCACTCACTCTAGCCTGGGCAACAGAGTGAGACTCTGTCTAAAAAAAAAAAAAAAAAGCTGGTGTAAAGCAACCAGTAGGGTGATGTCTGTGTGAGGACAAACATAAAAATCAACTGGGCAGAATGGAAAGTTCAGGAATACGCTCTGACGCTCACGGTCAGTGGCATCCAGACAATGGTGCCAATGTGGTTCAATGGAGGAGGAATCCTCTCGCTGACGCGCAGCTCCGGGACGACAGGAAATAAACGGAGGTCACGGCCTCCCGCCACACACAAGAATCAGCTCAGCCTGTGGCAGGGACTGAGACGTGAGGACGTGCCCCGAGAACTGGAAAGGAGACACGGAAGGGGACCTCCGTGACCTGGGTTGGGCAAGTACTGCTTAGTGACACTGAGAGCAAGATCCATGAAAGGAAATTTTGATAGATTGGCTTTCATCAAAATTAAGAACTGCTCCTGACAGACACCTGAAGAAGGAAAAAGAAAAGTCACGGACCGGTGGCAAGTATTTGAGAAACACAGGTTGAAACGCCAGGTTTGCGTCTGTAAGATGTAAAGAACTCTTACTACTCACCAACAACACAAACAGCCTCATTTTTAAAAACTCGAGCCTGGGATTTGCGTGGACCCTGCAGTGCGGACGCCAGCATGGAAATCAGTAGGCAGAGACGCCTGAGGCCCCTGGCGGTTCGGAAGGTACAACCCGCGACCACAGGGAGGCGCGACGGCCCACGGGAACGGCCGGACTGAAAAGAGAACCCGACCGTGCCGCCGTTAGAGAACATGCGCAGTGACTATCGATAGAATTTTCATGCATTGTTGATAAAAATGCAAAACAGTGCAGATGCTTTGGAAAACACTGTTTTTTACAAATGAAGTTAAACGTAAGTTAAAACTCGGAGCTGAGCTGCCCCAGGGAGCCCCGTGTCCCAGAGTCCGGGTTACCGTTTCGAGCCCCGAGCTTTGGGGTTTCCCGCGCAGCTGTGGGTGCCTGGGACGGTGGCAGCTACTGATCGCTGTGCAGGACTCCGCCGCGTGTCCTCGTCTCGTAAAATAGCGTTTCCATCCCTGGACCCACGGCCCCAACACAGCCTCCGCTCAGTTCCCCTGCAGGGCCTAGCGGGCGCCACGCTGTGGCGTTCGCCACGAAGGGTCAGGCGCCCAGAACCCTGACTCCCCGCGGCTGTGTGTGCTCCCGTCATCGTCTGAGGCTGCGTCGCCTCGGGCAGGGGGTGAGGACGTGGCTGGTGTTCAGAGCCCCCTCGGGTGCCTGGTGGGTGAATGGTCTGAGTCCCTGTTACCTGGTCCAGGCACCGTCCCTGGAGTCACCTGGTGTCTGTGGCGTGTCAGGCAGGGATGAGGGTGGATGGCGAGGGCTGCACCCGTGACGCCAACGTGAGGACAAACAGCAGGGAAGGGCCAGGCGTGTCCCGCTCTGCACTGGGAAACACAAGGCACGCGAGAGAGGTGGGATCCCGTGAGCCGCCTCAGAAACGGAGCGAGAACTGAAAAAAGGAAACAGAAAAGCAAGGAAGGTAAAGATTGCTGGGTCTCTGGTGAGGCACAGCAAGACCCAGGCACGCTGGCGACCACGGAATTAGGGACCGAGAGTGGCCAAGACCATCTTGAAAAGGAACAAAGCTGGAGACCCTCACTTCCCAATCCCAGCCGCCCGCAGAGCCGCAGCGCTGAGTGCCGAAGCCGGGGCCCGGGGGACGCGGGGCTGCAACTCCGGGAGCAGCTCACACACCACGGCCAGGTGACCGTCGACTCCCCGAGGTAACGGGACAGGGACGGGAACAGCTTTGCATGAACGGGGAGGGGGAAGCAGGCCCTGCGTGCCCAGCGTGACGCTGGAAGCTCACCCAACAGGACGCACAAAAGCTAACTCAGGACACGTGAGCAGCCCTGAAGGAAGAGCAAAAACCGTGAAGCCCTAGAGGAAAACACAGCAGTGAATCTTCAACAGCCTCGGGTTAGGCAACAAATCTCAGAGGCGACCCCAGAAGAGCAAACAGCAGGAGGAAACACAGGCAAATGGGCTCTGCCAAAATGAAAAACATTTCTTTGCTTCAAAGGAAGACAACCAGCAGGAAGGGAAGAAATATTTGAAACTCAGTATCTGAGGAGGGACTTGTACGCAGAATATAAAAAGAACACTTAGGATTCAATAATAAAAGGACAAAACCCGCAATCACAGAACAGGCAGAGGATTAGAGTAGTGTTTCCTCCCGGGAGGATTTCCCGTGGACAGCGAGCAGTGACGGGACGCCAGCACTGTGGTCCCCGTCGTCCCCGGGGAACGTGGACCCGGCCAGGACGGCGCTGCCGTGGGCGGTGGAACCGTGACCTTGCTGTTGTCTTTATTTAGAGAGTAAGTCTGGTTCGAGAAGATGCGTGGGCTGCCAAGTCAAGGGGGGGACCCGCGACGTCGATTCTGGGTGTCGCCGGCTGGAGAAGGGACGCCCAGAGCACGGGGGCCTCGACCCTCTCTGCGTCAGCAGGCACGAGCCTGTCCCCTCTGCTGGACGGAGCCCGGCGTGTGGGCAGGAGATCGGAGGACCGGGCAGCCCAGGCGTGTCTGCTGGAGGCAGTTAGCGTGTGAGTCCGTGGACTGCGTGGGGGACCCGCTCGTTTTGCTCTGCGCTCGGTGACCCGGGCTGGGGCCCCAACAGACGAGAAAGGCAGAGGAGGCCAGTTCTCACTCGGGGAGCGGAACCCCTTCTCCTCCTGCCCTTGGGCGTCGAGCCCCAGCCCCTCTGGCCTTCAGACCTGGGTCACTGCAGCCACCGCAGGCCCTCGGCCTTCAGCCGTGGACGCGCTTACGCATCGGAAGGATCCGCCCAGCGTCACAGCGCGTGAGCCGTGAGCCGACGCCGGGGCAGGGTCGGCGCAGACGCCGCGTCCTGTCGTCTGGCTCCCTCGTCCTTGTGGTCCTCCCAGGACGGAGACTGCCTTTGTCCTCAGAGCCTCCCTGGCCACACTCGCTCACTGACGCAGCGAATCCTGAGGGTCGCCATGCCCGGCTGTATTGATCGCCGATTAGCTGCCAATCACTTCAGGCTCAGGCCCAGAGAGACAAACAGAACTGGGCAAACCCCCCAGGACCTCAGCACAGAGGGTGACACTGGAACCACGCGGTGACAGGGGACCAGGTGGTGACACGGGAGCCACGCGGACAATGCCAGGTGGAGGCCGCCCCTGAGTGGGGGCGAAGGAGGCTTTGGAGAGGCCCAGGTTGTCAGGACGACAGTCGGGCCAACCGGGCCCTGTGGGAGTGCAGCAGCATCCCTGTTTATTTGCTTACACTCAGGACGCACGCGGTCACACGCATTCACACGCATGTGCATGGCACCCGTGTGGGCTCCTGCACACGCGCAAGATAGAACGCCCTCCCCTCCTGTGGGGCGAGCAGGTACGAGGGTGATGCGTGCTCGTCTCACACGTTTGCACAGCGAGCGCACACGCACACGCACACGTGTGTGCACACGGTCCCCTCCTCATCGGTCCCCAGAATAGTCCCACTGTGAGTGCTTTGCTGGGCGGCGTTTGGAGAGATGCAGAGATGCGGCTGTCAGCTCTGCGCCAGACTCGCCAGACGCTCCCAGCACCCAGCACCAAACAGCTCGCGCGGGCGGGCGCCCGTCCGTGTGCGCCAGGCCTCTCCCTTTACGATGGGAACTGAGGTCCTGAGGAGCAGCGGGCACAGAACCGGGGGCCGTCTCCTGCCTGGCCTCGCTGGCCGCCCGGGCAGAGGACACGTGCTGTTCCGAGCAGACTCAGCGTGACCTGCGGGAAAGGCGGTTTCCTGTCCCCAGCCTGTGCGAGCCCGTCACAGCGAAAGCAGCAGCAGCTGCGATCAGTGGAGTTAATGGCTTCGGCTCTTACTCTGACACATGCGTTCAGATTGAAAATAGTCGTTGCTGTTAATTATTTCTCAACAACATGGCATGGAAAACAGCAAGCAGAGCCAAGAAGGAGATGACCAAATTCCACTGAGCGGGAAACACGAGGCAGGAACTGTGCACGCGTGGCCCACGGGTCCCGGGGCGGCTGGTGGGCCTGGCAGGGACTGTGCACGCGTGGCCCACGGGTCCCGGGACGGCTGGTGGGCGCGGCAGGGACTGTGCACGCGTGGCCCACGGGTCCCGGGACGGCTGGTGGGCGTGGCAGGGACTGTGCACGCGTGGCCCACGGGTCCCGGGACAGCTGGTGGGCGCGGCAGGGACTATGCACGCGTGGCCCACGGGTCCCGGGGCGGCTGGTGGGCCTGGCAGGGACTGTGCACGCGTGGCCCACGGGTCCCGGGGCGGCTGGTGGGCCTGGCAGGGACTGTGCACGCGTGGCCCACGGGTCCCGGGGCGGCTGGTGGGCGCGGCAGGGACTGTGCACGCGTGGCCCACGGGTCCCCGGGTGGCTGGTGGGCCTGGCAGGGACTGTGCACGCGTGGCCCACGGGTCCCGGGGCGGCTGGTGGGCACGGCAGGGACTGTGCACGCGTGGCCCACGGGTCCCGGGGCAGCTGGTGGGCCTGGCAGGGACTGTGCATGCGTGGCCCACGGGTCCCGGGGCGGCTGGTGGGCGCGGCAGGGACTGTGCACGCGTGGCCCACGGGTCCCGGGGCGGCTGGTGGGCCTGGCAGGGACTGTGCATGCGTGGCCCACGGGTCCCGGGGCGGCTGGTGGGCCTGGCAGGGACTGTGCACGCGTGGCCCTCGGGTCCCGGGGTGGCTGGTGGGCCTGGCAGGGACTGTGCACGCGTGGCCCACGGGTCCCGGGGCGGCTGGTGGGCGTGGCAGGGACTGTGCACACGTGGCCCACGGGTCCCGGGGCGGCTGGTGGGCCTGGCAGGGACTGTGCACGCGTGGCCCACGGGTCCCGGGGCGGCTGGTGGGCACGGCAGGGACTGTGCACGCGTGGCCCACGGGTCCCGGGGCGGCTGGTGGGCGTGGCAGGGACTGTGCACGCGTGGCCCGCGGGTCCCGGGGCGGCTGGTGGGCCTGGCAGGGACTGTGCACGCGTGGCCCACGGGTCCCGGGGTGGCTGGTGGGCGCGGCAGGGACTGTGCACGCGTGGCCCACGGGTCCCGGGGCGGCCTTGCTAGTCCCTTCCCGGCAGGAGCTCAGGGCCATACACGTGTAGACAGGGAGGCAGCGTAAAGGGACAGCTCCGCGCTCTGCGTCACAGGGAATGACAGAGTTGCCCTCGGCGATGCTTAAGACGTGTGCAGTGACCTCGCCTGCTCTCACCTCCAGGACAGCGTTGGATCAGCTTCCTCTCCTGCCGCTGGCAGGAATTCTCTGTGTCCGCCTTCCCGGCACCAGGATGAGGCCAGTGGGCTTTAAAGGCCTCCCGTGGCTGCTGGGGCCCCGCAGGCCTGTGCCGGCCCCAGACGGTGCTGCCTTTGCTCGCGGCACACAGACGGACGTCCCTGCCCCAGAGCGGGGCGCTGGCCTGGCCGTGGCCCCGGCTCCTGCAGTGACTGCGGAGCCCCGGCAGCTCCCGGGCTCACGTCCCCAGGGCCCCACCTGCCCTCGCCGCTGTGCACCTGCCATCTTGGTGAGCCCTTTCCCTCCCGGCTTCCCGCCACCAGGCCTAAGGGACAACACAGACGGCGGGGGGACCGCTGGTGAGCTGGGTGCTGCTGTCCAGGCCCCGCCCTCCCCGCCTCCCTCCTCCCCTGCGGGCCCGCAGGGTGGGCTGCCCACCTGCGGGACGGGGCCGGGTCTCGGGGAACAGGCGCGTTGAGTGCGGCCCCTGGAAACAGCAGCTGCGGACGCAGGCGTGTGGGCTGCCTCGGCCAAGCGCCCGCCACCGCCCCGATGGCGCCAGGCCACCAGTCAGGACTTGGTGGCAGAGCCGAGGCCAGCCTGGAGCACAACACCCGGAAGGAGGACGTGGCAGATGGACCTGGCGTCCACGGAGTGGCCCGGGGCGCAGACGGCTGGCTCTGCGCGGGGAGCTCGGGCCGGCCGGGCAGCCGCCATGCCGGGGACGCGGCCACACAGACGCACAGCCCCTGCCAGGGCCCGGGCGCGAGGCTGCCGCACACCCAGCTTGGACCCCGTCTAGGACCAGGAGTGTCCCCACCACGGGCTTCCCGTGTGGGCTCAGCGGCGTTTCAGGGAGAGCCGGGAAGGAGCCGGGAGCCGGGCGGGACGACTCCGCTCACGTGCCTCCCCCGGCTGCGGGGCTTCCTGGCGACGTCCCAGCACCTTGTCTCCCTGCTGCCCCCCAGGCCCTGCCCTGCCCCGACCGCCGGAACCCTCTTCTCCCCTTGTCTCCCGCATCAGGGAGACGGAGACGACAGGCGGCGTCCCCTGGGCCCCCCGGCGGCTGGGGCCCTCCAGACGCTGTCCCGCCGGGTCTGGCCCCACCAGGCGTGTTTTCTCCTTCACAGCCGCCCATTGCTGGGTGGGCGCCGCCCCCGGCGACGGCCACGGCCACCTCAGGCAGCGAGTGGCCGCTGGCTGCGTCCTCAGGCCTCTGCTGACGGCCACTCAGGTGACTGGCCCGGAGGCAGCGGCAGGGCGTGAGCTGGGCTCCCTGTCACAGCGGGTTTGTGTTTGGGGTTCCGGGAACTCTCAATGCAGCTGTTGCCCGCAGCCCCTGGCGTGAGCCGACGCGCACTCGCCGGGAGAGACGCTCACACGCGGCGCGGCCGACCTGCCCACCCGCCGCCCTGCCCCCAGCCCCCGGCCCCCGAGTGTCTCTGGACACGCCCTGCAGCTGGGACAGACAAGTGGGGACAGACAGTTCCCAGCGTTCACGGCCGTGGCTCAAACCACAGGCCTGAGTGAGGAAGAGCAGGCTCAGGGTTGCGGGTGCTCAGGGTGGAGGCTCAGGGCTGGGGGTGCTCAGGGTGGGGGCTCAGGGCTGGGGGTGCTCAGGGATGGGGGCTCAGGGCTGGGGGTGCTCAGGGTGGGGGCTCAGGGCTGGGGGTGCTCAGGGATGGGGGCTCAGGGCTGGGGGTGCTCAGGGTGGGGGCTCAGGGCTGGGGGTGCTCAGGGTGGAGGCTCAGGGCTGGGGGTGCTCAGGGTGGGGGCTCAGGGCTGGGGGTGCTCAGGGATGGGGGCTCAGGGTTGGGGGTGCTCAGGGTGGAGGCTCAGGGCTGGGGGTGCTCAGGGTGGGGGCTCAGGGCTGGGGGTGCTCAGGGATGGGGGCTCAGGGCTGGGGGTGCTCAGGGTGGGGGCTCAGGGCTGGGGGGGCTCAGGGCTGGGGGTGCTCAGGGATGGGGGCTCAGGGTTGGGGGCGCTCAGGCCGCCCCAGGCTCGTTGGCTTCTCAGCCGTGCCTGGGCCCAGTCTTGGGTGGCCGCCCGTGTCTGTGGCCCGTGGCTGCCTCACTCTGGGCTGTCCCGACTCCACGGAGGGCCCTGTGCTCCCCCACAAGGACCAGCAGCAGGACGGTCACACCGCAAAGAGCCGGGTACAGCCAACGCCACCGCCCTCGCCCGGGCCCCGGTGGACGTGGGCCCCTGCGGAACCTACCCAGAACCGCGTCTGCGTGCGAGACCGCCGGGTTCCCCGCCCCGGCGCTGGCCGGGCTGCAGACACACACGCTGGCCTGGCGACTGCTCTTCGCGAGTGTCAGTTCTAACCCAGGCTTCCCGGGTTCCTCGCGTGGAGACCTTTTCTTTTTGTGCAAAACACGTATTAACATTTGGTGGAACACGTGTACTCTTTAAAGCACAGTTGTCGAAAGTCTAGACTATAAATGTTTTTGAATTTAGCAAATGCCAGTCACTGAAGTTTTTCTTAACAGCTTTATGGAGATACCCTTTAAATGCCATAAAATCCAGCCACTCACAGTGTGGCGTTTTCGCACTTACAAGCCACGCGGTCGTCACCATCACCCGACCCCGAAACAGTCCGTCAGCCCCAGAAAGAAACGGTGCCTCAGCCCGCGGCTTCCCGTCCCGCGGCAGCCCCCGCAGCCCCCGCTCTGTGTCTCTGCGGGTTCCCGCGTCGGACCCCCGTAAACAGAACAGCACGAGGTCTGGTCTTTTCCGACTTTCACCCGTCCACACGTGCTCCCGTCCACACGTGCCGCGGCGTGTAGCCGCACATCAGTCCTCGCAGTGGCTGAGTGACAGCCACGGTGCGCGACCTGTTTTACTCACATGGGCTGGTGGCACTTGGCCGCTTTCCCTTTTGGGCTACTTTGAACAGTGCCCTGTGACCTGCCTGTCTTCGTCGGGGCTCCCCAGGGGCGCGGAACGGACAGGACGTGCGTAGGGACCAGAGAGGGTCTGCCGGGGACTCGGCCCACGAGACCATGGGGCTGAGGGCCCCGTGGCAGGCCGGCTGTGAGCTGGGGACCCGGGAGCCGTGGGGGCTCCGTCCAAGTCCCCGGCCTCAGCAGCACGGAGGCCGAGGGCCACTCTCGGTCCAGGGACTCACACACCAGCCTCCGCCAGCAACACCCACAGACGCACCTGGGCGGCCGGGTCCTTCCACTCACCGGCCACACGCCGGTTCCCTTCCCGCAGAGGGGGCCGCGCGACAGTGGACGAGGCCCCCACCCCGCTCTCTGGGCGTCCCTTCTCCAGCCAGCTGACACCCAGAATCGACGTCACGGCGCCCCAAGCAGAAATCCCTGTCGTCACGCCCGGGTCCCCCGCAGGAAATGCCCGGCGTAGACCCGCGTCCCCCAGGAAGCACCTGTCATTGTCTCTGGCTCCTCCACCAGGCAGAGACGCCGCCACCTGCCCGCATCCTCGGCACATCTGCCGACAGCCAAGGACTTTCCGGAAACACCTGAGACCCTCCCTACGTCCCAGAAGAGACGTGCTCGTCGTTGGCCCTGAGCCCCACGAGGGTCGCCTGTCCTGAGCCAGGGTCAGTGGGCACTTTGGCAAAGGCTCCCCGAGGGCCAGGCGGCCGGGCCTGGGGGCGGCTCCCACGCCGCGCCTGCCATTGTTCCGGCCGCAGAGCCTCGCCCAGATGTCTGCCGCATGCCGGGCTCAGCCCCAGGCCGTCCCTCTGATCCTGAGTCTGGGTGGCCAGCGGGTTCCCAGGCTGTGCCGCGTGGCCGGCAGGGGCGCGGGGGGCGGCCTCCCCAGCTGCACGGGGCGGGGTGGGAGGTGCCGTCAGCCGGGAGGCCTTGCAGGTTCAGGGCCTCCCGTGTGGCTGCGGTGGGCCCGCCTGCCGTGGCGTGGGGCGTGTCGCACGAGGGGTGAGCACACGTGGACAGGGCAGCCGCAGCTTCGTGTCCGGGTCACTTGCTCTGTCCGCAGCCACGGTGCCCGCGTCCTCACGCTGCAGCTGTCCAGGAGTGGGGCGGCCAGGGTGCCTGGGGATGCCCCTCGGTGACCCACGCCTCTCCTTGTGACAGACGCCCAGCCACCAGGGGTGCCTGTCCAATTAGTCACCTGCACCTGTCTCGTGTCCCCAGTGCCCCTGCTGAGCAGAGCTTTCGGAGCTGTCACTGCAGGATCTGGGTTGAACAGCCCCTTTCAGCAGTAACGCCATCTTCAGAGCAAAGCCAGCCCTGCAGGTGACCCGGCCCCACGTGGTGCCCCCGGCCCCACGTGGTGCCCCCTGCCCTATGCAGTGCTCCCTGCCTTGTGCTAGTGCTCCCTGCCCTGCACCGTGCTCCCTGTCCCATGAGTGCTCCCTGCCTTGTGCCAGTGCTCCCTGCCCTGCACCATGCTCCCTGTCCCATGAGTGCTCCCTGCCTTGTGCCAGTGCTCCCTGTCCCATGAGTGCTCCCTGCCAACACAGCTGCTCTCCATGATTTGGGGCCCAGTCACAAGAGAATGGGGTCCTTGTGCACCATCCCAGGAGGACCCCGAGGCTGCACCCACCTGGGGGCTGCCCACCTCCAGGCCCCAGACCCTGCCCTCTGTGGACTCTGATGGCCTCACTCCCCTGGGCCCCTCCTGGGCCTCCCCTCGGGCTCTGTCATTCCCCCCGCCCACCCCAGCCTGTCCACCTGTGGACGATGAGCTGCGTCTGGCTTCCCGGGGGCTGCAGTTCCGGACTATTGTCTGCATTTGCCATGGTTTCAACCCCCGGACTGGGTTATAATTTCTTCTAGGGTGTGTCTGGTACGAGGACGATTTAGCACCCAGGAAAGTGACTACTGGTCATTGGCCGGATGAGGACCTTCTGCAGAGCAGCCAACTCATCCACCCGTGCTCCCCACGCTCCATGAAGCGAGGGCCGCGTCCTCGCTGCTTCACAGGGGACCCCAGGCCGGGAGGCGGGGGCCCGGGCCACCCCACCGCCTGTCTTTGGGGTCCACTCTGTGCTGTGCCGACGGGAGCAGGGCCTGAGCGTGGTGGCCGGCAGCCTGCAGGACAGCAGCCCAGGTGGACACCTGGGGAGGGCGCCCGGCCCGGCCGTCTTCCTCAGAGGAGGCTGTTTCAATAAGAGACGGATGCAGGGCGGCTTCTGCCCTCTGGAAAGAAGCAGATGTTTCTAGTTACGAGACAATGAGTGAACACATTTGGAGGAGACTGAAACGCAGCTCTCAGGGCCGTCTGAGGACAACTCGGCTTTCGGGGCCACACGTGAGCCACTGTCTCCGGGCCCTTTGCAAAGGCCCTTCCTGGTGGACTCTGGTCGGAGGCCTGGGAGGGACGGCAGCGGAGCTGGGCAGCCCTGGCACTCAGACCTGCCGTGTCCTCCGGCTCCGCACCCTGCGTGTCGCAGGGACGACGGGCCGGGCGCCCGGCTCCTCCCGCTGGGGCAGGGGGACAGGGACGCTCCAGACGCACCCGTGTGGGCAGCGGGTCGGGTGGCTGCCCCCCCGCACCAGAGCACACCGGGCAGCCGGACAAAAGGCGCAGGACGCGGAAGCTCTGTCCACAGACCACAGCGTCCCCAGGAAGCAGCCTGACACCGGACACACATCAGGGTGACAGCGGGCTGCGCCTGCCACGAGCCCTCAGCACACAGCCACCAAGGAAAGAGACTCGTCCCAGAGGGGAGACTCTGAGTGCTCCCGTGCTGTGATGTAGACAGAGCGTGCCCTGTGTCACTGTGTGGAAAGGGCGTGTCCCATGTCACCGTGTAGACAGGGCAGGACCCGTGTCACCGGGCGGAGGGGGCAGGACCCGTGGCACCGGGCAGAGAGGGCAGGACCCGTGTCGCCGGGCAGAGGGGGCAGGACCCGTGTCGCCGGGCAGAGAGGGCAGGACCCGTGTCGCCGGGCAGAGAGGGCAGGACCCGTGTCGCCGGGCAGAGGGGGCAGGACCCGTGTCGCCGGGCAGAGGGGGCACGACCCGTGTCGCCGGGCAGAGGGGGCAGGACCCGTGTCACTGGGCAGAGGGGGCAGGACCCGTGTCGCCGGGCAGAGGGGGCACGACCCGTGTCGCCGGGCAGAGGGGGCACGACCCGTGTCGCCGGGCAGAGGGGGCAGGACCCGTGTCGCCGGGCAGAGGGGGCACGACCCGTGTCGCCGGGCGGAGGGGGCACGGCCCGTGTCGCCGGGCGGAGGGGGCACGGCCCGTGTCGCCGGGCGGAGGGGGCAGGACCCGTGTCGCCGGGCGGAGGGGGCAGGACCCGTGTCGCCGGGCGGAGGGGGCAGGACCCGTGTCGCCGGGCGGAGGGGGCAGGACCCGTGTCGCCGGGCAGAGGGGGCAGGACCCGTGTCACTGGGCAGACGGGGCACGACCCGTGTCACTGGGCGGAGAGGGCACGGCCCGTGTCACCGTGTGCACAGGTGTGGCTGCTGCCACTGCGTGGCGAGGGTGTGCTCTAGCGTCGCTCTGTATTGTCTAAGGCTTTCTCCCGGCGCCTGCCATGTGAGGGTTTCCCGCCGGGGGGACCGGTTCTGCCGGTGACTTTGCGGAGCAGCAGGCGCAGCCCGGGAGGCGTGGACAGAGCACACGGCCACGGGGAGCCTGGGCCACGGCTGTGCTCCCACGAGGTGGCTCCTCCCCAGGCCACACCTGCATCCTTGTGCCAGTTTCCAGAGCGTGGGATGCTCTCGGCCGGCCATTCTGGAAGGTTCTAGCAAGAGACTCTCAGGTGTGATGTGGTTTCAGCACCGTCCTGCGTCTCACCAGAGGGGTGGCCCTGTGGCCCGCCTGACTCCCTAATGCTCAACACGCCGTCTCTTACAGAGTTGACTTTCCATTCGTATCTGTGGGAAGACCTGGGCGTCCCTGTCTGTTCCGGCATGGAGTTCATCACTAACATGCACTCCAGCAAACAGGTGCTGACGCGGGGAGTGCGAGATCCGCGTCTCAGCTGCGAAGGTGTCGTCAGCTCCCCAAACCCCGCCAGCCGCGGGCTGACCCGGTGCCCCAGAGTCCACCGTTCCCACTGGCCCCTCAGTTGCCGCCGCGGCGGGGGCAGCGCTCGCCGGGTCCCCCCGGGGGAGCAGGGCCACCTCGGGGCCACGAGCGCGCCCAGGGCCGCCCTCCACAGGGGCTCTGCGGGCTCCCGCGCCAAAGGAGCAGCTGGCGGAAACTGAAAGGAGTCGGGGCCGTGGGGGACAAGCCGTGGTGCCATCTGAAGACCACCCGGCGCCTTCACCCACTGCGGCAGGTGCAGACACGGCTGGTGGCTCCGACCACAGGAAGACAAATAAACCAGCATCTGGATCCAATCTCGCCCAACCTCGCGCTGCTGGGAAAGTCTCGGCTGTGGGCCGGGTCTGCGCCTCTCGAAGGCGGGAGGGCCCAGGGCCCCATCTGACCCATCCTCCGCAGGCCGGACCTGGGGGCGCCAGAGGGAGGCCAGTGGGGAGCCCCCGGCAGCGCAGCAGAGCGGGGTGCAAGCCCGGGCAGAGGGCCACACCCAGGCTGCGCCCCCGGCCCAAAGCTGTGCCCGTTCTGCAGAACCCGGCGGGCAGCCTCCCCGGCCGCTGCTTCCGGGGTTAACACCTGGGTCTCCGCCCCCCGGGACGCTGGGAGCAGTGTGACAGTCTGGGGACAGGCTCAGAGTCTGAGACTCTTCGGCCTGAGACGCCGCCAGCCCCGGCCTCGCTCTGCCCGAGCCGTGGGCGCCAGACGCTCCTGGGAGGAGGGAGGGAAGAGAACGAGAGGGTCCCTTGTTCCGTGCAATGGGGTTTAGCACAGACGTGCTCCTCCTGTGAGCACACGGGGCTGTGAGCACACGCGGACTGCAGCGAAACACGTACACCCAACACGTAATTTGGGGCATGTCTATGCCGAGTGCCCCCTGGGCAGGTTTGTGCTGTGGGTCCTGCCGGCTGAAGATGACACCTTTCTCCGGGACCCGGGGTCCCCGCGAGCACCAGGCCTCCCGGCCTCTCCTCCTCTTCCACCGACGGAGAATAGCCGCGTCTGACAGAAGCCCGGCCCACCCCGAGGCTCCTCCCACCGCCCACCCGGCCCCTCGGTGCCCTTGGGGGGCCGCCCCGCAGCGTCCGTGCCTCAGCTTCCCCTGACAAGGAAGGGCCTGCCCGGGGCAACTCTCCTCTGCCCCGACTTCCCCGATCGAGGACTGTCCTGAGGTCATGGATGAGGTCAGAGGTCGACAGCACGGGGGCAAAGTCGGGGTGACAGCTCCTCTCCGAGGGTGACGCCCGGAAAACCTCACCCTTTGGGTCTCAAGGCCCCATGTGGAATTTGAAATTAAACTTGAAAATTTAAGTGCCTTTACTTTTTTCGTTTTGGGAAAGCCTGGTCTGGGGTAGAAGAAACCGATGGGCTTTGACAGAGCCAGGTCGGCGCCCACGGAGAAAACAGGGCACCGCAAGCCCCGCCCGGCCCCGCCGACGGACCTTCTCCGGGCGAGGAAAGCCGGCGGACGGCACCGCTGAGCCGGCCTGGGCCGCAGTGGGCGAGGCGCGTCCCGCGGCCGAGACGCAGGGCTCCGTGAGCAGAGCAGGCGCAGGCCCGGCTCCCGCCTGGCAGACCCCAGCGCCCTCCACACCCCGGTGTCCCTGCCAGGCGCCCAGGCTGCCCGCGGGGCGGGAGCCGGTCCCCTCGAGCTGCGGGAGGTGGCAGGTGGAGGCACCTTTTGCGGAAGGTGCTGGGGGGTCCGTAAGCTCGTCTGAAAGCTGCCGCCCGCCGGCATCTCGGCCCCTGCCCTGGCGCTTGGCACATGTTCCCAGAAGGCGGCTGCGGGGTCGGAGGCTGAGGGGGTCGGGCTGCAGAGCCCACGTTGGGGGGTGGGGGGGGCCTTGCCCGAGCCCCCCAGGCTGCTGCTCTTCAGATCCAAACGTGTCGAAACGAGGCTTCCGGCTCCCTCTTACTCACGAGGAAGGGCCTGGCGAACTTCCCCGGTTGCAGGTCACTGCGAGTCTTCCCAACGGCTCACCTGTGCGGGAAGCGGCAGCCTCACCTGCCGGGCGGCGGCTCTGGGGGCCGGCGTCCACCGGGCTGGCTCCCTGCCCTTCTCTGCCGGCCCAGAGCTGGGCGGCCAGGGCCGGGTCAGCGATGCTGCGTCACCGTCATGGCCGCTGAGTCAGTGTCCCGGGTCCTCGCTCAGCGCACAGGCATTTCCTGCCGTGGGGAGGGCGTTCCCGAGTTGCCGGCCACTCACCCACGGCCGGCCGGCGCCTCCCCCATGCCGTGCGCAGAGCCACACGCCAGTTCTCTGAAGTTGCCGGGCGCACAGCGGCCAGGCCACTGGACTAGCGGAGAAGCCGCTGGGGGACGGTGACTCCAGGTCTGACACAGGCGCCCAGAGAGCCTGGAAGTGAGGCGGCCGCCCCACACCCTCAGCGTGCGGCCCGCGAACTTGCCTCGAGGCAGGTCCCCCAGGGGCCCGGCCTGCAGTCACGCCCCAGTTTGCTTCCCGGCTGGCGCCGGCCCCTCCCCACACTCCGTCTTGTACACAGATGAAATTCTGTGACGTGCCTGAATGCCGGCTGCACGCGTGTTCTGTGCTGAGCCGGCGTCCGGCTCCCTGGGCCGCTGGGAACGCCGCTGGCGGGGCTGCCCGGTCTCACCGCGGCTCCAGGCACAGCCCCCCCCCCACCCCCACCCCGAGTTACGGCCAGCAGGGAAACGTCCGTCCAGGGCAGACCCAGTGTGGATTCCTGCGTCTCTGGAAAACAGCCGTCTCTGGGGCCGTGCTCCCGCCCTCGGGGCATTGGCAGGGCCCCCTGCGCTCGGCCGGCCACACCCCAGCCGAAGGCAGCGTCCCCCAAGGGAGGACGGGCAGACGGGGGTTTCCAGCTGGGGTCTCGGGAGACACAGGGCAGGAAACTGGAAGGAAAGAGGGGAGGGGACAGAGAGAGAGAGACAGAGACAGATACAGAGAGAGGGACAGACAGAGACAGAGAGACACAGAGACAGAGACAGACACAGAGACAAGGGGGGCAGGGACAGAGGGTGAGGGCACGCGTGGGCTCTCCCCTCCGTCCTGGGCGCGGCCGGGGCCGTCTGTGTCTGAGGTTCTGGGTGGCGACTCCGCGCCGGGCGCAGCTGCACCGTAAATGCCTGTATCACTCCCCAGGCGATGGGAGCAGACTGTGCGGCCCCCAGAGCCCTGGAGGCTGCGTGTGCCCCGGGCCGTGTGCGGTAGCACGGCGGCCCCACCGCGCACACGGGAGGCCCCACGGCACACGGGAGGCCCCACGGCACACGGGAGGCCCCGCACACACGGGAGGCCCCACGGCACACACGGGAGGCCCCACGGCACACGGGAGGCCCCACGGCACACGGGAGGCCCCACGGCACACGGGAGGCCCCACGGCACACGGGAGGCCCCGCGCACACGGGAGGCCCCACCGCGCACACGGGAGGCCCCGCGGCACACGGGAGGCCCCACGGCACACGGGAGGCCCCACGGCACACACGGGAGGCCCCGCGGCACACGGGAGGCCCCGCGCACACGGGAGGCCCCACCGCGCACACGGGAGGCCCCGTGGCACACGGGAGGCCCCACGGCACACGGGAGGCCCCACGGCACACACGGGAGGCCCCACGGCACACACGGGAGGCCCCGCGGCACACGGGAGGCCCCGCGCACACGGGAGGCCCCACCGCGCACACGGGAGGCCCCGCGGCACACGGGAGGCCCCACGGCACACGGGAGGCCCCACGGCACACACGGGAGGCCCCACGGCACACACGGGAGGCCCCGCGGCACACGGGAGGCCCCGCGCACACGGGAGGCCCCACCGCGCACACGGGAGGCCCCGCGGCACACGGGAGGCCCCACTGCGCACACGGGAGGCCCCGCGGCACACGGGAGGCCCCACCGCGCACACGGGAGGCCCCACGGCACACGGGAGGCCCCACCGCGCACACGGGAGGCCCCACGGCACACGGGAGGCCCCACGGCACACGGGAGGCCCCACGGCACACGGGAGGCCCCGCACACACGGGAGGCCCCACGGCACACACGGGAGGCCCCACGGCACACAGGAGGCCCCGCGCACACGGGAGGCCCCACTGCGCACACGGGAGGCCCCGCGGCACACGGGAGGCCCCACGGCACACGGGAGGCCCCACTGCGCACACGGGAGGCCCCGCGGCACACGGGAGGCCCCGCGCACACGGGAGGCCCCGCACACACGGGAGGCCCCACGGCACACGGACGCGGCCGCCGCGTTCCCACTGGCAGCCCCCCTGCTCGGGGACACGCAGGCATCTGAGAGCCGGCGGCTCGGGGGAGGTGACAGCTGGTGAGTTGTGGCTGGCGCTGTGGAAGCCATCAGCAGGGAGGGAAGTCAGCGATCCCCGAGGTCAGGGCCCCCGGCTCTCCGTGCCCCCCGCCCCGCCTCGCCCGGGAAGGTGAGCGACGCCCCACGTGTTGGCATCACTCAAAGGGCCCTGCAGGGAGAGGAGGGGCAGGGCCGACCCCCGGCGGCGGCAACACGACCCCGGGAGGAGCCCTGGCAAGTGGCAGCTGAGTCCAGGCGGGATTTAGATCAAAGGCCGCAGCTGCGCCTCAGAGGGGGCCGGACGGGCCGCAAGCTGGGGGTGCTGGGGCCTCGCTGGGGCCTCCCCCACGGCCTGCGCCTGCTGTCTCTGGGCCTGTCGTATGTTGGCCACATCCCCCAGGAACCTCCCCGGACGGGGCTCCAGGGCTGTCAGACCCCCGCGCCCCCCAGTCTCGCCCGTCGCCCTGAGGACGCGTTGCAGGTCTGGGCCGTCCTGGCCGGGCAACGCTTTTCTCCCGGGGAGGACAGGAGAAAGGGACCCGGAAGCCCCCCAGCCTTCCTGGCCCTCGGGGGCCCAGGCTCCGGGCGGCGCTCCAGAGCGGGGGACACAAGCCACCTGTGCGCAGCTCTGCGCGGTCCCTGGGAACTCGGCTCATGGGAACATGGCTGGTGACCCCCTCTGCCCAGGAACGGAGGTGCCTGTGGGCAGGTCCCTCCGAGTCTCCACCCGGCTCCCCCACCCGGGACGGGGCAGGGACCCCCCGAGTCCCCGAGGCTCTAAGGGGCTTAAAGCGCCGCTCAAGAATTCGGTCAGGTCAGGTGTCCGGGGAAGCTGACGCCGGCCCCAGGCGACGGGGTCGGTTTGGCCGCAGCCGGATCCAGCTGCCCAGCGTCCAGCACGGGGAGGGGCGTGCGGGGGACACAGCGTCCCAGGGACCCTCCTCCGACTTTGACAGTGGGGGACGTGTGTCCCACTGCACCACGGGTGGGTCCTCCTTCCTCACACCTGCGCAGACCGAGGGGTTCTTGGAGCACCGCAGCCTCGCGGCTCTGGCCCGTGCAGGGCCCAGGGCACCACAGCCGTCTGCGGGGACAAAGCCAGCACCAGCCTCTGTCCCCCTCGGCACATCCTGCCCTGGGGCCTCGCCCGGCCTGGGGTGTCCCCCGCTGGCCCCAGCGTCCATCCCTCGCTCAGGCTCACACTGGGCCGCACCTGCCGCAGCCTCAGCTGGCCGAGTGGGGCCGGGACATGCAGGCCCTTGAACCACCCGGCCAGGTGCCCCAGACACACCCAGCCTCGGGCCCCGCGGGGGCTGCGTTCCCAGCATGCCTGGGCCCCAGAGTCCTTCAGCGCCAGACCAAGTCCGTCCCTCCTTGCTGAATTCCCACGGCCGTTTCTCACCAGCCACCCTTGCGTTGTCATACGTGGACTCGGGGAGCACCTGTTTGGCGCCCCCGGCCCCTTCACGGGTATCTGGCCTCGGGCCTGACCTCCAGGACTGCCTGGCACCAGAAACACGCTGGCCCCTGGCAAGCCCCAGGGCAAAGCACAGCTCGAGAAGTGACCACCTGCATGTGACAAGGCTGAGCCGCAGCGGTGGGTGTGGCCGGAGCACCGGCTCCGTCCAGGGCTGGTGAGGGCTCTGGGCCATGGGGGGCTCGCGCAGGAGCAGAGGGGCTCTCTCTGGACACGGCCCCAGACCCCGCCGCAGGGCTAGGTCCAAGGAACGTCTTCTGCAGGGAGGAGTCGCCGCCTACATGGACGGCCCCTGCAGGACGGCTTCCCCGGCGCCCTTCCTGGACCGCTGGGTCAGGCCCACCCCCAGGGGTCCCAACGGCACTGTCTCACGGCCCCCTGAGGACCACCGTGCCGTGACGCCCAAGTGTGGCATTCTGCCAGGCGGAGCTCGACTCCCTGTGGGCTTACGGATGTGTCTTACAAAGACCGTAAATGTCTTTGAAGCAGGCTTGTGTGCTGTGCTAAAGTGCATTAACTTTTATTTATGTCACAGTATTAAAAACAGATGAAGCATCAATTGATCCATTAGGGTGTTCTTGGGGGCTGCCAGACACAATACTTTGCAAGATTCAAAACCATTTTAAAAAATGTTTTTGAATTAAAGCTCCAGATGGTGGCTGAAGACGTGTCAGAGGGTCCCGTGTAAATCAAAAGGAACGACAGCAGCAAAAGAAATGCACGAACACGCGTGTGTCGCGATCCGTTTGTTCACGGCTCTGCGGCCGGAGAGACCCCGACCCACGTCGGTGCCCACCTGCCCTGCCGCGCTCGAGGTCCAGCTGCGACCCCAGCGTCCCCCCGGGAAACGGAGAAAACGTCTCTCTGCACAGGTATTGAGCTCAAAGAGAGAACATTTGTCTAAAAAGAAGAAACGTTTTTATATATTTCAGGCTAGAAATGATGTAAAAAGCTTGGCACATAATAACTGCCCAACAAATGTTGTGTCATCACTTCCAGCGAGACCCTGTGAGCCTCAGGTCTGCGTCACACACTGAGTGCCGGTCTCGCGAAAGCACTGTCGGAACTAACACAGTCCGCAGAGTTGCAGGTACAAAGTCCACACCCCAGAGTCCGTGTGTTTCTCCACACTGGCAATGACCAACCCATAAAGGAAATTAAGAAAAATATCCAGGTACAACGGCATCAAAAGGAAATAAAAACTTTGGAATAAACTTAACCAAGGAAGAAAAAGACTTGCATGTTGAAAACTCTAATACATTGCTGAAAGAAATTGGAAAAGGCACAAATAAATGGAAAACTCTCCTGTTCATGTATCACAAGACATAGTGTTAAGATATTTGTACCACTCAAAGTGATCTCTGGAGTCAATAAAACACTACCAAAACCCCACTGGCATTTTTTTGCAGAAATAGAGAAATTCATCCTAAAATTCATACCCTGTGTAGCCAAGACAGTCTGACAAAGACCCAGGCTGGAGAACTCACACTGCCCGACTCCCAAACTCGCCGCAAAGCCACAGCCACCCAGACAGCGGCGCTGGCTAAGAGACAGACACGGCGGCCAGTGGAGCAGAACAGAGATCCCAGAAATAAGCACACAGACATGCGCACACACACACGCACACAGACATGCACACGCACGCACACACACAGGCACACACACGCACACAGACATGGAGGCACACAGACATGCACACAGACACACGCACACAGACATGCACACACACACAGGCACACAGACACACATGCACACACATGCACACACACGCACACAGGCACACAGACACACATGCACACAGACATGCACACACATGCACACACACACAGGCACACAGACACACACGCACAGGCACACAGACACACATGCACACAGACATGCACACACATGCACACACACACAGGCACACAGACACACACGCACAGGCACACAGACACACATGCACACAGACATGCACACACACACACACACGCACACAGACACATATGCACACACACGCACACAGACACACATGCACACACATGCAACATGCACACAGGCACACAGACACGCACACACATGCACACACACTCGCACACAGACACGCACACCAGAATATTATCCGGCCTTGCCGGGCCTTGAGGAGGAAGGAAGGTTTGACTCGGCTGTAACACAGGCCAACCTCAAGGCCGTACGCTAAGCAGCCTCAGCCAGCCACGCAGACACGAACACTGTGTGGTCAAACGTGCAGAGACCGATGGTAGACGGTGGTCACGGGGGCTGGGGGGTGAGTTAGTGTTTAATGGGTGCCGCGTTTCCATTTAGGAAGATGAGAAAGTTCTGGAAACTGGTTGCACAAAAGTGTGAATAGACTTTAAACTGTGGAACTGAACACTTAGAAATGATCAAGATGATAAATTTTATCTTAGGCACTTTTTCCCACAATGGAAACATTCCTGGGCACCAGTTTACAAAATGGAAAATCGTTCTCGCCCTCAAGGACGCCGCCGTCCGAACGGTGAACTGGCAGGGGAGTCGGTAAGTGCAGGTCAGCGCCGGGTGGACACCCGGAAATGGACGTTTTCAGGCACAGGGGACGTCGCTGTGTCAGTGGCCGGACGTCACCTCTCCTCAGGGGCCCTCCCTCCGTCCACCCAGCTCTTCCGACGGGTAAACGGCCCCGAGAACCTCCCTTGGCCGAGGTCTGTGGTTTTGCGCAGAATGTTTCCAAACGTAGCCAAGCAGACCACAGAATGTTCAGCTTCGCCTAACTTGGAATTCGGGAGAGAGACGAGGTGGGCAGACACCGCAGACGGCGGACATCTCCAGCCGTCCCGGGTCCCCAGACTTGGTGCGAGTGTGGGGACCGATGCGGCAGGCGGTGCTGTCCCGCGAGCGAGGTTCTCCTGGGGAGACCTTAGCTGGGCAGGGAGGGTGGGACGCCCACACCAGCCAAGGCCGGATCTCGGGACCCCGTGTCTGCCGTGACCCTGGGCTTCTCCGCCCGACTCTCCCAGTTCCTCCGCAACAGCACGGGAGTGACTTGGGTCACCCAGCCCTTGGTGGGGGTCTGGGGGTGGGCTCGGGTCTCGCTGCAGTCCGGGAGGTGCCACCAGCTTGCCGACACCCCTGGCGGGGCCTCGTCCTGGCGTCAGTCCCGAGTGGAGGAGAGCGCGGGCGCCTAAGTTCCAGCCTGACGAGAAACGAGTCTCTGCGGCTTGTGGGCCACGCTCCACCACGGCTCGACCACGTGTGGGGGCACGGCTCGTGGCTCGTCAGCTGTCCTGCCTGTCCCCTTGCAAAGCTGCCGTGCCGGAGGGCGGGGGGCTGGCGGTGCCTGCCTGTCCTCCCCTCCGCCACACGAGCTTCCTGGGGGGCTGAGGTGCAGCTCGCGTTGGCCCATTTGCTAGGCTGAGACCCACGGAGGCCAGAACTGTCCCTCGCGGGACTGTGGAAGAGAACTTGGGGCCCTCGATGGCCAACTGCACGGCGAGGAACGGTGGCCCGAGGCGGCCCCCACCCACCCTGCCGGTCGCTCGGACTCTGAGCAGTGAAGGAGCCTGGGATTGAGCAGACCCTCCTGGCGGGAGGCCTGGGGTCAGAGGGCGAGAGCGCGGCCACCGGGGCTGGGTGGCTCCCTGGAGTGGCAGGCCGGCCCCACTCTCTGCCACGTGTGGCCTCTGTGTCCTTGAGTGCGGCCTTTTGACTGCGTCCAGATTCTACAGAACAAATCATTTTAACGGAGGGATTTGCTCTGTGAAGCTCGGATTTGGTCCAGGGGCTCTGGAGGGCCACACGTGCCTGAGGAGGTCCCCAGCCCGCCAGACTCCGGTGATGCTAAGCCGGCTGAGAGTGTCATCCCGCACCAGGCTCTGCAGACCCTGCAGCGGCACCTGGTCAGATTTCTGCGCCTCTCGGGGAAAATGCCATTAGCTGGCGCAAAACTCCACCGAAAGAACAGATGAGACTGGCAGTTCTTAAGGGGAGACTTTGCCCCGGGGGCTTCTTGCCAATGTCCGGAGACATTTTCCACGGACTGGGGTGCGGCCAGGGACGCTGTGGGACTGCAATGCACAGGGCGTCTCCACAGCAAGGAGGGCCCCACCCGGTGTCCACAGGCCAGGCTGGGACCTTGGCTGCGGGACGGAGCCCACCGGCGCCCTGGGAGTTTTCCTGGCATCACCAGCGGCAAAGGTCTCCAGCCTGCCCTGCCCCTGGCAGAACACGGGCTGGAAAATGCTTAAAACTGGTGTTTGCAGAAAGAACGCCCCTGCGACCGGGCGGGTCCCAGCAATGCCGGAGGCGAATTTGCTGGAAGCAGCAGCCGCCCAGGAGGGGTCGTTCTGGAAACGCTGCAGACACAGCAGCCACGAGGGTGGGAGGAAAAGCCGCCGTGCCCGGCCTGCTCCGCTGCGGTTTCAGGAATCAAAACGCCAGGAGTGTGACAAGCAGATGGCCAGACCCATCGATGTGCCAGGTGTTTTAATGAGGCTGGGCCCCGGCCGCCCGCATTCCCGCAGTCACCTAGGATACCGCGGAACAGCAGCCCTGGCTCCGGGGCTCAGGTGAAAACCCTGAAAAGCAGCCGGGACATTAGCATGACAAAGAGCCGCCACCTGCAGCACGTCCCTCCCTGCCCGGGACAGAAGAGGTTGTTTGTCCTTTGTGTGTTTCTCTTGAAGAACGTCCCAGAGCTTTGCTGGGCTGGTTACTAAGCACTGAGAGTTTCTGCTCAAAATGTACGTGTTTGTAATGTTTCACCCAGTCACCCTGGAAATTTCTCAAACGATTTCCTTCCACGAGCAGACGCGTGACTCCACCGCCACCACCCGCGGCCGGCTCCCCTCAGCCGTGCTCTGATTGCTGTTAATTAAGCTTCGCGGAGCTGGGTCTGTCTTCCCTCAGCCGTTTTTATCTGCTGATGTGTGTGTCGCGTATCAGGGGAGCCAGCCCTGCTGGGGACAGCCCGGGCAGAGGCGCAGAGGGGTCGGTGGCTCCAGGCGGGGTGGCCGCGTGGACAGGTCAGCACCGCTGGGGAGGTGGCTCGTGGAGAGGCCGTGTGTGTGTGTGTGAGGCCCGAGAGCCAGCGCACCGCGCGTCACTCTGTCCTCGGCACGGCCTGCGCCAGCTTCGCCAGACCATGAGTCGGCTCTTAGCGACGTGTGTCCTGGGCGTCTTGTCCCCGCGCCCGCCAACGTGCCCACTCGAGGGTCAGGGCTGCCCAGAGACAGACAGGCCCGTTCAGGTTCTCGAGGCCGCCTTCCTGGAGCCCCTGGAAGGAAACTCCGGCGGTGACTGGGACGTCGGCCCCGAGCACGGCATCCAGAGCGGACGGCCGCATCCCTCAGTCGCAGGCGTGACTGAGCGTGTCTGAGACGCGCGTTTGGGAAGGGCGCGGCCATCACACTGCAGCCCACTGCGGGTCAGAGCTGGGCTGTAGGAAACCGACATTCCGGGTCCTCGGGAGCAGCCGGGCGGAGGCATCGTCGCCCTGCGCCTGCCGCGCTCCTGGGAGGCGAGGAGCCTGGGGTCAGAGTGGGCCTTGGGGACCGAGTCGCAACGCTCACTCGTCAGCGTGGTGACGAGCCTCCCGGGCTCCCGACCTCACCCGGGATGGGGCTCCCTGCGCCACCCCCGGGCGGCAGCTCTCTCAGCTAGAACTCACCACTGACTCCCGCGCTGTTGCTGTGGTCTTTGAATCGTGTCTTAGATACAGAATTAAAGTTTATTAAGTTAAATCTGTGTCAATGCATTGAATTCAGCCCATGAGAAAAATTTCTTTTAAACTGGGGTAAGGTGCTACTTTCTTTTTAGGTGAAGATGTAGCAATTTTGGAGAAATCTGAATGAGTGCTTAGAAGAACAGGTGAATCAGAGCACATCCTAAGGCCTACAAACCACAGAAGGCACCAACTTTTAATGGACATTTCAAAAGTTATCTGTAAACAAAAATATTTTGGCACCAAATATGTTTCTCTTCCGTGTAATCTGGGTTCCATGTTCCAAGAAATGGCTGAATTCAAGCCCATGCGATAGAAACGCCGCGAGAACAAGAGCTTGGTCGTTCTTACTCAGAGACACACTGTCAGCTTCTAACACGTGCTCGATACCCAAAACTTACCCGAGGAGCGTCGAGGACCGGCTAACTACACCTGACCCGGAACACACACACGCACACGCCCCACACACGCACACCACACACGTGTGCACGGGGACACGCACAGCGGATATAACCTGCCCAACACATTTTGTATAGATTTTTATGGAATATAAGTAGTTCTTTGACTAATTCTAAAATTATAAAAGAAATGCAACTATTAGTATAAGGCTGCTTTTCACTAAGTGAAAACGTTGGATCACAACAGCACGGCAGGCACCACCCGTGCTGGTTTAACAGCACGACCCCCCGGGGGACACTCGGGCCTGTGCGCCCCCCACACCCTTGTCTCTACGTCTTCTCGTGTTTGATCCGCGTGCCCTGGTGCTTTCCTGGGGCGCCTCCTCTCAGGCCTCCAAGGCCCGCACTGCCAGGGCCGGGTTCCCACCTTCTCTTCGGGGCCCAAGAACCCCTGGATTCGGCTGAGCCCTCAGCCCAGCCGCGAGGAGGCCCTGAAGTGCCGGCTCGTCTGTGTGCAGCCTCCCCGGCGGGGACAGGCCTCCAGGGTCCCCACCGTTCCCTCGGAAGGCTCCGGCTGGGTGCAGAAAAGAGACGACGGTCCGCAGCTGTCCTGCTTGTCTGGAGCCCGGGGCGGAGCCACGGGGCCGACGGCGGCTGCAGCCACGCCGCCTGACGTGAGGCCGTCCTGTGTCGCGCAGAATCCCTGGCGATGGCACAAAACGTCTCCTTCTGAGGATCTGGGCCCTGTGGGGAGGGTCTCAGCACACCCTGTACAGGGTCAGTTCCTCCCAGGTCTCCTCTGACCCCCCACCCCCGTGGACTCGGGCCCTCGGGCTCCTCCCTTCTGTTAACCTGGCGGGGGGGGGGGGGGTGCAGCAGGCAGACCTGGACAACTCCGTGAGCAGGGCCGCGTGCCCGGCCCGGGAAGGCAGCGTGGAGTCGGACGGACGAGCCTTCATGGAGCGGCAGGTACTAACCACCAACTCGCACGATGAATCATTTAGCCCCCGCCGGGGAGAGTGGACACGGGAGGCTGCGGGGGCTGGGGGCGCGGGACGGGCCGCCCTGGGCTGGGCACTGGGAAGGCGTCTCACTCCGGAAGCACCTTCTGGGCTGGGATCCGAGGTTGGAAGGTCTGCGGGTGTCCTGAGTGCTTATCTCGGCCCGCAGGAGCGTCTGAGAGAGAAAAAGGAACTCCCACCGCCGCGCAGGGAGCACGCCGGCACATTTGCCCCGGGAGCGCGCCCTGCCCTGCCCGCTGCGGGCTGGCGGGGGCTCTGAGGGACGCACCGCACACCAGGAAGCTGTGGCGCGCAAGGTCACAGGCCGCAGGGCGAGTCCTCGCTGCACAGGAGGCCGCCCTGACGGAGGAAGCTGCTCCCTTCCACGCAGCCCTCGCCAAAGCACCCTCCTAATGTGCTGCTGGCTCGGAGACAACCAACACAGCCGCCGTGCCAACTGGGAAGGGAAACAGCGAATCTGCAGCCCAGGCAGCCCCGCGAGGGGGGAAGGAGGCGGCTCTGGTCTACTTGCTCTTTTACAGGACAGAAAAAACCAGAGTGGGAGCTCGCGTCAGGCCAAACATGGGCAATTCCATCACGACAGGGACTCTGGGCCCTGTGGACTGGCTGTTTCAAACCACATGTTCAGAACAGCGGGTTCTTTCATTGTCACTGTAGGGGACATGAATAGAAAACAACATGGCAAAATGGAGACCCATGTCAGCTCCGTGCAGTTCCTGTCTCGTGATTTTTCTGCCAAAGATTTTAGATAGATGAGTCGGTAGGTAGGTGGGTGGATGGATGGGTAGGTAAACAGAGAGATAGGTAGGTAGGTAGATGGATGGGTGAGTGGATTGACAGACAGCTAGGTAGGTAGGTACATAGGTAGATAGATGGGTAGATAGACAGGTAGGTAGACAGACAGATAGTCAACCACACCAGGTCAGAACATCACCAGTCAACCCACCCTGTGGCCCAGCCAACACCGAGGACCAGCTCCGTAAACTTGGTGGTCACCAGGCACTGGCTTCCTGTGACAGGCACACACCTGGGGTCTGCACTGCTCGGGACCCCTTCAGCAAGCCCACGGCCATTTCCTAACTTTCTGAATGTGTGAGGGTGCCCGGTGTCCCTGCCCCTGACGTGGGATTCTGTTATTGGCTTAAAAGTTACCAGTTTTAAAAGCATTTCAACACTAAGATCCAGAAATGTCGTAAATACAGTATTGATTATGATTATAGATGAAGTAGATTAGTAAAGTAATTTAATTCAATTAATTAAATTTACTTTAATTTTCTGGCAATCTGAAAACAATCACTTTAAGAAAAGCTAAGTGATCTACAAATCAGCAGAGAACTAGGAAGAAGAAATTTTTAGAGAATCCCAGGTCAGCTTTCAGTGACCTTAATACCTGAAAGAGTCTCCTTTCGCCTTGAGATTTTCTGCTTACCTGAATAATGGGAAAGAGTATCATTCCTTTAGGAAATCATATTGAGGGGTCTTATTAATTATTGAGATGATCATTTCTTTGCTGTCCAGGGAACCGAAGCCTACATTTCAGAAAGCTGCCGTTCTCTGTCTCCGCCTACCTCACACTCACTCTACTTTCAGTGGGTAGGCTTAGGTTTACCTTAGACCTCGGTTTCCCTGGAATGCGGGTGCTGTGTCGACCATTTCTGCCCACGCATCCATGTTGACTGATGCAGGTGAGGTGCATGTGCACGTGGAATCCTGAATCCTGGAGGAGGACCAATCCAAAGGGCGTGGTGTGTCAGTCAGGATGGACCGGGCTATGCTGTGCTTACAAGCAAGTCCAGGATCTCCAAGGATAAAGAACAGTAGGTTTATGTTTTGCTTCCACTACACCTTCATGGTGGGTCAACAGCAGTTCTGCGTGTCATCACTCAGTAGTGCAGGCTGAGGAAGTTCTAACTGGAAAATTGCTGATTGTTATAGCAGAAGGAAAAGTAAAAGCATGAGAAACCGTGTGCTCACTCTCAAAGTTTCTACCCATGTGTGACACGCTCCTGCTTACATTTCATTGGCCACAGTCAGTCATGAGGACGTGGACACAGTCGACAAGACGCATTACGTAACCCTCCACTGGTAAGGGCACCCGTCTGGGCAGTAACCGTGGAGTCTTGCCCTGCATTGAGGCAGGGAGTACAATGATCCCTGTACGACTTTCTTCCCGAGGATTCCAACTTGAGCCTTCCCAAGATGCCGGCTCCAGCAAGAGCACTCTCAGCCCTTCGCACAAGAGAAATACAGTCAAGAGTTGAAAGTACAGAACTAACCCCATGGGTGTGAAAACCTAATGCCTTTCTTCTGTGCCAGAGCTACCAGGATGTCCGCCAGGGACGTGGGCCAAGTTGACTCTGAAGTGAAGAGGCTGAACCAGCATCAGCCCTGTGACATCTGTGGTGGTCACATCATCCATATCCACAGTGATGGAGATAGAACATCGGATGACCACATGGGACACAATGATACCTTGTGGATCACAACCTGCCTAGGCCAAAATTTACACTAGGGTTTCAGTGACTTAGAACTACATCAGTGAAATTGGTTGAACAAGGAGAGAAGAGATTCTCCTACGTCAGTAACTGTGGAAAAAGATTCTTCTACCTCAGTACCTGTGGGGAAAAATAGCTACTCCTACCTCAGTAAATATAGACAAAGAGAGATTTTCCTACTTCCATAACTTTGAAGAAAAATGGATTCTCCAACATCAGTAACTATAGAGAGAAAGAAAAAACTCCCCTGCCTCAGTAACTGAGGAGGCAGAGACATTCACCTACCTCGTTAACTGTGGAGAATGAGAGTCTCTTGTCTCAGCTGTGGAAGCAATTAATTTTCCTACCTCAGTAATAGGAGGAGAGATTCTACCTCAAACTATGGAGAAGAAATGTATGCTCCTCAGTAACTGTGGAGAAGGATAAATTCTGGGACCTCATAACTATTGAAAAAAAGATTTTTGTATTAATACCTCAGTAACTGTGAAGATGGATTCTTCTACTTCAGTGAATACAGAGAGACCCATCTACTACAATAACTGCATAAAAAAATGGATTCTCCTCCTTCAATAACTGTGTGAAAAATGTATTCTCTTACCTCAGTAACTGTGAAGAGGAATGATACTTTTACTTCAATAACTATGAAGAAGGATAGATGCTTCTACTTCAGTAACTGGAAGGAGAAAGATTCTCCCACACCTGTACCCAAGGATAAGAATGGATTTTCCTACCTCAATAATGGTGAAAAAGAATGAATTATCCTCTCTGTTACTGTGGAGAAGAGATTTTTCTACCTCTGCAACTTTTTCCTCAGTGACTGTGAAGGAGAGATTCTCTTTCCTCAGGAACTGTGTAGAAAAATGGATTCTTCTATCTCAGTAACTGTGGAGAGAAATGGATATCCTTACCCCAGTAACTTCGGAGAGGAACAGATTCTCCTACCCCAGTAACTGTAGAGAAAAAGTGATACTCCTGACTCAGGAGTTGTGAAGAGGAATTTATTCTCATACCTCAGTAACTGTGGATAAAATGCATTCTTTTACATCAGTAATTCTGGAGAAGGATAAATTTTGGTACTCAGTAACTGTGGAGAAGAATGGATTCTCCTACCTCAGTAATGTGGAGGAGAGATTCTTCTACCTCAGTAGCTATGGAGATGAAAGTATTCTCCTAACTTAGTAACTGTGAAGAAAGATAATTCTGTTACCTTTGTAAATGTAGAGAAAGAGAGATTCTCCTACCTCAGTAACTGTGGTAGAAACAGATTCTCCTCCCTCGTAAACTGCTGATATGAATAGATTTTTCTACCTTAGTAACTATGTAGAAGAATGCATTCTTCTACCTCATCACCTGTAAAGAAGAATGTTCCTCTAACCTAAGTAGCTATGGATAAGAACAAATTCTGCTACCTCAGAAACTGAGGAGGAAGAGAGATTCTTCTACCTCAGCACCTGTAGAGAAGAATTAATTATCTCACTTAAGAACTCTGGAGAATTCTTCTTTTTCAGTAACTGTGGAGAAGAATGTATTCTCCTCTCTAGCAGCTATGCAGAAGGAGGGATTCCCCCACCTCAGAAACTGTTTAAAAGATTGGATTTTCCCTTCTCGGTAAATGTGGAGAAGAATGGATTCTCCTACCTCAGAGACTGTGGAGAAGAAAGTATTTTCCTATGACAGTCACTGTGGAGAAGGAGAGATTCTCCTCTTGGAGTAATTGTGGAAAAAAATGAATTCTCTGCCCTCGTAAGTTTGGAGAAGGAGAGATTCTTTTACCACAGTGATTGTAGAGAGGGATGACTTCTCCTTCAGTTCATGTGGAGAAGAATAAATGCTTCTACCTGGGTAACTGTGGAGAAGAATGGATTTTCTTCACTCTAGTAACTGTGGGAAGGAAAGATATCCTTAGTAACTGTGGAGAAGAATGAATTCTCCTAATCAGTAATGGTGGGGAAAGAAAAGATTCTCCTGCCCCAGTAACTGTGGTAAAGAATTTATTCTCCTACCTCAGTAACCATGAAGAAGGACAAGTTCTGATTCCTCAGTAACTGAGGAGAAGGACAAGTTTTGGTACCTCAGTAACCGTGGAGAAGGACAAGTTCTGGTACCTCAGTTTCTGTGGAGAAGAACGGATTCTCCTACCTCAGCAACCTTGGGGAGGGACACACTCTCCTGTCTCTCCTGTGAGAAGAAACCCGGGCTCTTGGTGAGCGTGGTCGTGGTGCAGGCATCGCCAGGGGCTTCCCGTCCATGTGCCTGTGGACTTGGGGAGTGCGGGGTGGGTTGAGGTGGGCTCTGGGCCCCGTGAAGCTTCTCCACTTCCACAACTTGGTGTGGAAGATTATCAGAAGTCAGAACCTCAGTGTGAAGCGGAACTCTCTACCAATCTTCTGTAAAAACTGCATTTTGAGGGGCCCAAGAAAGGAGTAGGGTATCAACACCCCTCCCATAGCGAGGGAGCACGCCTGCAGACACACGGAGAAGAATCCGGACAATAATTTTTAACACAAGGACGCGGTTGAAAATCAAACCCTGACTAAAAACACGGCAGTGGAGGACTGTGGCTACCGTGGATGAGATGCTCGGCATCTGGGCTGTGTGTGGCTGCAGCGCTTACCAGCCACGCGACCTCGGGCAAGTCAGCTAAGGTCTCTGCATTTCAGTTTTTTCATTTGCAAAACTGGGATGATGAAGTAGCTCCTGTGGTCGGCTTGCAGTGAGAGATACGTCGGCTAACGCACGCGGAGCCCTCAGAACAATGCCCGGCACAAAGTCAATGTGCAGCAAGTATTAGCTATAAAAAGTTTCTTGCCCTGAGAAAAATGTTAATTAGATCATGGTGAGCCTACAAAGAAAGGCCATTTTCCTTAAAAAGTGCCCGTGGGGGCCTGGCCTTGGTTCTGGCAAAGCGAGCAGTGACTGGAGTTTGCTCTGCCTTGTTCTGCGGCGAAGCTGGTGCTGAGGGTGGACGTTGGAGAGACCAACTTTGTCAAAAAGAAATGTCACTCCTTGGAACAGCAGCCCTGATTTTGGGTGTTTAGGGAATTCCCTCGGACCCAGGGCCCACCGTGGGTGGATTCCCCATTGAGCTCCTTGTGCTGGGTGCTGCATGAGTTGTCGCTGAGCCACGCCGCCAGGACTGGCCAGGTGCCTCTGTGTTTCCTAAAGAATGAAGAGCCAGAGCATAGTCATTTTTCACCCAGACGCCTCCCGTGAGGTCTCCCTCCCTGGCTGGTGCAGGTCCTCACCTCGGGACCCCGCAGGCCGGCCGCAAAGCCAGGCAAGGGAACTTGCACCTGTGTGGCGGGCTCTGCCCAGTCGCGAGAACGGAGCTGGCGCCCAGGGCCCGGCGCCCAGGACAGAGGGAGGCGAGGCCTGGGGCTGGGAGGGCGCAGGGCAGGTGCCCAGAGGGAGGAGCAGACGCAAAGTCCACTCGAGGGAACATCTCACCTTCGGGACGGTGAGAGTCTGTGGCTAAAGGTGTGAGGGGTCGATCAGGTGGAGGCGGCTCGCAGAGGCTGCGCAGGCCCGAGGGCCATGGAGCCCTGAAGGACGTCCAGGCTGGGAAGGGACCTGATAGGGGGTGCCGGATGGTTCCAGCCAGGGAAGGCCCCAGGAGGACACAGGGGAGTGACCCTGGGGACAGAGGGGCGGCCCTGGGGGTCTGCCACACAGGACCCTGCCCGCCCCCCAGGGAAGAGCGCCGGCCAACACCGTGATTCTCAAACTGTTTCTTGCTGCCCCTTCCACAGGGACCTCCTTGGCCTGGGAGCCGTCGGGGCTCCAACATCTGTTCCACGACTCTCGTGTAGCCCTGCACACCCCTCACCACACCGGTGACACATCTGGGCGCGTGGCTCTCTGCTTGACGTCTGTCTCCCTACCTAGACTGTGCTCCGTGGCACGGCAGCCCCGCACCCGGCGCCCGGGCTGGCTCCAGCGGCAGCTCGCAGGTTTCTGGTGGCCGTGGGGGCCGAGGCAAGACAGGCTGGGACGGGGCTGCGGGCTGCCGAGAGCCACCTGGCCAAGGCCCTCCTTCCAGCGAGAAAGGACTCCACAGCCAGATTCGACTCCTGGACGAGTCGCCAGACATAGAGTCCTGAGTGTCAGGGCTGGCGGCAGCCAGTCCACACCCGCACGCAGACGCTGGACCTGCCGCCAGGGCTGCGGCTGAGTCCTGAGCCTTCCGTGGGGCAAACACACGCAGCGCCAGTCCCACCGAGGGTCTCCTGCAGAGGAGGGTGACGCGAGGGCATCCAAAGCGGCGTCATTATCGGGCAGGGGCTGGGCTCTACATGAGCAGGAGGGCGCAGGCGGCGCTGGGGGAGCCTCCTGGATCCAGCCGGGTTGCTTCGTCCGCAGGCCGCGTCCCCCTCTCGCAGGCTGGTCTCCAGCACCCGCCAGCAGCACCGCGTCTGTGGCTTCCGGTCTCTGGAGTCCTCTGTGGTCCCTCTCGCCTCAGAGCAGCAGCCTGCGTGGCCCTGTCCTGCCGCCAGCACCGGCACAGCTAGTTGGGAGGCGCCAGGCCCCAGCCAAGGGCCGGCCTGGTGCCGTGCGTGACTCAGCAGCAACACGGACGTGACACGGCATTTGTACCTGCAGAGTGTTCTCGTGCTGCTCACTCTCAGTTCACAGCAGCTTCGCGTGTCCGGACAGCCCTGCGCTGGCCACGCGCGTCACCGACCCCAAACCCAGCGTGTCCCGCGGGGTCAGCACCATCACCTCAGCCTCCGCTCGAGGAGACCAGGGCTCAGCGAGGGTGAGTGTGACGCAGGCCAGACCGTCAGTCCAGGCCTGAGTGACCGCGTGGCTGCCGTCCCCGGCACACCCGGCAGGAAGACTAAGCGAGAACTCACCTCCACCCCAGCGAGCAAACGGCAGGTGCGAGGATGACCTGGGTGGGTGCCCGGCTCCCCGGCGAGGGAGCACCCAGAGCCCAGTCCGAGCCCCAGAGACACAGCCGGACGTGGGGCACCAGGGTGAGGGCCCCGCGTCCACGAAACACACTAAACACCTGCTGTGTGCAGAACGTGCTCTGGGAGGAGCGCTGGGAACATCTTCCGGAAGTCAGCAGCGGCTGGGCGCTCCCCGGCCTGTGTGTTTCTGTTGATACTCTCGGTATGGTACAAACTAAAGAACCTACACAGGATCTTTGAAAACTGTTATATATTTTAGATATTTCTACTCCGCTTACTAATGCTTTTGTATGTAATTCACACTGTTTTGTTGGCTGTGGGTCTGGTAACAGAACTGGCATTTGCAAACGCGTGTGCCGTTGTAGGCATTTAGAAAGAAAGCTGCTGTCTCTGACCCTCGGCAGTTGGCTCTGTGTCGGGGAAACTGTGTTTGGAGACGGAGACGCTGGAAATCAGAGTGGGGCTGCGCCAGTGCCAGGCCCGGGCAGAAGGGCACCGCTGCCCTCACCCGGGTCTCCCGCCAGCGGCTGGTGTGGAGTCTCGCAGGTTTGGATCCTTCCCAGCACGCGGCCTCTCCCAGCTGCCGGCCTCTCGCGGACGGCACAGGGCCGCAGGCCCGTCGTTGCTGCCGCCCACGGAGGGTGGGATGGAAGGTTCCATCAACGGCACGAAAAAGGCTGGGCACGTGGTCCCACCTCAACTTCACCGAGATGCGGGCGCGGCGCAGGCCTCCCTGCTGCCCAGCCGGGGCGCCGTGCCCTGCGTGGCGTTCTCCAGCGGCCACGGGACCCCGCTGGTCTGTGCAGGCGAGCCTGGGTGGCCTGGACACAGGCGTCACACGCAGGGCAGCCGTGGCTGGAAACACCCTCAGACGTGCCGGCTCTTCGCCCGCCCACCTGGCCAAAGCAGGCAGGGCTCCCGCCCCGCACGCGGTGCCGAGGGGCCGCGGCCCACAGGCCGCCTCCGTCTCGGGACGCAGCCACACGCCCTCCGCGAGCGGGACGAGGCCGGCAGCCAGCCGCCCGTGAACGGAGAACAGGCAGCTTTGACGACCGCCCTGACCAGCCCACCCGCGTCTGGGAGCAGCTCGGGCGCCGGGAGCCGGTGGTCGGGCGACCATCCGGGAGTCTGTGCCGGGCGTGGTCCCTGCGAGCGCCAGGTAGAGCCGGTGCGTTTGCCGCCTCTTCTGGAACTCAGTCTCCAGTCGTGACACAGCAGCGGCTCTAGCGCCGCTCTGGAGACAGACGTGGGGATTGCACCGTGCGGACGCACGGAGCTCCACTGAGCCGTGCACTTGAAAATACCTAAAACTGTGCAGGTATTTGCACAATAAACATGGGGAGAAAAGTAAATACTGACCCCCACGCCCTCAGCTAGTCCGGTACACGCTGGCTTTGTGTGTCCACGTGGCGTGAAGGAAATGTCAGAGCGTTGACGAGATGTGGCCATTTACTGCACAATGGTGGGTAAATTTCTGAGCCTCGTGTCTGTACCGTGGGGTAGAGGTGACCGGCCTCCAGGGTGCGGAGACAGACAGAGCGACCTGCGTACGTCCACTTTTGTAGGGGCAGACTGTGAATAAATGTTACCGCCCAGCTAAGAACCAAGCAGCCTTCTCGCCGGGGAGGCACCACTGGACCCCTCTGCCGCAGAAACCAGCTCCCGGGTGACACCGGCACTGAACCGTGTCCAGAGTCTCAGCCCAGGAAGGGCAGGGCACCTCGCGGGAGCCAGCATGCTCTGGGTGGCTCTGGGAGAAGCATCACGCCAGAGGGTGGCAGTTCCTGGTCTTCAGGGTTGACCCGTGTTTGCAATTCCAGTTCCGTGTACATACGTGTGCATGGTCAGAGGTCAAGAACACCAGCACCTCAGCTGACCGCTGTTGCTCGTGAGGACGCGGGGTGAAGGGTGAAGAGCCTGCAGAGGCTGTGGGTCTCCACCACACGCGCCTGCCTGCCGGGAAGGGGCCCTCTGGGTCACAGGGTGCAGCCAGACCTGCGGGGCAGGACTCGGAGGTGAGGGCAGAGCCTGGCGCCCACACAGGCCAGGGCGGACCCAGCGCCCTCCGGGAGCCCAGAGCACAGGAGACAGGAGAGGTCGGGAGTCAAGGTGAGCGCTCTGCGCACTGGCTCCCCCAACCCCCCCCCGCCACGCACCTCCTCCCTCGGGAGGCACCAGTAACCAGACACTGGGGATTTGCTTCCGCTTCTCTGACTTTCCGTCCTTTCAGGCTGGGCCCCAGCCCCCTGGGGCGCTGGGCTGGGCTGGGCTGAGGGCGCGTGCAGGGCGGCAGCCCAGCCCGGCAGGAGGAGCCGTGGGGTCCCGTGGCTGTGCGCCTGAGGATGGGACCTGGATCCAGCCCCTTTCTCCTGAGAGAGGCGGGAACAAGTGCTCCTGGGAGAAGGTCCGACTGCAGCAGCAGCTGCCCGGCCACCCGGCTCTGCCTGCCCCAGGCCGGGGCCCCGAGTGCCGGGCCGCTGAGTCACCTGTGGGGCCGGATTCCACAGCAGGGCTGGCACCAAACACCTGGCCCCTGGGCCTGCCTGTTCAGGTGAGGTGCCAGGTGTGGCCGTGTGTGGGGGCGGAGCGTGTTGGTGTGCATGCGAGCACATCGGAACACTTAAGACACACGTGCACACACCACGGGCGCGTGGACAGGCAGGTCACGGCCTGTAAGGGAAGTGCACCTCGACCTCGCTGCCCTGGCCACACCACAACCCCGTCTTCCGCGCCCGGCGTGCTCCTGGCCAGAGCCCGGACGGGGCCTTGGGCTGTGCTGCGGACAGCCCCACTGCAAGCCCATGAGGTGGACAGATTGTTGTCTTTTGCCCTGGACACGTGGGGAAACTGAGGCTTGGAGAGCAACAGGCCAAGGCGCAGAGCTGGGCGTGTCCTCGGATGGCCTGTCTGGGGACCAGCGCGCCCTCCATCAGGCTACGACAGCCAAACCGTCTCCTCAGTCCCAGGATCTGTGCGAGTGGGCCTCACCTGCCGGGAGTGGCGCAGGCAGCGGGTGGACGGGGCCGCACACCCACCGCGCCGCGCATGGCGGGCCGGTCTCCACCTCGGTGAAGGGTCGGTCTCAGGTGGAGGCCGACGTCTCCACTGCGAACACCAGAGACGGCTTACGGTGCATTGCGCAATTTTACCAGGAACTCTCGTGTTCATTGAGAGCTTAATTTAAGAGCAGATGTTTTTCACAGGAAAGAACTGGTGGAATGGGTGACTCACGTTCTGTTTCCATTCCGAGCAAACGACGGTTCTTTGCTCAGCCGCGAGAGCCATGGCCACGGCCGTGGACGGCGTTAAACCTGTGAAATGGGCTGGATTTCTCAGACTTGTGTTTTGTACCAGGGTTTGCCCGAACCAACATTTTGGAGAAGACCTGAATTGAGACCAAAAGTTGATATTGCACCAACTGGATTAATGAATTTTTGTCACATCCTTCCCAGTGGGGACATTAGTCATTGGTCGTACACCCAACCACACGCCAGCAGACGTGGACACACGAAACCCAAAAGGGAGGAGAGGTCAGAACCAGGAGGCGGTTAAAGTCCAAACCTCCCCAAGTCTCCCTGTGCGTCAGAGCTGGGGGGCCGGGTGAGACGTGACAGGAGCAGCCCTGTGGACGGGGGCGGCGGGGGCAGAGATGGAGACAGAGACAGAGATGGAGACAGAGACAGAGATGGAGACAGAGAGACAGACACAGAGAGAGACAGAGACAGAGATGGAGACAGAGAGACAGAGACAGAGAGAGACAGAGACAGAGATAGAGACAGAGACAGAGACAGAAACGAGACAGAGACAGAGATGGACACCAGAGCGAGACAGACAGAGAGAGAGACAGAGACAGAGACAGAGATGGAGATAGAACAGAGAGAGACAGAGACAGAGAGCAGTGTGATCCCCTCCAGGACTGGTGTGGAGCCCCATGGCCCCAGGCCCGCCCAGCTCTCCTTTGCTCTCCCAGAGCCCAGGGCTGTCCTTGGGGTCCCAGGACCGGGACAAAGCTGCTGGCTGCCATTAGGCCATGCCAGGGACAGAGGAGGTGACTTTGTGACAAAGATGGCTCCAGAAGAGGCCCGTGACAATCACAGGGCTGCCCCCGTCAGTCGGAGCCACAAATGGGCATCGAGCCTCTAAGTGGCCTCGACCCCAGGAGGCTTTGAGCAAAGCCAGCAGCGGTTGCCATGCAGTGGCAGGTCCTCCCGGAGCCTGAGGAGGAGCAAACACAGGCTGGGATCTTCCAACGTTGAACCCAGGCTCCCTAACTGGGAATCTGGTGACATTTTCCAATGAATTATTACTAAACAATGGGAAACCCGTGTTTTAGGTTTGGATGAGTCAGGCCTGGCACATTCTCAGAAGTGACGAAGGAGTTGGGGAGCTGTGGGGAGGGCCCCGCACACTCCTCTCCTGGGGCGGAAGCAGGCGGCCTCGTGGCCCTGGGAAGAGGGGCCAGGTCTCGCAGGTCCCTGTGCGTGAGGCCTGGGCTCTGTGGAGGAGCAGCCCTGACCAGGGTCCCTGCCTGGCCGTGCCCTGCACCAAGCCCAGAGCGACTGCTCGAGAGCCCGGAGCAGGGAAGGACACCACCGCGGCCCTCAGTCCTGCATGTTTGGAGTCACCTGCAGGGATTTTAAGCCCCCACACCTGGTCGTCGCACCCAGAAGTTTCGGTGTCTGCTGTGGCAGGGAGCCCCCAGGCGGCCCCAGTGCATCCCGGCGGGATCCAGAGGGGCGGGTTCCTCCCTCATGATCTCCCGGCACCCGAACACCCCCGGCCGTCATCCTGAGAACCACAGTGAGGGGGACAACAGCACGCCCACTGCACACCAGGTCCAACAGTGCCACAGCCAGGGGGCTGGTCCGCGCCCCATCCTGGCACTCGTCCCCTGTCACCCATGAGGAAAGGGCTTCGGCACCGGCTTCCAAGTCCCTCCCCGGGAGCCTGCGCGGGGCCTCCAGGGAGCTCACGGCTCCCAGCTCTGTGCTGCCTGGAGCCCACGTGGAGACCGACACGGCAGGTGCATGTGCCGCGCAGCCCTCGGCATGGCGACTTTCTCGGAAGTGGCGTCGCGAGCTCTGAGCCCCGGGACTGCCCAGTCTCAGCTCCCCACAGGTGCAGGCCCAGCACGCAGCAGGCCTGGAAGTGTGAGCAAGGGTCCCGCTCGCAAAGGGCCAGCACACCTGACTGCCCAGTGTACACACAGATGCGTGCACACACATGCGTGTCCACACGTGTCCACACATGCACATGCATGAGTACGTGGTCACACACGTGAGTACAGTGCCTGTGCACACACGTACACCTGCATGCACATGTTCACACATGCAGACAAGAGCACATGTCCATACATGTGCACACGTATGTGTTCATGTGTGTGCATGTGTGTCCGTGTGTGAGCACATGCATGCGCAAACATGCACACACCCCTCACCACTATCACACGAGTCTCTCACGGAAAGTACCTGAAGGGAAAGAATCTCTGACCCCGTGTGATATCCTAAAGTGCCTTTATGTCCCCCACTGAGGAAAAACCCCACAGCCAGGGGAAGGTGTTGGCCACCAGCCTCTGTCCCTCCTATCTGCACACATGAACACGTGTGTGCGTGTGCAGTCACAGCCTAGAGGACCATGACCCAGAGGAGGACTGCAGGCCAACAGCGCTCTTCCGGGTTCCCTTCCTTGTCGTGTGCTGGGAGGTGGACACCGCGTGTGCTCAGCAGCGGGAGCCGAGGCCTTCTGTGCACTGCAGCAGCCCACATCCCTCCTGGGCCGGCCCCAGGGCCTTCTCCTGCGGGACTGAGCCGCCCCGCCCCGGGGCAGCCCCAGGCTCTGCGGAGCCCAGCCCCTCCCGCAGCCTGAGGGCTTGTTTTCGGGAACTTGCCAACTCATTTTCTAGCTTGTTTTGTGATGTGGCAACAGCCTCAATCACAGCCGCCTGAGCAGCCCGGTAAATATTTACACAGGCCAGCGACGGCCCCTCCTCTGTGCGCCAGCCCTGCTGGGGGACCGCTCAGCCCCCGCTCACCCAGATGGCGCCTCTAGCGCGAGGCACACGGGGACACAGCCATGGCACACCCGTGGCACCACGGCCGGGGCCCCACGGTTCTGTGTTCAGAAATGTGGTGGGGGCACCCCTGAGTTTGCTCTCTCTGAACAACCACCACCCCCGAGTCTCACCAGAACAGCCGTGCACACATGTGCAGCACTCTGAGATCCTAAGAATGTTCTAGATCTGAGTGGCCACTACCTCGCTGGGGTCTGGAGCTCTGGAAATCAGAAATGGGTCTCTCGTGTGGTCCATTTCCCGCCATTTCTAACCATTTTTATTCTGCAGTTATTACAAATTGTAGCACCATGGCCAGTCCCAGTAAGAAGAATCTGAGGGCTCGTTACATGAGAAGGTCGGATTCCTGCTCCAGGAGGGGCTTGTGTTCTCACTTCCACCTGCTTCAGGTCCTCCTCTGAGGACCGACCCCAGGCCCAGGACATAAACACCTTCCTCTGTCTGCCACCTCAGCTGGAGTTAGAACCCCTCTGGGTCTGAAAAGGACATTTAGGGCACATCTACTGAGACTTTCCTGGGACGGACAGGAGCCCAAGAGGCCAAAAGTTCTCGGTCTTTGGCAAAAGCAAACATGGGTCCAGCAGGAGGAGGACGGGCACAGAGTGACAGAGAAAGGGGAGGTCACGGGAGACCCCAGCCCCTCACAGGCACGTGGCCATCCAACCAGCACCCGACCAACCAGCCCAAGCTAGCAGCACAGGACACCATCCAGGGCTGGTGCACACCCAAGGGACAGCTCACGGTGTCTGAGGCTCTCCCACACCCAGGAGGGTAGCTCACGGTGTCTGGGGCTCTCCCACACCCAGAGGGGCAGCTCATGGTGTGTGGGGCTCTCCCACACCCAGGAGGGTGGCTCACGGTGTCTGGGGCTCTCCCACACCCAGGGGACGGCTCATGGTGTCTGGGGCTCTCTCACACCCAGGAGGGTGGCACATGGTATCTGGGGCTCTCTCACACCCAGGGATGGTTCACGGTGTGCAGGGCCCGCTAGAGACCAGGTGTTTGGGGAAAGTGGAGGGACCACTGGGTGACAGCCTGCTACTTCTCCAGCAAAAAAGAAAGCTGGGGTCAGGAATAAACGTCTGGAATGTCTGGACAGGGGACCCAGGGAGTGAGGGCCAGTGCTTGTGAGGTCTCAGCCCCTCTCCTGACAGCCTCCAAGGGTGCAGAGCCCTGGAGGGAGCAGGTGTCAGGGAGGAGAGAGCTCCCCGGGGCAGGCCACATGCTTGCATGTTAAAGCTATGCAGGGACCGTGCAAATAGGGATGTTGACCCCAGAGGCCCGGGACGCCCTGTCCTTTCCATTCATAGTAGAGGGGCCACACGTTAGAGCCTGGCGCAGCTCAGCAGGGGTGTGGTCATGAGACGGGACACACTCACTCCCACCCTTGGGCCCTGCTGCCTTCCAGGTGGGGCCACCTGGGTGAGGCCGTACTGTCCCAGGCCTGCCAGCAGGTTCCCCTTTCCTGTCCTCGTTCCCAACTTTGCAAGTATCGGAGAAAGAAGAGACACGCTGCTCTCCTGCAGCCGGAGCCGCCTCCTTCCGGAACGTGCCGTGGGCAGGCTGGTTGCACACGCCCGAGCCATGTCCATGTCTCCTGCCAGCTGCATCCCGACGTCCAGATGCCAAACCTCCCCTGATAGGTCAACGCCACGCTCCTGGCCCAGCCCATAATGAGGCGGTTGGTTTGGCTCTTAGGACTCGCACAAAAGCTCAGAAAGAGACGGTGGGTGCACATGGGCTCTGCGGCCACCAGGCTGGCCTGCGGCTACACGCCAGCTGTGGTTCTGCACAGCCCAGGGAGGTGAGGCAAAGAGCCATCGTGTCCCCACCAATACCCAGCACAGGGTGTTACCTACACCCCAACCACCAGTGCTCGGGGACTTTCTTCCACGAGAAATGTAAACTACGGAGCTTGCAAAGAGCCATGGAGCTCAGACGTGGAGGCACCTTCCGCGTCGCCAGAGCCAGTGCCCGTGGCGTCTTGGCGGGGGTGACAGTGAGTCAGGCCCCCACACCACCTGCAGAGACATGTGGCTAATCGGAGGGTCCCCCGTGTCCGTGGTGCTGGCTTGGTGGACGGAGACTGGACAAACTGGCTTCCTGGCCAAATCCTCCAGCTCTTTAAGGAGATGTCATGGCACAAGCCGATCAAGAAAAACGCCGACAGCCCAGTTGGAACATTGCTGCCCCGGTTCTGTAGCCGACGTGCCGTCCCAGAGAGGACGGGCTTCTCTGTCGCTGTCATTCAGGCGTGGTTTGCCCTTCCCCAGCCACTGAAGACTCTCCAGCCTTGCATGATTCCATGGCCATCTGGCGTGGATCTGCAGATGCTGTGGCAGAGGCTCCCGTGTCTCCTGGTACGGGACAGCTGTCTTGTCCCCACAGGGAGCACCGACAAGGCGGATATAAGGGTGTGGATGACCCTCCGCAAGGAGCGACTGCCCTTCCCTCTCGGCGAAGCCTCACAGTGACTGAGCCCAGCTGTGGTGTCCGCGTGTGGGCCCCGTGAAGAGGTAACCTCACCATGCTTCATTTGTGGCTGAACACTAGTAGAGTCACGTGGCCGTCTTCCACTTTGGTGAGAATAGCTCGGTGTGGCCCAGACTCAAGGTCCATGGTAGGACACAGGCTCACCATCCAGCTGCCCAGAGGACGCGCAGGTGAAGGCGTCCACCGCAGCCTGGAGAGCCGGAGTGTGCGAGGCCCACTCGTGGCACTTGCAGCGTGGCTCCTGTCGGGGCATGGACACAGCCAGCAGGTCTTGCAGCCCTGCAAGATGCTTCACATCCCCGCCCATGTGAGGGTAACATGATGTGGCTGGAAGCCCAGGCGTGTCTCAGGGATGCATGATTTCTGTCTTCTACAGCTGCAGACAGCAGCCTGCCCGGACCGGTCTCGGTGGCAGGGGGTGCGGTCACCTGGCAGGGGACGGTGCCTCCGTGAGCCAGGTCTACGCGAACGAGAACCCACCCGCTGGGGTCATGCACCACTTAACGTCCCATCACAGAGAATGTCCTTCTCCATTCTGATTTTAAAAGGTGTGCTTGCCAGGCGGGAGGGAGCTGACATGCTCCTCCGGGAACCTGTGCGTGGCCCTCACTGGGCTACGGCTTACTGTGGGGAAGGGTCTGGCCGTGGCACGCAGTGGGGAGACGAGGGAGGCCGTGGCACGCAGTGGGGAGGCGAGGGAGGCCGTGGCACGCAGTGGGGAGACGAGGGAGGCCGTGGCACGCAGTGGGGAGGCGAGGGAGGCCGTGGCACGCAGTGGGGAGACGAGGGAGGGCACAAAGCCAGGTCCGCGGCCTCATGGACGACCCAGGGTGGTGGGCAACCTGGCTGTGCCCGTGCAGTTTCCAGACTGGGATCCGGAAAAGGCGCTCCATGAACATGCAGCTCAGGGTCCTTGCCCGGAGCAGCCTCTGCCCCGGCGCACAGGTCACCGGGAAAGGCACCCCCCTGGCCCCTCTCTCTCTCTCAGGGTTCTAGGATTATGGAAAAGCTGTGCATAGTTGGAAGTGAGGGAGGGAGGAAAACCAAAAGGAAAGAAACAAAAAAAAAAAAAAAAGAAGAAGAAGAAAGAAACTGCCTTATTTGGAGTTTGTTTAAAATTACTGAAGTGACTCAGGGAAAGAGCCTAACTCGGAAAGTGGCCACCCTCAGGCACCCGTGAGCAAGAGGAAGCGCAGAACCCCGCGGCGGAGCCCGGCTTCCCGAGGAAGTGTTTCCGGAGGGCGCGTGGAGGGCTGGCGGGAACCCTGAGCCCGATGCTAGACACGGATCCGACGTTTCTCGTAACAACGGATTTTTCTTTATTACAAAAGATGCGCCTTGCAGGAGCACTGACGACACCCCACAGCCTCAGCACGCACAAGTAACGCTGCAGATGTTTTCCAGACCTTTCTCTGTGTCTCTCTAATGATCTTACAGGTGTGATCCTCCAGCGAGTACGAGTGTGGGCCTGTGAAGACACAGAATCGCACGCACGGTTTCCCCCTTTTGGCTGACGAGGGTCTGTGGCCCAGTGAGGTCTGGCAGCTCTCTTGGGGCTACGGGGAGACGTCGGCTCTGTCGTCCAAACCTGGATGGCCCATTAGTGACCCTGCGGAATATCCTCATGTCAGCGTGCCACGACTTGTTCAAGCATTTCCATTTGTTGTTTCAATTTCTTCCTTCTTACAAAGCGCATTGCAATGAACATCTTATAGCCGGATTTGTGTGTTCACGGGTACGTCCCCACACCCCTCCTGACCCCTCACTCTACGGCGCATCCACTTCAAGACTTGGGAAAAGTGACCACAAATCACTTCCCGGGGGCGCCCGCCCCACACCCTCGCTGACCTTGGGAACTCTGCTCCTGGGGAGGACGCCAGTGTGGCAGGTGCTGTGGCTTGAATGATGACGTGTCCTCTAACACCCCCGCTGACACGTAACAGCCACGCAGAGGCATCACGAGGTGAGGCCCTGGGAGGCCGCTGGCCAGGAGACCCCCAAGGGGGTCAGTGCGTCAGGAAGGGCTGGGCTTGGAGGGAGAGCCCCTCTGCGTCCCCCCGACGAGGACACGGCAAGAAGGTGCTCATAGGCAGCAAACGCCGCTGCCGCAAGCTTGGACTTCCCAACCACCAGAACAGTAAGAAATAAATTTCGGGTTTTATTCTGGCAGTGGGAAACAGACTGGGTAGACAAAGACTGTCATTTCTGCCCTGGAATTCTGGGCATCTTTAGAACGGTCTCTGCGTGGTCTGAAGACAGCCACAGTTCCAATCGTTTCTCAAAGTATCTGCCAGTGACATGAGCCTATTTCAATAACTTCATACCATTAAAACTTTGACATGGGCCAGCACGGTGGCTCACGCCTGGAATCTCAGCACTCTGGGAGGCCGAGGCCAAAGGATCAGGTGAGCTCAGGAGTTTGAGACCATCCTGAGCAAGAACAAGACCCTGTCCTCTATGAAAAATAGAAAAATTAGCCAGGTGTGGCGGCGTGCACCTGTAGTCCCAGCTACTCGGGAGGCTGAGGCAGGAGGATCGCTTGAGCCCAGGAGTTGGAGGTTGCTGTGAGCTGGGCTGACCCCCGGCACTCTAGCCCAGGCAACACAGTGAGACTCTGTCTCAAAAAAAAAAAGGAAAAAAATTTTCACATGATTTCTTCATCTACAGTCTGAGTTTGGCTGAATTGAGAAGCCAGGCAAAGATTCAAGGTAGAGTTTGGAAGTTTGCTCTTTCCTTGGTGGTGTCTGTTTACACGCCAGCCCTGTCAGGACTTCCCGGGACCCGAGGCAGCACGTCTGGGACACGCCCTGCGCCTGGGCCGCGGCCAGGAGTGCAGACGGGATGATTTCTGTGCAGACTCGGAGTCCGGCCAAGCTCAGTCATCCTGAAACTTTCCAGATGTGCAGAGGAGTCGCTGTGCCACCGACTCAAGAAGCTTGGCCGCAGAGGGCCGCTCCTCCCCGAGGGACCCGGAACTGCCTCCCTGGCCCTCCTCAAGTGGGGGCAAGAGGGCAAGCAGCTTCTGGGAACTCGAGGAGGGTGTCCGCTCCATGGGTTCCGGGAAACTCCGCGGGGGCTTGCCCGGCCCTGAGCACCAGGTGTCCGCTGTGGACTCTGCATGTGACTGAGGCGGCACCCTGCCCGCGTCTGAGGCACAGCTCAGACGAGAGGACCGCATGGTCCCAGCTCAGGCCAAGACTCCCCGGTCCAGCCGGCATCTCCGTCGCGGTGGAGTTTCGGGTTTTACCCTCTTAGCTAATTCCTCTGCTTTGCTTGATTGGATCAAGGTGCTCCTTTATGTAAATGAGCATCTCCCAAACTTACCAGATTTCCAGAGCCTTTTGGGCCCTGGCTGAAAACATAGCTGCTCCAGCCCCTACCCTGGGGGCCAGCGTGCCCGTGCCCAAGGTGTCCCTCGGGGTGAGGACCCGGAATCACAGGTGTGGTGTGCATGGTGGCCGTGGCCAGCAGACGCTGACTCAAGGAGCTCGTCCCAGACTCCGGTCCAGAAGGTGGCCCGAGGAGGCCCCACACAGAGCGCAGCGGGACTTCTGTGAACAGGTGCAGGGAGGACACTGCCCGTCTCCCTGGTCCCGCGCCCATCGCGGTGAGGCCTGCGGTGCCGCCCTCCGACCTGTGCGGGGTCACATCCACACCCCCACCTCTGCAGGTCTGAGCGCCAGCTCTCCTGGACGTGTCTGCGAGTTCTGGCAGAGAGTCCAGCCCCCCCGTTTTCTGCACACCCGAGACCTTAGATGATGTCAGGCCGGGCCCCACCACACAACCACGGTGGCTCCTGTGGACACTGCTTCCTGCTGGGGGTCTCATCCTGGCCTGGGCCCTCCGCCCTCCACCCTCCGCCCTCTGCCACACCAAGCCCTGCTCTCAGGACGCTGTTGTGGGTGGGGTCTTGCTGGGACGCCAGCTGGTGACGATGCTCTTAGGGACACCCGGGGAGGCAGCACTGGAGCAGGAGCTCAGAGAACAAGAAGTGGCCGCGGGACCTTCGAGCTGTGTGATGGAGGCCCCTCCCCCACCCATGGCTGGTGCTCTGGGGCAGAAAGGGCCCCAGGGGCTGCCAGCGTGGCTGGGGCAGGAGGGCCACAGCCTCACTGAGGTCACAGGGTTTTCTCCCTTTCAAACTTTATAACTTGGGCATTTGTCACCTTTTTGAAACTGATCCCTCCATGAAAACTGATTTTGGAAGCGACATGGAGGCCAAATGCCGAATGCCACACCCCGGCCACTGTCCTGTCCCCCGCACGACCGCAGGTCACGTCCACAGAAGGAAAGATGCCGTCCCCGGGTTGTCTGGGCCACCAGGGTCCTGCCGCCCCCTCCGGGTTCCCTCGGGCCTGTGTGGTCTCCCTGGCTGGGCCCGGCCCAGGGCCCCGGGGCCTCCGGCACCTCACCATAGCCACAGGGGACATAAATACACACGCAACTTTTAATCAAGAATATGTTTTAAAATATTTTTGTTCTTTTGTATTTGGCAGTGTTAGAAAGTCAATTTAACTTTAACACAATAATTGTGTTGGAAATTAATCACCTTAAATAACCCCCAGGAATTTTTATCTTTCAAGGACTTGGCACAAAAGTGGAATTTATTTCTCTTCAGCCCACCCCCACCCCTCTCTCTGGGACTTTTTATCCCAGCTTTTTTCCTCCTTTTTCTTCCTTCTCTACTCTGAGCAGGACATCCTTTGACATCATGTGCTCTCTGTCTCTGTCTGTCTCTGTCTCTGTGTCTCTCTCTGTATCTGTGTGTGTCTGTCTTTATCTCTGTATCTCTGTGTGCCTCTGCCTGTTTCTGTGTCTCTCTTTATCTCTGTATCTGTGTGTCTGTCTCTGTCTCTGTCTCTATCTCTGTTTCTCTGTCTCTGTATCTCTGTTTCTGTCTCTCTCTGTCTCTATCTCTGTGTGTTTCTCCGTCTCTGTGTATCTCTCTCTGTCTCTGTGTCTCTCTGTCTCTGTGTGTCTCTCTCTGTCTCTCCCCGTCTTCCCTGCCGCTTGCCAGGTCCGGCCCCCCTGTGCTCCGGGCACGGCCCAGGCAGCGCTGTGAGGCGTCTGTGGTGGCTGCTCCTTGACCCAGAGGCTCTGGAACCCGGTGAGCCACCGCTGCCCTCCAGGCCCTCGGCCTCTCAGAGAAAAGCGTTTACGTGGAAACAGCTTCCTGGACATTGGATTGATCTACTGCTTCATCAAATCGTCAATTCAATGTGCCCTCTCTGCTGCTTTGCGCACTGTCCTCACTGAGCTTGTCACCCGTGACACTTGAGCTCCAGGTGAATGTCTATAGGGATTTTTAGGGCCCCGCCCTGCATGGACGGCATGGGGAACAGTGTTCTCCCCGAGACCTCAGGCACCTCGTTCAGCCTCGATCAGCTCCGCCCCCCACCAGGCCACTCCACACAAGTCAACCGGGACAGGGCATCAGGCCAGTCCCACGGGCCCTGCCGCGGCGTGCAGGCCCCGCCAGGCCTGCTCTCAGGAGAACGGCTCCGAAGTCCGCCCACCCACCCAGCACCACAGTCAGTGACGTGGCCAAAGAGCCCACCCCGGCTGGCGCTCACAGTTCAGGTGACAGCGGCAGGGCCACGGGCTGCGGGTCCGGAAGCTGAAGGTGGCGCCGCATCTGGTGCAAAGCCGAGGGCAGTGGGGAAGGCAGGACGTCCCCACCCACAGCAAGGCAGGCGCAGGGCGGGGGTGCCCAGAGGGCGGGCAGCGTCGGCCATCACCGTGCTGGCAGGTGAGGCACGGGCAGGCTGGTGCCCCGAGCTGCGCGGAGCTCCCGTGGGACGGGAGCTGAGACCGGGCTGGACAGAGGGACCTGGGAGGTCATCTGTCCACCGGGAGCCGGAGGGTATAAGGGGTGGGACCCGTTGCTTCCACTCTGGTGAATCTGGATTTAACTGCAACTGGAGTATGAACTGTGGCCACTGGCTACTGGTGAGGATTGAGAGGAATTTTGAAAATGGAACATCTGTTGCTTTATTTTAGGTAAAGTTAAATGTGATTATGCTGTGCTTGCTGAAATTGCCTTTAAACGTCTCCTTCCATTCCCACCGACACACGTCATGAGATGCGTTTCCGTTACTAGAACACGGCAGAGAACCAGTCTGAATGTACCTCGTCTCTGCCAGTGTCGTCAGCCAAGCGGGAGCTCAACGGGGAGGCCGAATGCAAGCACATCTGTCACGCTGAAGACCTTAAATATTAACACAACACGGTGTTATGTCTGTACAAAGATGACACTGCATCAGAAATGGGCATTTCACTCATAATGTTGTGTTTGGTTATGACTGTGGAAGGACAAAAGATTTTCAGCGTGTATATCATGTGGCTTAAACAACAAAAGTTTATTTCTCACAGTTCCGGAGGCTGAAAGTCCCAGACGAGGGTGCGACAGACGCCGTTCCCTGCGCTGTTCCTCGCTGGGGCTGCCTCTCACTGTGTCCTCACATCGTGGGGCAGAGAGCTCTGGCCTCCTCCCTTCCTCCTCTTACAGGGCATTAATCCTACCACAGGGTCCCACCCTCATGACCTCTTCATGACCTAATCACGTCTCAAAGGTCCCGTCTCCAAACACTATCACATTGGGGATGAGGGTTTGAATATATGAATTTGGGAGGGACAGAGCTCTGTCCACAGTAGTGATGGAACAAGTCTCTGTAATAATCACTAAGACACACTCTTTCCATGAAGAATATGTAGAGTCTATGTAATTCAATTCTGATTTTCCTTTTGTTCTGATTTAATTATTTGAAACATAATTTTATGTCTACTGAATATACTACAGAAATTTGGGGGTTATATTTTTGTGCCTTTGTATTTTATTTCTCTAGTAAATCATTTTTGTCTTACTTTTAAAAAATTATATAAATGCACAGAAGATCAAAATGCTTCTTCATCACCAATAGTCCACCATCACTAATGGTCCATTCTCACCAATGGTCCTTCATCACCAGTGGTGCATTCTCACCAACGGTCCCTCATCACCAGTGGTTCTTCATCACCAATGGTCCATCCTCACCAATGGTCCATCACCACCAATGGTCCTTCATCACCACCAATGGTCCTTCATCACCAATGGTCCATCATCACCAATGGTCCATCATCACCAATGGTCCTTCATCACCAATGGTCTATACTCACCAATGGTCCATCATCACCAATGGTCCTTCATCATTAATGGTCCATCATCACCAATGGTCCTCCATCACCAATGCTCCATCCTCACCAATGCTCCATCCTCACCAATGGTCCTTCATCACCAATGGTCTATACTCACCAATGGTCCTCCATCACCAATGGTCCATCCTCACCAATGGTCCTTCATCACCACCAACGGTCCATCCTCATGAATGGTCCTTCATGATCAATGGTCTTTCATCACCACCAATGGTCCATCCTCACCAAAGGTCCCTAACCACCACCAATGGTCCATGATCACCAATGGTCCATCCTCACCAATGGTCCTTCATCACCACCAATGGTCCATCCTCATGAATGGTCCTTCATGATCAATGGTCTTTCATCACCACCAATGGTCCATCCTCACCAAAGGTCCCTCACCACCACCAATGGTCCATGATCACCAATGGTCCATTCTCACCAATGGTCCTTCATCACCACCAATGTTCCATCCTCACCAATGGTCTTCCATCACCAATGGTCCTTCATCACCAATTGTCTTTCATCACCAACAATGGTCCATCCTCACCAACAGTCCCTCACCACCACCAATGGTCCATCACCACCAATGGTCCATCCTCACCAATGGTCCCTCACCATTACCAATGGTCCATCATCACCAGTAGTCATCATCGCCAATGCTCCATCACCATTGGGCCTTCATCTTCAGTGTTCAATGATCCTTCATCACAGGTAGTGGTCAGCATCTCAATGGAAGCTTCATGACAGAGGAGGCAGCCTGTCTGCCAAGGGAGGTTGGAGTCAGGAGAGGAGGGAAGTGGAGGAGCTGGCACACACATTTGGCCAGGACATAGAGATACAAACTGAGAGGAGTCTCTGAGAACTTGAAGAACATTCTTCTTATTTTAGATTTGAGAACCAAAGAAACGTGCACCTGGTTCATGACACCTCTGGCCCCTGCCTCCCAGGAAGGACTGTCCAGTGTCCCTTGGTCCCCTATGGCTGCCATCACTCCCACTGGAGGATGAACTCCCATGAGCCCCCTTTCCAAACCTGGACATAAGACCTTTGGTCACAGGAGAGCTGGAGTGGGGCCTTCTCATGTGCACCAGAGCCCAGCGGCCCCTGCTGGAAGGCAGGCACAACCCCAGCTGGAATGTCAGGCGGACACCAGATCATTTCTCTCCCACCTCAAGGGCTGCCGGGGACACAGATACTGACCCGATTCACTTGGGGGATCATAAACCTACCTGAGGCGGAAGCCCCACAAACAGCCCTGCAGGGGTGAGCATGGGGCAGGTGCGGGGCGTGGGCACAGGGCAGGTGCGGAGCGGGCACAGGGCAGGCATGAGCAGAGCTGCCCTTCCCTCTGCTCAGGCTGAATTCCCTGGACGTGGGCACATGGACTGCACTCAGGGAAGGGACAGGGGACACTCTGCACAGAGGAGTGAGGAGGAGGGAGGGGAGCGGTGGAAGGAGGAGGGGCGGGAGCCCTTAGACAGTAAATTCCATCAGCCTCATGGTCCGCCTGTTTCTGCAGCCCCAAGGCCACACCATCTGGACAGACAGCCCTTGAGAGGCAAACGGGACCCTGCGGTGAGCGCCACAGGCCAGTGCCCTCGGCCCGTGTCCAGCCTGGCGCCGCTCAGGACTGGGCAGAGCTCGGCGAACGCTGCCTCCTCCTTGGAGGCGGGAGGGCCTGCTGGCGGGGGCCGGGCACAGCGACCTGACGTAGTGGCTTTAATGAAGTCCCCGAGAGAGGCGGTGGGGCGGCCTCGCCGCACAGATGTCTCTTTGTCCCACTGACACCTGCCATCTGCTTGTTTGTCTACACGATGCCGCAGGGCAGGGGCCTCCAATCTGCTGCCCTCCCCACCCGCCCGCAGCCACCTCCTGACCCCTGGGCCAGACGGGTCCGCAGAGTTTGTTCTTCCCGCACAGTGGGCTCCACGGCCCCCACTCTCAGCGCCACTGCCTCTTCCTGGTGCCGTGCTTGGGTGGCAGGAGCAGCGGGAGGGGGAGGGGAGGAAGAGGAGGGGAAGGAGGGGTCAGGAGGAGGGAAGGAGGAAGGGGAGGAGGGGGAAGGGGGAGGAGGGGGAGGGAGAGGAGGGGGAGGAGGCGGAGGGGAGGAGGAAGAGGAAGAGGGAAGAAGAGGAAGAGGAGGAAGGAAAGGAAGGGGAAGGAGGAGGAAGGGGAAGAAGGAGGGAGGGGGAGGAGAAGGGAGGAGGAAGAGGAAGAGGAGGAAGAGGAGGGAGTAGGGGAGGGTGGCAGCCGGGGCAGGGAGCCTGCCGCTGGGGGCTGGTGCTCTGGCTCTGCCCCCACACCTTGCACAGGAGAGAGTCGCCTGAGAGACGCCAGGAGGGGAGAAAGCCCGACAAATGCCCCCTCCTCTGGGGCCTGCCCGGCCAACAGTGTCTCTTTCTTAACAGGGCGGTGAGGTGAGAAGAGGAGCGTTCACTTTTGAGGTTGCAGAAACGGAACAAAGATGTGAAAACTCACACTTTGGCCAACCTGGGGAGCATTATTTCCCCGCGAAGAGGGGGTGCTGGTGGCCGAGCGTCTCCAGTCTGTCCCTGCTGGTCTCCACAGCGTCCCGTGAGGTGGATGCAGTCCGGGCTGTTTGCAGGCCGGCCCCGACCCAAGGCCCGGCCCGCGAGGCTCAGGCTCCGGAGGCCCGCAGAGGAGCCCAGACTGCGGCCAACTTCCCCAGTGCGGAGTTGCCTGTGGGAAGCGGGTGTTTGGCGGGAACTGTTTTGGGCGGGACCCTGACGGAGGCATGTAAGTCACAGTTTTCTCACTCTGCGTTTCTGGGAGGTGGAGGTGACAGGGACCCGGAAGCTGGACGAGGGGGTGGCCTGGTCGCGGCGGCCGGGCGCGCTGGTGGCTGGCAGCTCCGCTCCCGGCGCTGGCTCCACGGAGAGCTTCCCTCTCGGAGACCACACCAGCGTTCAGACGAGGGGAGAACACGTCTGGACGTGCACACAGCACTCCCCCGGCCGACTCGAGAGGGACGTGCAGACTCTGGGGGTGGCACCCAGATTTTGTGACACAGCGAAGAGGAGGCCCTTGGACTTGAGCCCTCGCAAAAGGGAAAGTGCTTCAGTGACCACCACACTCAGACCTGGTCTCATCTTCCGCGTGTCTTCAAACCCCTGAGTCCTGTCACCTCTGACCACAAGTCGTGGGAAGAGGAGCAGACACCTCAGCGCCGTGTCCCCACACCCACGGCCGAGCCCGGCACCTGGCGCAGCAAACCATTTCTTGATTTATTTTAGGTAAAGTTAAACATGATTATGCTGTGCGGGGAAAGTAAGCGCTGGTGAAGTTTTGCTCGTTCAGTGTTTGGGTGCCTGGAAGGTTAGATCCACCTCACTGTGTGCCAGGAGCCGTCAGGAGCTCTGTGACGGCTCCTCTGGCATCCCGGGGACCCTGTGGCCAGGGGCGGTGGCCGGGTGGGGGGCTCCACCTCCAAGCACATGGCTTCTCGGTGCACGAGGACGCCCAGGACCCACAGCACCAGTGCAGAGCTGGCTGGCGCTCACCGAGCTGTGCTGGCCTGTCCGTGGGGCCTGAGGGTCCCTGCTCCCTGTGTGGGCAACATCCCTGCACAGATTGCAGGGTCCTCGTCCAACGGACGTCCGTCCCAGCGCAGTGACCGTGGCCTGGACACGGAGCAGGTGGGGGTGAAACGGGCCTTGGTGGCGGCAATGGCAGCAAATCAGAGGCCTGTCCTGCGGGTCACGCGTGGCAGCGAGGGCGCACTTCCCCGCCCGCTGGGCAGGACTCGCACTGATCACCTCGTCCCTCTAAGGTGGGGGACGCTGGGCCCGAGGTCCCTGACCCCCACACGGCAGTGAGGTGCCCCACCAGCCTCCCGCGAGCGTCCAGCCTGGGTGACCTCTCACCCCAAAGGGAGACGGCCAATCAGACACTCGCTGAGGCCCCGGAAGGCAGCCACGACCACGCCATGCCCTGGTCACCGTCACACGGCACTAGACACACAGCCGGTCCACGCGGGGCTCAACTTGGTGTCTGTCCTCTTTGCTTTCCAGTTTTGCCGTCTTTACTGGACCCACAATGTTGCGGACCAGGAATTAGTGTGTAAATGCCGTGATCTCATGTGTCTAGTGACAAAGACAAGCCCCAGGGGGCGTTTGGAGTAAACCGCGGCCCCGGGGGTGGCAGGACTCGACTGTCTGTACTGTCACCGACCCCTGCCCGACCCAGGGGGCTCCAGGACACCTACTCTCAGCCTCAGGGGCGCAGGATCTGGCGCCAGACAGCCCCTCTGGCGGCCCCCACGTCCCCACGTCCCCATGGCCGACCTGCAGCTGTCGCCGGCGGCTGGAGCCTGCGCACCCCAAGCAGGTCAGGAGCAGGACGTGGGCTCGTGCACTCACGGAGCTTACGGGGCCCCCCGACTCCGGGTGACTGTTCCCTGTTGTCCACCGTGTGACCTCAGTTCTGAGCGCCTCACGGTGACGCGGCAATTCCACCCCTCCGGGGCGTAAGACGGTGTAACTCTCCCCCAAACTGCCCACTGTCCCCTTGGGGAACCATTTGCGCGAGAACCCTGCATCTGTCGATGAGCAAATGCGTCGTCTGCGCGGCCGTGTGGGAGCTGGACCCAAGAGAGAACTGGACGCGCGGGGAATGCGCTCGGAGAGAAGCCGGGAAGGACATGTGCCCGTGGCTTCACCTCTGGTCCCTCTGGGCCTGTCCCCACGGCAGCTGCTCCCGGGGGCCCAGACCCTGCGCCAGGGGCCTCCCCCGACGGAACTGACTTCTCACCACCCGCCTCCTCCCAGCTCTCTGCTTGCGGACCCACTGCGTGCAGTGCGGTCCTCTGTGGCTGGGCCTTAACGTTTGACAATCATGATCACAAGGGCCCCGGGCAGCAGCCTCCATGGACGTCCGCAGAACTGTGCCCCGTGGTCAGAGGTGCCCGCCAAGGGCTCTTGCTGGGGCCGTCACACCGCGGACACGAGGGGCAGCAGTGGTGGGGGCCGTGCCTGTGGGCGTTTCAGCCGCCCCCTTCACGCAAGCCTGACGGTCTCAGCCGTGGGCTGTTCTCAGGGCACCTGGGTGGAGGCACATCACCGTGGGAAGAGGAGCAATTACCACGGGTCCCGCGCTGTCATCAGCCGGGAAAAGACTGTTTTCTGCTGTGTGTGGACTGGGCTCTGATGACTAAATGACTGCTCAGCCGGAGCTCTAATCATTACCATTCGCCTCCTAAAAATAACTGTCTCCCTCGGTCCATATTTAGAGCAGAAGACACGCTGCCGGCAGGAGTCCCGCCGCGCCCCCGCGGTGCCTCCTTCCCGGCTCGCCCGGCCGGCCCCCATGGTGCCTCCTTCCCGGCTCGTCCGGCCGGCCCCCATGGTGCCTGCGTCGGGAGGGAGGACAGGCGTGTGCGCCCCAAGGAGACACAGTTAATCCGAAACACGGCAGCCGCCCCTGGAGGAGCCCGTGCCCTTGAGACGAGCAGGCAGAGGAGAGTGAGGACGGGCAAAACTGCCTCCAGGAAAGCCACTGGGCCGTTCTGGGCCTCGGTTTCCCCACATGCAACTCAAGGCCTCTGTCCTGGTGGCGGGTGGCCTCTGCGGCCCTGCAGGCCCGCGGGACGGGGTGCGGTGGGGGCTGTGGCTGGCGGAACGTCCCGCACGGCCGGGCAGCAGCTCACCAGGGCCTCCCCGCGGCCTCGTTGCCCACGGGGTGCAGGAAGGAGGCCGCAGCCTCTCCTCCAGCAGCAGGGCGAGCGCAGCGCCGTCCTCCCGGGAGGGAGCACAGGCTGAGTCAGAGGGAGCAGCTCTGTCAGCACCTGGAACCAGCTCTGGGCAGAGTCTCCTCTTCCTGGAGGACGAGGAAGCCGGGCCAGCGGCCTTGGCTGGCCCCACTCAGCTGAGACCCGGGCGAGGGCGGGGCCACCAGGGAAGGACGTGGGACCCCCGAGGGGTGGGGCAGGAAGGGGGGCAGGGCGGGGGGGCGGAGGCGTTTCCTTCAGCTGAGCAGCAGCTCCTGGGGGGACGCGGGGCGCAGGCCGGTGTCCCCAGCAACCCTCAGAACTGGCCGAGAAGACCAGGGGCCTCTGTGCCCCTGCCAGGCCGGAAACCGGGGCCCTGAGAAGGTTTGGGGGCCGGGCTGGGGTCAGACCACCCATGGACGAGCTCGCGGGAGGCAGCGCTGGCCCCTCACGGTGTCCAGTGGGGGAACAACGTTGCTTCGTGGTCCCATCCTGGGACTCCAGGCCGCGCCTGCCAGGAGCTGGGGCTCCGAGGTTCTGCCGCTGCCCGGCGCCTCAGTGAGCCCCCCGAGCCGAGGATCAGTCAGCACCTTGTCCTGCTGGTGCCCTGAGTCCCGGTCCCCATGGGCAAGGTGACAGGGACCGCGTGACACCCAGCAGAGCGGCTGTGCCCCCGGCGAGTGCGGGTTAGGGCGCCGGTGCCTTCCCTCGCAGCAGCAACGGCTCCGCTCCTGGGCAGATGAGACGCTGCCGCCCAGGCTGTTCTTGGGGAAGAGGCCGTGGGGGCCGCTGCTGGCAGGACTGGCAGAAACACGGAGAAACACACAGAAACGCGCAGAAACACGCAGGAACATGCAGCTCCACGGTGCCCACGAGGTCGCCGTCTCCAGCACTGCAGAGGACAGTGGGGACAGCCCAGCAGCCAGGTACACGGAGGTGTTGAGTAAATTAAACCAGACTATGGCGCCCGCGCACAGCCGTCTAGAAACACCCGGGGAAAGTCGTCAGAACCGACTTTGAAATGAGGACGGCAGACGGGTTTGTCCCGCGGATCTCCGTCTTGGAGCGAGGTGCACAAACACCGACGACAAAACACAGGGGTGAGAATCTTTCTAAACAACGGGTTTCTGAGCGATTTCTGTCCTTTTGCTTATCGACATTTGTATCTAGTAGCGCATACTAAAATGCATTATTCTTGGAAAACCTAAGTGAATGAGTGACTATCTCAGAGACAGGACTGCTGATCCCGGCAGGAGGCGCACAGAGAGGCCCTGCTCTGCGTGAGCCGCCACCAGGCCCCACCCAGGGGACAAACCCCTGGGTCTCACGGACTTTCCGCGTCCTCAGCCGCTTCCTGTCCCGTCACCGGGGAGGCCACAGCTGGTCGCGGAGCCAGAGTCCAGACCTGGGAGGAATTGCCGGGGAACTGGAAGGGGAAAGAGGAACTTCACTGGGAAACCCCAGGAGCTGAGGACGCCACTCAGAACACGGGTCTCTGACGAGGAGACTCCCAGCGGCCACGTCAGTGCCACGGAAGTCGGAGTCAGAAAGGCAGGAGGTGCAGGAGGAAGGACAGTGGCCTGGGTGCCCATCGCCCCAGCGCCAACGCGGGCTGCCCGATTCCTCTGCCCAAAGTCGACCTCCCTCCTGACCCGGCCCGACCGCCACGTCCACGCCCTGCGGTCTCAGTGTGTCCCCTGCCCCCGTCACCCGCTCTCCGTGGAGGGGTCTGTTGGGCGCTGGGCTCCCACCTGCCGGAGTCTCTGCAAACTCTACGTCATCCGATCATGTGTCTCTTCTCAACCCCCCCCCCGCCCCCCCCAACCTCCTCCCTGTTTCCTGCCGTGGCAGCTGCAGGGTTTGGAAGACAGACAGGACGGTGGCGGAGGAGCCCGGCGGCAGCCCCCACCCCATGGCTGCCTGTCCCAGCTCACACGGCTCCCGCCCGCGTCCTGGGCCGTCCACAGCGCTGCTCTGGCGGAGGGAGGTGAGGGGAGGGCGGCCCGGCCCAGGGCTCCCCACCGCCCTGGACAAGACCTTGGGAAGCCGCAGGAGGGCATGGGTAGCCCCAGAGGGGACGTGGGTGGCTCGGGACGCCCCTTGGCCCCTCTCAGACCCCAACCTGTCAGACAAGCCCTGCTGCCCTCGGAGGGCCGCCTCCCACGTCCGAGCTTCCGACTCTGCCGGGTGCCAGGCGGCCCCACGCGGGGCACCAGGAGAGTGGCCCAGTGCAGAGGGCGTGTCCCGGGGGCCGAGGAGGGGACAGAGGGTGGGGACCCAGCCGAGAGTCACACGCAGCCTGTGGGGCTCACCACAGGCCACACTGAGCCTGTGATGTCGGTGCAGAGTGAGGGTGGCATCGCCCGTCACACCTGGTCTCTCACCAGGACGTGGCGAGACAACCCGTCTAGGCCGCTCGTGGCGAGAGGAGGCCTCAGGCCCACACGCGGAGGTGACTGTGGGATCCTGCCACGGCCCCGCTGCCCACGTCTCCCCACCTGGCGCACAGGCCTCCCCGAAGGGCCACGGTGGCAGGAGCAGGAGCCCGACAGGGCTGGCGGAGCCGCCTCTCCCAGGCCCCGCAAAGGCGTTTGACGAGAGGGGCCTGAGGCTGAGCTCAGGGAAGGTTTGTGTGTTCTTTAAACACTAGCTGTGAACAACTGCAACTCTTGGCAACAACACGGAGCAATGACAATCTCGTCGTCATTGGAGGAGCCGCAGGATGGTACAAACACAATGAAAAATGTCCTGGCAGTTTCTTATGAAAACAAATACACACCCGTCCTTTGACTCAGCAACTCCAAACCTGGATGTTTGCCCAAAAGAAACGAAAGTGTGGCCCCTCCAGGACTCGGGGAGTGTTCACAGTGGCCGTGTCCACACAGCCCCAGCGGGGGTCTCCGGGAGGGTGGACGCCGCCCGCCACAAGGAGGGTCAGCCCACGCGGAACCCCCACGGCCGCCACCTGGGAAGGCGCACGCGTGCGTGTGTGTGTGTGTGTGTGTGTGTGTAGCTAGATTCAATTTACTAATATTTTGCTGAGCATTTTTGACTATTTACAAGAGACATTCATATGTCGTTTTCTTTTCTTATACTGTCTTTGTCTTATTGGTGTTGTCAGGGAAACGTCAGCCTCACAAAAGGAGGTGGGAAATGTCCCTTCTCTTACACTTTCTGGAATAGAGCATGTACAGTGACAGTCCCGGGGCCTCGGGGTGCCGAGGGGGCGCCCGGGGGCAGCCAGCAGCCTGGGGCCAGCGTCTGGAACAGCCACCCCTTGTTAGCTGCAGGGACAGGAAGTGGAGGGGAAAATCTTCTGTTTTGTAAACACAGCGCTGGGTTTTCAGGAGGATGAAGTCAAACCCCGGGACCTGTGCGGCGGTGCCAGCACCTTCCCAAGCAGTTTCACAGACCGGGTCTTTCCACAGAACTCGCTCGACACCGTCCCTGTCCAACCACACAAAGGAGAGCGAAGACGGCATTTCTGAGGCTGTGTTGATGCACACCGAGTGCAGGTCACAAAACTTGAACTTAACCAAAATCTCTGCACAAGGTCCCACCTGGAAACCCCAGCACCCTCGGGTGCTTTTGCAGGGTGACAACGTCCCAGATCAGCGTGCACTTAGTTCAGTAGCCCAGCTCACGCTTGGTGTCCGAGTGACCGAAACGGACCTTTCTGCTCTCGGGCTCCACGACCAGTCACTGTAGGGCGCCGACCACTGGCGTCCCTGCCCCACCCGTGCCTTCACCAGCTCTGTGCAAACACCGCAGGCGTGAAGGTGTGCTGGTCACGGACCCTGCAGATGCTGGAGGCCCGCAGGTGTGTCCTGCTCCCGGGGAGCCTTCACCCCAAGTGCTGGTGGCCACGCGGGTCACGCCCTCCCTCCCACGCGCCCTCCGGACGGAGCTCGGCGACCACTCCTGCCCTGGAGGTCGCTGCTGTGCGGGGTCAGGGCCGCCAGGGCCGGGCTCAGCTCCCAGGGCCCAGGACACCCAGCCCCGTGTGCCGGGGCAGGACGCCAGGCGGGAGGAGGGAGGCCAGGCCGGGGATTTCCAGGGAGTCTTCAAACCCAACAAATGAGAGAAAACAGCATGCAAATCTGCACCCGAGTCGTTCAGGTCCCTTCCTGACAGGTGGCCTCTCCGCCGGCGGACGCTGCTGGGGGCTGACCCTGGGGTGCAGGAAGCGGCCTCTGCTCTCGGCGGCAGCCCCGGCTTTTCCACTGACCACAAGTGTTCGTGCACACCCCGTGCAGAGTCCGCAGGCCCCGGCCCCCCCTGTGTCCCCGCAGGCCCCGGCCCCCCCCCCCCCCCCCCCGTGTCCCCGCAGGCCCCCGGCCCTCCCCCGTGCCCCGCAGGCCCCCGGCCCCCCCTGTGCCCCCGCAGGCCCCGGCCCCCCCCCCCCCGTGCCCCGCAGACCCCGGCCCCCCACCCCGTGCCCCGCAGGCCCCCGGCCCCCCCTGTGCCCCCGCAGGCCCCGGCCCCCCCCCCGTGCCCCGCAGACCCCGGCCCCCCCCCCCGTGCCCCCGCAGGCCCCCGGCCCCCCCCCCCGTGCCCCCGCAGGCCCCGGTCCCCCCCCCTGTGCCCCCGCAGGCCCCGGCCCCCCCCCCCGTGCCCCGCAGGCCCCGGCCCCCCCCCCGTGCCCCCGCAGGCCCCCGGCCCCCCCCGTGCCCCGCAGACCCCGGCCCCCCCCCCCGTGCCCCCGCAGGCCCCGGCCCCCCCCGTGCCCCCGCAGGCCCCGGCCCCCCCCCCGTGCCCCCGCAGACCCCGGCCCCCCCTGTGCCCCCGCAGGCCCCGGTCCCCCCCGTGCCCCGCAGGTCCAGCCCGCCAGGCCCGCAGCGGGGCTCGGCCTCCGTCCGGCGCAGACTCCACACAGCCGCGGGCCAAGGCTGGTTCTGTCGCCGACCGACGACACGACGGCTCCCGCCGCAGAGCTCTGGCGGTTTCCACACGTGGGAGGCCTTGAGTGACCTCGACCACGACCCCCCAGGCGGCGTCCCCACACCCGAGTCCCCGAAGCCCCGGAACCACTGACCTCTCTGCAGGACCGTCGTGGACGCGGAGAGTCGGGCTGACGCGGCGCCTGGCGCGTCCCCTCCACAAACGCTGCCGCTGCGCTCTCGCCGTTTCCCGCGAGACTTGGCGCCGCGAGACGGCCGTGCGGGTCCCTCGTGCGTCCGCCTGCTGAAGGCAAAGCGGGTTGCGGACGCAGCGCTGGAAACATCTGCGTGCAGGTTTGCGGTAAACGTACGTTTTCATTTCCCTGCGGCAAGTGCCAAGGACGGGGGTTTCCGCACCGCGTGGCCTGGACGTGTCTCCTCTGCAGGAAACCCCGGTCGCCCCCGCGTGTCTGCCGCCGCCGTCCCCGTCCCCGTCCCCGTCCCGGTCCCCGTCCCCGTCCCCGTCCCCGCGGGCACCCGGGGCTGCCGCCCCCGTCCCCGTCCCCGTCCCCGTCCCCGTCCCGGTCCCCGTCCCCGTCCCCGTCCCGGTCCCCGTCCCCGTCCCGGTCCCCGCGTGCACCCGGGGCTGCCGTCCCCGTCCCCGTCCCCGTCCCCGCGGGCACCCGGGGCTGCCGTCCCCGTCCCCGTCCCGGTCCCCGTCCCCGTCCCCGTCCCGGTCCCCGTCCCCGTCCCGGTCCCCGCGTGCACCCGGGGCTGCCGTCCCCGTCCCCGTCCCCGTCCCCGTCCCCGCGGGCACCCGGGGCTGCCGCCGCCGCCCCCGTCCCCGTCCCCGTCCCCGTCCCCGTCCCCGTCCCCGTCCCCGTCCCCGCGGGCACCCGGGGCTGCCGCCCCCGTCCCCGTCCCCGTCCCCGTCCCCGTCCCGGTCCCCGTCCCCGTCCCCGTCCCGGTCCCCGTCCCCGTCCCGGTCCCCGCGTGCACCCGGGGCTGCCGTCCCCGTCCCCGTCCCCGTCCCCGTCCCCGCGGGCACCCGGGGCTGCCGTCCCCGTCCCCGTCCCCGCGGGCACCCGGGGCTGCCGTCCCCGTCCCCGTCCCCGTCCCCGTCCCCGTCCCCGTCCCCGCGGGCACCCGGGGCTGCCGTCCCCGTCCCCGTCCCCGCGGGCACCCGGGGCTCCCGTCCCCGTCCCAGTCCCCGCCCCCGTCCCCGTCCCCGTCCCCGTCCCCGTCCCCGTCCCCGTCCCCGCGGGCACCCGGGGCTGCCGCTGCTCTCCCTGCAGCCCCTCGGCGGCCGCGCAGGGGTCCCGGCGGCTCGTCTGCGTTTCCCGGGCCTGCTCGTCTCTCGGCCTCGCACGCCCGCCGGCCGCTTTGCCGGGTTGTCAAGTGAGTCGTTGGTCGTCTTACTGCGGATCCGGAGCACAAGCCCTGTATTGGATACGCGCTTTGCAGACATTTCCTCCGGTCTGTAACTTGCGTCTTCGTGCGCCCAGCGCCGCCTTCCCGGAACAGCGTTCCCTTCCGTGGAGTCCAGTGCAGTCGCCTTCGTGGATGGCGCCTTTGGTGTGTTTAGGGACTCTGTGCCTAGTCCCAAGTCAATGACAAGTTTCTCCTGTTTCCTTCTAGAATTTGACCGTTCGCCTCTTACATTTAGATCTATGACCTATTTTGTGTTAATTTTTTTTTATAAAGTTAAAGGTTTAGGTCACTATTCGTATTTCTGCAAGTGGGTGTTCAGTTGTTCTAACAGAATCCTTTCTCCACTGAGCTGCCTTTGAACGCATCAAAAATGCGGTGGCCGCAGCCGCGCGGGTCTGTGTCTGGCGTCCCCTCCGCACCGGGCCTGTGGGTCATTGCCAACGCCACCTGGTCCTGAAGAGGGGAACACGATTCCCTCAACTTCACTTCCTTTCAAAAGTCTAGTTTTTTGTTGTTCCATATAAATTTTAGAATCAGCCTCCCTCTGTATACCACAGAGCTGTCTGGGATCGTGCTTATTGCATTAAATATGTAGGTTAATTTGGGGAGAATTGACCTATCCTGTTGAGTTTCCCAGTGGACGGACGCCACACGTCTCTTCATGGATTAGGTCCTCTGTTCGTGTCAGCATCTGGTGTGTTCCGTATACAGACCCTATAAATACAGATTTATAACTGAGTATCTCAGTTATGCTACTACAAGGGGTATTTTTATTTTAATTTCAGTTGCCAGTTGTTCACTGGTATTATGTTAGGATGGGTTTCTATATGTTGACTCTGTATCCTACAAACTTGCTAAACTCACATATTATTTCTAGGAGATTTCTCGTGGATTTGGCAGGATCTACTGTGTAAAGGATCATGCTGCTCATGAATAGGGACTGTTTTATTTCTTCCTTGTTAACCTGCAGGCCCTTGACGGCTCTGGCCAGAGCGTCCAGGACGATGTTGAATGGGAGCAGTAAGAGCTGATGCTCTGGGGGAAACTGGCTTTCACCAGTGAGTATGGCGTTAGCTGCATGGTTCTGATGTTCTTTTTGTGGACGTTCCTTTTCAGGACGTGGAAGTTCCCTACCATTCCTGCTTTACTGAGCGTTTTTATCATGAATGAATATTAAATGTTGTCAAAAATGTATCAATTGATATTATAATTCTTTAGACTGTTAACAAGTGGATTATATCAATAGAGTTTCAACTATTGAACCGGCCTTGCATTTCAGAAATAAATTCCAGTCAATCCCACTTGGTCATGGTGTGTGTGTGTGTGTGTGTGTGTGTGTAGCTAGATTCAATTTGCTAATATTTTGTTAAGGATTTTTGACTTTTTATAAGAGACATTCATATGTAGTTTTCTTTTCTTATACTGTCTTTGTCTTATTCGTGTTGTCAGGGAAACATCAGCCTCACAAAAGAAGCTGGGAAATGTTTTTTCTCTTACGTTTCCTGGAAAAGAGTGTGTACAATGATGTTATTGTGCCTTTAAAGTATTGGTAGGCTTTGCCCGTGAGATTGCCTGGGGCTGGTGTTCACCGCTCTCCCTCCCCCTTAGTGTCTGTGAGTTCTGGACGACGCCCGTTTTCTTCCTGACACGGGCGCTGACGTCTTCCCTTCTCCTTTCTGTCTTCTGTTCTTGGTCGGCGTTGCAAGGATTGTTATGTCATCTTGGTTAACTGACCTTTATTATTGTGTAATGTTCTTCTTTATTCCTGGAAGATTTCTTTGCTATGAAGTCTACTTTATCTGATATTAATATAGCCATTCCTCCCACCAAACTTTCTTTTAATTAATATTTGCAGGGTATATTTTTCTATTCTTTTACTTTTAATCTAATTATATCATTATATTTAAAGGATGTTTCTTTAGACAACATGTAGTTGGGTCATGTTTTTCTCTCTTCCTAATAATCTCTGTCCTTTAATTACTGTGTTTATATCATTAACATTTAATGTAATATAAATATTAATATATTTGCATTTAAATCTATCAGTTTATTAGTCATTTTCTGTTTGTTCCCTGTTTTTTATCCTTCTACTTCCTCTCTCCTGCCTTCTTGTAGGTTATTTGAACATTTTTTATAATTCCCTTTTAATTTATCTACTGTGTTTTTACATCTCTTTGGTTACTGTTATCAGTGGTTGCTCCCGAGATTATAATGTTTGTTCTGAACTTTTCACATTTGATTTGGAATCAACATTCTGCCACCTCAGGTGGAAGGGACAGGTCCTGCCACTGCGTGGATTCCTCGGCCCCCGTCTTGATGCTGAATGACACCCACATACGTGGGAAATCCCATGAAATGCTGTTGTAATCTTTGCTTTTATAAAACATAAAGAACTCCAGAGAAGACGAAGCATCTATCATGTTTTCTCGTATCTACGCCGTTTCTGCTGCTCCTCCCTGATAACCACGGTTCCAGTTTCCTTCCGGCACCATCCCCTGAAGTGCTTCTTTTAAAGCAGATCTGGTGCAAATGTCCCCTTAGTTTTTCTTTATCTGAACATGCCTTATTCCACCTTCACTCCTAAATGGTAGTTTCACTGAATCTAGAATTCTGTGCCAACAGCCCTTTTCTTTTAACACTTGAAAAAATATTACGCTACTTCCTTCATCCTCCACGCATCTGACGCTGTTATTCTACGTGCTTCTCCACGGTGGCAAGCGTTGTTTTTCTCCAGCTGCCTTCAAGACTTTTCCTTCGTCTTTAGGTTTAGGAAACTGCATGATGATGTGTCTGGGCGTGGATTTCTTTCTCTGTTGGTCCTGTTTGAGGTTCAGCTTATCTTCCTGAGTGTGTAGGTTCATGTCTCTCTCCAAAGTCAGGAGTTTTCAGCCGCTATTTCTGTGGCAGTCAGAACTCTAACGTGCCCCCAATTCCCTTCTCCTGGGGTGCAGCACACACCCCAGCGGCACACACCTCAGCGGTTCCATCAGAGTCACTCCAGGTGCTGCTGCACAGGGATCTGACGTGTGACCAATGTCCGACCAGTGGGCTCCAGGGATGGGGGGTTGTCCTGGGAGGGGCTGTGGGCAGGAGCTGAGCCCTCCTGCGCCCCGGGAAGCACGAACAGGACTGGGCTCCAGGGAGGCCTCCGGGCTGACAGGGGAGGTGCTGGGGACAGGTGAGAAGTGCGGGCACCCGCGGTGACAGGGCAGACCCGGCTCACAGCCGGCAAGGAAGGGCCTGGTCCTCAGCTGTGGGGAACTGGATTTCGACACCAACACCTGCTCTTGGAGGAAGACCCCGAGCTTCAGATGACGCGTCCTGGGCTCGACCTCCGCCGTGGGGCCCTGGGCAGAGACTCCTAAGCCAAGCCCAGACCTCAGGCCACAGAAAACAAACAATTAGTTGGGTCTGTTTTAAGCCACAGCTCTGTGGTAATTTGTTCTGCAGCCGTAGGAAATACTGCTCCAGATACTTGTCTTCCTCCTCACTCTTCCTCCTCTCCCGACTGGACGCCGTGACACGGTAGACCTTTGTGATGCCCCCAGGCCTGAGGCTCCAAAGCGTTTTGGCATCTTTTCCTCCCTGTCACTAAGACTGGACGTCGGGTCAACCTTGGAGGTCACGGACCCCCTCTGTCGTCGCTGCCGCCGACTCCACCCACTGAGGCTGGTCGGCCTTAACTCCAGCTCGTGCACTGCTCAGTTCTCGAACTTCCGTGCGGTTTTTCTTTATACCTCCTGCTTCTTGCCGAGACTTCCGATCTTTCCGTTCATGTGTGTTCCCCCACTTGCTGGAATTTTGCACAGGATCTGCCTTCAGGTTCCTCAGACAGTTCCCACGTCTTCGTCACCCTAGACCTGGGTCTGCAGATCGTCTTTTCCCACAAAAGTTGCAATTTTCCTGGTTCTTCATGTGCCAAAAAGTTTTTATTATATCCCAAACATTTCAAATATTTTACCATAAAGTGTTGGATCCTGTTTAAGTCCTCTGGAGAATGATGTTTCTTTTTTTTTTTTTTTTTTTTGAGACAGAGTCTCACTCTGTTGCCCAGGCTAGAGTGAGTGCCGTGGCGTCAGCCTAGCTCACAGCAACCTCAAACTCCTGGGCTTAAGCGATCCTCCTGTCTCAGCCTCCCGAGTAGCTGGGACTACAGGCATGCACCACCATGCCCGGCTAATTTTTTCTATATATATATATATTTTTTAGCTGTCCATATAATTTCTTTCTATTTTTAGTAGAGATGGGGTCTCGCTCTTGCTCAGGCTGGTCTCGAACTCCTGAGCTCAAACGATCCGCCCACCTCGGCCTCCCAGAGTGCTAGGATTACAGGCGTGAGCCACCGCGCCCGGCCGAGAATGATGTTTCTGACTGAGCAGATCACCCCGAGCTGGATTCGAGCCTGTGTGGACTGTGTCCGCGTGGACTGTGCCTGCGTAGGCTGTGCCCGTGTGGGCTGTGCCTGTGTGGGCTGTCCCCCTGTGGGCTGTCCCTGCCGTGGGCTGTCCCTGTGTGGGCTGTCCCCGTGTGGGCTGTCCCTGCCGTGGGCTGTCCCTGTGTGGGCTGTGCCCGTGTGGGCTGTCCCTGCCAGGGGCTGCGCCTGCCGTGGGCTGTGCCTGCCGTGGGCTGTCCCTGTGTGGGCTGTCCCCGTGTGGGCTGTCCCTGCCGTGGGCTGTCCCTGCCGTGGGCTGTGCCTGCCGTGGGCTGTGCCCATGTCGGCTGTGCCTGCCGTAGGCGGTGCCCGTGTAGGCAGTCCCTGTGTGGGCTGTCCCTGCCGTGGGCTGTCCCTGCCGTGGGCTGTCCCTGTGTGGGCGGTGCCTGCCGTGGGCTGTGGCTCCCGGGCCAGTGTGGCCTCATACGTCTGCAGTGCTCAGGCCTGTCCTGTGTGTCCTGCCCGGTGGCCTCCTGCCTCCCAGCTCCATCCGTGTCCACGCCTGCTCTCTGGGGTCTGATCCACGCATGTGCTGTGTGTTCACAAGCAGCTGGTGAGGCTGATTTTCATCTCCTCCCTCTGCCCCCCCCAGTATGCTCCCTGCCCCCACTCCCAAGAGCTGGACCGTCAGCTGCCGGGCTCTGCTGTGCCCCCCAGCCAGCGCCGCAGCCAGGGACGCCGCCTCAGAGCGCCCGTGGGTCCCTCCTGCTTCAACGCCGCAGCCCCCGTGGGCCGTGGGGGGACAGGGCACAGAAAAGGGGAAATGGAAACAGGCCCCCACCCTGTGTGAGCGTAGGAGCCCTCTCCTGCTCCGGGGTGAGGACTAGAGGGCGTCTCCGTCCACCCCGCGTCCCTGTGACTCTGAGGCCGTTAAAGCCAGGAACACCGAGGGAGAAGCCACCCTTGCTGCCAGCTGGTGACATTCTGGGCCCCAGTGCCCCCAGTCTGCCTGCGGTGACCTGTTTCTGAGCGCCCAAGCGCTGCTCTGTGCCTCTGCAGGTCGACAACAACCGCGTCCAGCCGGGCCGGGCGGCTGCGATGACGCCAGCGACCCGGAGCCAAAGCCCCAGACGCAGTTTGGAAAATTGAGTTCTGGTGGTGGAATTAAATTATTTCCCACTGACTTGCCTTGAAAGTGCCCTGGCTTTAGTCCTGGTTGGTCCATCCGTGGTCAAGGTCTCGGTTTGGCTCCCTGTTTCTCGGGCCCCTGTGAAGCAGGAACAGGCGTTCCATGTGTTGAGAGAACAATTCTTTTACTAACAAAGGCCAAACTAAATATTTTTGCAAAGGAAGAATCTTTTTAATGTGAATAATCACAGCCTAATCCATCTGCCACGTTTAGATCTCTAAGTAAGTCTGAGATGAATAAACTTGCCCTGGAATACATGGAAGTCTTTCTGTGCGAGACAGTCGGTTTTGTGCAGATTGCTCCGTTCGCTCACAGATCCCAACAGTCTGTGGCAGAAGTCGGCGCCCGCAGCGCGTGAGCCGAGGCAGCGGAGCGACCGGCGACCCGTGGCCTGCTCCGCCTCCGCCCCGGCAGCAGCGAGCGGCTGCAGCAGAGACCGTGCGGCTCCTGCATCGCGTCCTCCCTGGCCCTGCACAGATAAAAATGTGCCAACGCCTGGCCCATGGACTGTGGAAAACGTGGACAGAAGTCTGCCACGCGACGTGTGGATACAGGACGTGCAACACGGCCATCTGCTCTCCCCCGACCCCGGCAGACGCCCCGACAGCCAGGCGCGGCCCTCGGGGTCCTTCGCCACCCAGCCCAGGCAGCTCTGACCGCGTGGTCTAGAGCTGACGTGACAAAGCTGTCTGTCACCCCTATTCTAGGGGACAGAAAGAAAAGTCTACAGTGGCTTTCTCACCTAGGGGCAGAGGCGCCCCGCCCCCGCTGGGAGCCCGAGCTTAGGGCGGTTTAACCCCATCCAGTCGCAGCCCGAGGACCTGCAGTCGAGGGGCCACACCTGCACCTCGCGCCCTGGCGGTGCCTGTCGTTCGTCCGGCCGAGAATCCCGCCAGACCTGCCGCCTTCTGCGGAGGCCAAGGGGGCTGAGGCTGGGGCCTGTGCTCCTCCCAATGGGGCTGAGCTGGGGCCTGTGCTCCTCCCAACGGGGCTGAGGCTGGGGCCTGTGCTCCTCCGGCTGCTTCTGCCCCAGGCGCGGCCTCCCTGGCCCGGAACAACCGCACTCACCCCCAGGGTGCCGGGAACCTGGGTGGGGAGATTCCCCCCTGAAGTGAACACGGAGTGCTTAGCAGCTGCGGCCAGCTTAGCCCTGGCGTGAGCACGGCCTGGAAGGTTGCTTCTCGTTCTTTGGGTTTAAGATCCCATCCCAAGCATATAATTGCTCCCCCAATACGCTTCATACTCCCAATGGCCAGACGGCGTGTCCCCGACACGGTGCCTCAGTTAGAAGGGGGTCCGTGTCTCAGCGAGGTCCACAGCGGCCACCCTGGGAACTGGCGTCTGGGGCAGGCGGTGTGGTCGTTGGTTGGTCCCACCTTTCCCTGCGGGAGCCGGCGCAGCCGTGGGGCAGAGCCGAGACCCCTCGCACCTGCTCAGGCAACGGCTTCCACCTCCCCTCCAGCCCCCGACCAGGCAGACAAGGTGGGTGGGACGGAGTCTGGGTTGGGGTTCACTTGGAGCCCCCAGGACGGAGACTTTGCTCCCTGTGGTTCTGCGGTGGGGGCTGCAGCCCTGCCTGTGTCCTCAGTGACCTGGGATGTTGGGGACCCGTGGCCAGGCTCCGCTCCGCTTCCTCGGTGGCACTCAGCCAGCCCTGTCCCGCCAGGCCGCGCGGCTCCTTCCCCGAGGCCAGAGGGAGCCGCCAGCCACCAGCTCCTGGCCCTCCGCGAGCCCAGGCGTTTGGGGGCAGGGAACAGCTTGGGGACGGCTGGGTTGAAGAGCCGTCCCACGTCCAGTCCTCCAGGAGGGACCTTGTCAGTGCGGCTTGGCCTGAGCACGCCGGTGGGTTTGCTGAGTTGCAGCTCACGGCAGCACCGTGGAAACCGCCGCGCCTTGACCACTGGGCAACCCCAGCTTCTGACCCCTTGGGCCAGGGCCCCGCGCACACCGGCGGGTTCGCTCGGTCCCCGGTGCCGTCAGCAGGAGGGACGGCATCACCAGACGGCAGGGGACCCGGCTCTGACCGCCTGCCTGGCCTTGGAGGAGCAGAGCTGGTCGCAAAGGTGGGTAGAAAACGCCGGCTGGGCAGCCGTCACAGGCTTTGCCTGAGGATTTAACTCTGGCTCCTGGAGCCGCGGGCACACCTGCGCAAGGACGGGGACAGGCGCGTCAGGAGGCTGCGGGCGTCACGTGCAGGGTGACCAGCCCTCTCCCCGCAGGGGTCCCCGCTCTGCTCTCGGCAAGTGGTTTGAGGTTTGGCTCCACAAACAGACCAGACACGGGACCTACAGACCGTCCCACCGAGCAGACGTGCCAGGGAGGGGCTGCGCTGGCTCCCAGAGCTGGCGGGGACCACGCGCTCCCAAAGCAGGCGCCTCTGCTCCCCGGTCAGAGGTCACAGGTGCCCCATGGGGACGAGGACCTTGAGGCCGGGAGGTGGCGGCGCCCGCCCCAGCTGGCCTGGAAGTGCTCACGCTGTGCCCTCGTGCTGAGCACACGGCACCGCCTGCAAATGCGTCTCAGTTAAAGTGGAAACCGAGCTCGGGGAGGCGGGGTTGGCGCTGTGGGTCCTGGGCTGGGGGGAGGGCCGGGTGCCCCTGAGCTCGGCCACACGCGCCCCACAGGGGTCTGGGCTGGACGGGCCGGGGGGAGCCCCCGTGTCGCCTGCAGACGGGCAGAGCGGGGTGCACAGCCGCCTCTGTTCTCTGGGCTGCGGGGACGGAGAGCGCATCTGCCGGGGCCACCGTCCCCCAGAGGACTCGCCAGGGCCACCGTCCACTGCTCTTGGCTGCATCTGTGACCAGCAGCAGAGGTCGGGGAGGTCGGGGGGGCCGCGAGGAACAGGTTCAAGGACGGGTGGGAAGTGGGTGCCGGCTGGGGGACCGTTGCAGGGAAGGACTCAGCCCAGGGCCAGCGCGTCCTTCCTGCCGGGCTGAGCCGCGCGAGCCTTCCCGTGCGTGTGACTCGCCGTCCTCCCTGCGCACGGGACGCTGTGTCTGCTGTGCCATGAGCCAAGCGCGGGGCCGTCTGATCCTCCACAGAAGTTCCTGCCTCGGTGACGCAGGTCGAAGCGACAAAGGTCCTTGTTTCTCACCTGGAGACACAGACACAGCCTGACTCACCTTGCTGAGCGGGGACAAACGGTGACTCTTGTGTCTGCTCCGTTGAAGGAAGGTTTGGCAGCAGGGGAGGGTGGTGGGCACCAGTGGGGTCTTCCAGCCCCTCCACCGCCCGGGGTGGTTCAGGAGGAGGCGAAGTGCCCCAGGCCTCCTGGTCTCTGCCCCAGAGACACAGCCTCAGAGAGCAGCCTGGCGAGGAAGCCTGTGCCCGGCTTGGCCCCGGGGTCCCCAGCCCCACCTGTCATCCGCAGGCATGCTCTCCTTCACTGCAGGCTGGGGGTCATGGCCAGGGTGTCCCGGGACGTTCTGGAGTCCTCAGTTACTGGCCCCAGATGCCCCCGGGTGTGTTAATTGCGGAGTTTTCTTGTTGCAGCACAGCCGCCCCGACTCACTCTTGTCCCGACAGTCTGGCCCACGGGGGTGGCCAGGGGCCTGCAATGGAGATTTCTCCTCCGGAAGCCGCTGCCCCAAGGTGAGTGAGTTTCAGTCTAAACTGCTTCAAGGTGAGTGGGTCTCTGTCTACACTGGCTGGGGGCGAGTGGTCTCCACCTACACTGGCTGGAGGTGGGAAGGGAGGAGTCTACACACTGGGGAGGGAGGGCCGGCTAGCAAGAGGCCTGGAGGTGAGGTCGTGACGCAGCCCGAGGCAGGTGGGTCCGGCCGCGCCTGGGCAGGGACGGGTGGGCCGGGCCTGGGCAGGGAGGAGCGTGGAGCACCGGCTGGCTCTCGTGTCGCGGGGGATTTGGGGCCACGGCTCTGCCTCTGCCGAGGGCGACACAGACGCACGGAGAGGAAACAGCTTTTCCCACAGACAGGGCCTGAGCGAGGGACAGAACCTGTGCCCCCCGGGGCTCCACAGCTCTCGTCCGACGCTGGTGCTGCTGGGGGGCCGCGGCCGCTGGGGTGAGGTCTGGCCCCCAGAGTCCCGCGGCCCAGGGGCTCCGTCCAGCGTGAGCTGCTGGAGAGGGGACGGGGTGGCCCTTGCAGGGCGGGCTGAACCCCTCCGGGGAGCTGGGGAGCAGAGGCTGGGGCTGCCTGCTGCTCCCCAGGGGTCCCTCCCAGCCCACCCGGTGGGGGCCGCAGGACCCCCAGGGGCTTATTCTCTGCGCATTTCTTCAGGCCCCGCCTTTGTTGAGCTCATTGGAATTTAAAAGCAAAGTGAAACTGAGAAAATAAAACACCGACACCCCTGAACTGGCCCCACGGCAGCTCCTCGGGTGTGCGGGGCTCGGCGTCCGCGCCGACTGGTGTCCGACGGGGCCGAGATCCCGCCTACGGAGCTGGAGCCGTTTCATCTCGAGGAAGCACTTTGCTGCCTTGTCCCAAAATAGCCCCTGCCGGGACCGGCGGTATTTTTAGGACACAGGAAGGGCCGGGCGGCCTGTGTGTGTCATGGGCTGCCGGCTTCCCAGCCGTCCCAGGAGAGGTCTCGAGGGCAGGGCACGAGAGCGTCACCTCGAATAGAGGCCCCGAGCCGAGCGGGCGCCCTGACATGGCCTCGGTCTCCCAGGCCTCTCCTCGGGGGATTAATCGTGCTGGTGCCACCTGGTATTTGTCACCCACGGCCCTGGGCACAGGTGACACCATGCAGTGAATGTGTCAACAAACTCCGGAGGATTGAACATAAAAGTTTGTTCTGAAATAGGACTCGAATGAGGTGGTGATTTAACAGGCGCGGGGGACAGACCCCGTGTTCCCTGGCCATCGCCGGCATCAGGGACGAGGGCTGGAAGGAGTTGGAAAGTCCCCGGTCCCTCCCGCACGAGGGCCGAGGCGGGTGGAGTAGGACCCTTGGCCACGGGAAGAGACTTGCTTTCTCCGAGCTCCAGGCTGGGGCGCCCGACCTTTGCCTGCGGACTGGCAGCCCTGGGACCCCGCGCGGCACGGAGGGCAGCGGCCAGGCGTCCCGCACGGCTCTCTGGGTCCCCGTCAGTGCGGTGAACCCGCTGCCCTGGGCTGGGCGCCTGCTCGGGGGCCTGGCACTGCGGGAAGCCGGCCGAGCCCCCCTGCCCGGCAGGCACACGCAGGGCGGCGCTTCTGTCCTGGCACAGAGACCCCCGGCCTGGGGAGACCCCTCGGCAGCCGGGCCTCGCCGGGTCCTGCCTTTCCCACGGGCTCCTGGGCGTACCTGCTGCTGGTGTGTGGCCCACACGCCGCACGCTGGGTGCAGAGGACCTTGGCGGGACGGTCCAGTTGTGTGGGATGATGCTGGGTGGCGTGTGCGGTCTGACGAGACCGTCAGGACCGGACCACGCGTGGAGAGCCCGCCTCAGCCCCGCGGCCTGTGCAGCTCGGGACGGGGAGCTGTGAGCAGACACAGGCAAGGTCCCCACCTTCCGGAAGGACGCGGGCCAGGGACACCCACGTGGACGCCAGTCAGCAGGGCCAGGGCCAGGGCCTAGCTGCCCCAGCGTTGCCCACGGCGACAGTGAACCCACGGAGGGGGCGGGGCTCCCCCACTCAGAGCCCCCCGGTGACCCACTGTGCTCTCAGGCAGCGGGGGAGCCCGGAGCTCTGTCCCCAGCCGCAGGAGCCCCCATCACACCCTGGTGCGGACGACCCTCCGTGCTGGGGGCCCTGCAGTAGCCCCCCGACTGCAGCGTCAAGGTGGGACCTGCCCTCCCCAGCCCCTCCACCCCCGACCCTGGGCCCTGGGGACGGGCGCAGGGCGGCCACCACCCCTGTTGGTGCCTGTGGCCCTCGCGGGCAGGGCCGGCCCGACCTGTGTGTGAGGGACAGGGAGCAGACCCTCCACAGACCGGCCGAGGGCGGCTGAGAAGAATCCCGCCCAGCTTTGGGCCGTGTGCTCAGCGTGACCACGGGGCTTCGGGGCAGAGGGAGGTGGAGTCGGGAGAAGCGTGGACGGGAGGTGAGGACCAGGAACGTGGCCGCCTCCAGTCGCTGGGAAAGTGGCGGGAAGCAGTGTGGACTCTGCCCTGAGCCCCCGAGAGCGAGAAGCTCCGGGGGGGGGGGGAACGGTGTGCGCCCAGCGAGGGGGGGCCTGAACACGAGGAGACGCAGGTGCGCGGAGTGCAAGGAGTGGCGCTTTGCCTGGAAAAGTCCAACGCGGCTACGTTGCGTCAGATGCAGACAGGGCGAGGTGCCAGTGGTAGGGAACCTTCTCCCTGTCGGAGTCAGAGCTCGCAAAGCACGTGAGTGCCCATGTGCCAGCCAGGACTCAGGACGAGCTTCTGCGCAGATGGGACTGTTCCCGTTCTGCAGGCGGGAATCTCGGACCGCGGCGCCCAGGGGAGCCGCAGGCCCCGTCCCTTCCTGTCCTGGCGGCTCAGTGCCCGCAGGCCAAAGTCAGGAGAACAACCTCTGACCACGACAGGCAGGGGCTGATTCCAAAGTCAGACTCAGCTCACTCTCCAGGTCCCTAAAACTAACCCTCACGGAGCTCCACCGAGCAGAAGCCCAGGAAGCCTTTACAGACGGAGTGACTTGGGGGTTGGGGGGAAGCCCGCGGCAGGCGGCGGCAGGGCGGGCAGGGCGGGCGTCCTGCAAACCCAGCCCGCACGTGCCCCTCCCCAGGGACGGCTGATGCGCCGGCTGCGCCCGCCGGGCTGCTTCACCTGCCGGCAATTACGGGGCCAGCGTCCAGCCTGCGGCCGTGTGCTCGCCGCCGCCTTCATTAGCGGTGCCCCTAATTGATTAGCGGGTGACTGATTACCGGGCCTGCGTGGCCTGTTTTCCAGCCCCATCAGCCGGGAGTGGGAGGACGCACGGCCTCCCTGGGAACAGCAGGCTCCCCCGGGACTGTCACCAGCCCGCCCAGAGCCGCGCACAGGGCCGTCAGCTCTCCCGTGTGCGTGTGAGCGTCCCGCCAGCAGGCCGCGGTCACAGCTGCTCAGACCCCAGCTGCCAGGCACCCCGAGTCCCTCACTCCCCACGAGGTCACGGGAGCCCAGGGTCCCCCGAGGGCCGCAAGACGCTTCCTCACAGAAGAGGTCCCGGATGGGGCTGGACAAGCAACAAGAGCCCAAGTGACCCGGAGCGGGGACAGCGTGTGTGCGCCAGACCGGTTCCCTTCCTGCCCTTCCTGGCACCACAGAGAGAACCCAGGAGGCTGACGCAGGCCGGGCCCCCAGGAAGGGCGGGGCGCTGAGCGGCGCCTGCACAGCTCGCCTGGTCCCTGGGCCACCACGAGAACTGCCCAGGCTCTGCAGGTGGAGCTGGGGCAGGGCGGGCTCCCTTCCGGAGGCTCTAGGGGGTGTCATGGGTTGAATGGTGGCCCCAAAAAGAGACGATGTCTGAGCCCCAGCAGCTGCAGAAGCGTCATTTGCCAATAGGGCCTCCCAGTGTGACCAGGGTGCGATGGGGTCCACAGCCACAGCCTCCATCCAGGACACGATTCTGCGTAACAAACTCACTGAAGTGGCCTCTTCAAAAGGATGACAGTTTTTTTTTTCATGGGGTGGGCATTTATTTCCGGTTATCTCTCTCAAAACAAGCTCAGGTGTGGTCAGATAATGGCAAAAAGTACATGAGAATCTAAACACAAAGATACCAAGTACCACGCCACCTGCCACAGCAACCCTGGGCAGGGGACCCAAATCTGGGCCCCAGGACCACAGCGTCCTCACCAGCCCCGGCCTGGGCCCCAGGACCACAGTGTCCTCACCACCCCGGTCTGGGCACCAGGACCACAGTGTCCTCACCACCCCGGCCTGGACACCAGGACCACAGCGTCCTCACCACCCCGGCCTGGACACCAGGACCACAGCGTCCTCACCACCCCGGCCTGGGCCCCAGGACCACAGCGTCCTCACCACCCCGGTCTGGGCCCCAGGACCACAGCGTCCTCACCACCCTGGTCTGGGCCCCAGGACCACAGCGTCCTCACCACCCCGGCCTGGGCCCAGGACCACAGCGTCCTCACCACCCCGGCCTGGGCCCAGGACCACAGTGTCCTCACCACCCCGGCCTGGGCCCCAGGACCACAGCGTCCTCACCACCCCGGTCTGGGCCCCAGGACCACAGCGTCCTCACCACCCTGGTCTGGGCACCAGGACCACAGCGTCCTCACCACCCCGGCCTGGGCCCCAGGACCACAGCGTCCTCACCACCCCGGCCTGGGCCCCAGGACCACAGCGTCCTCACCACCCCCGGCCTGGGCACCAGGACCACAGCGTCCTCACCACCCCGGCCTGGGCCCCACGACCACAGCGTCCTCACCACCCCGGCCTGGGCCCCACGACCACAGCGTCCTCACCACCCCGGCCTGGGCCCAGGACCACAGTGTCCTCACCACCCCGGCCTGGGCCCCAGGACCACAGCGTCCTCACCACCCCGGCCTGGGCCCCAGGACCACAGCGTCCTCACCACCCCGGTCTGAGCAGGACCACAGCGTCCTCACCACCCCGGTCTGAGCAGGACCACAGCGTCCTCACCACCCCGGCCTGGGCCCCAGGACCACAGCGTCCTCACCACCCCCGGCCTGGGCACCAGGACCACAGCGTCCTCACCACCCCGGCCTGGGCCCAGGACCACAGCGTCCTCACCACCCCGGCCTGGGCCCCACGACCACAGCGTCCTCACCACCCCGGCCTGGGCCCCAGGACCACAGCGTCCTCACCACCCCCGGCCTGGGCACCAGGACCACAGCGTCCTCACCACCCCCGGCCTGGGCCCAGGACCACAGCGTCCTCACCACCCTGGCCTGGGCCCAGGACCACAGCGTCCTCACCACCCCGGCCTGGGCCCAGGACCACAGCGTCCTCACCACCCCGGCCTGGGCCCAGGACCACAGCGTCCTCACCACCCCCGGCCTGGGCACCAGGACCACAGCGTCCTCACCACCCCGGCCTGGGCCCCAGGACCACAGCGTCCTCACCACCCCGGCCTGGGCACCAGGACCACAGCGTCCTCACCACCCCGGCCTGGGCACCAGGACCACAGTGTCCTCACCACCCCGGCCTGGGCCCCAGGACCACAGCGTCCTCACCACCCCGGCCTGGGCACCACGACCACAGCGTCCTCACCACCCCGGCCTGGGCCCCAGGACCACAGCGTCCTCACCACCCCGGCCTGGGCCCCAGGACCACAGCGTCCTCACCACCCTGGTCTGGGCCCAGGACCACAGTGTCCTCACCAGCCCCGGTCTGAGCAGGACCACAGCGTCCTCACCACCCCGGCCTGGGCCCCACGACCACAGCGTCCTCACCACCCCGGCCTGGGCCCCAGGACCACAGCGTCCTCACCACCCTGGTCTGGGCCCAGGACCACAGTGTCCTCACCAGCCCCGGTCTGAGCAGGACCACAGCGTCCTCACCACCCCGGCCTGGGCCCCAGGACCACAGCGTCCTCACCACCCCCGGCCTGGGCACCAGGACCACAGCGTCCTCACCACCCCGGCCTGGGCCCCAGGTCCCACGTGCTGCCACCTGTCTCCAGGCCTGTGCAACTACTGCAGCCGCAGGTGCATCTGTCCAGGCGTCTACCTACAAACTCCCGTGTCCCTGTGTCCTGGGAACGGCTGTGTTGGTGCCAGCTGCTGCCTTGCTGGGCAGGCCGTGTAGACGGCTCTGCCTGTTCCTGCCTCCCTGGAGCTTGAACGGCTTTTCCTGCGACACTGTTGGCCGGGAGCAGGGTCAGCGGCCCCTCCTCCGGTAGCGACGTTTGCGTTTGCCAGGGATTTTCTGGCAGCAGAACCGAGCCCCCGGGGCCTTGTGTTGGAGAACCTTCCAGCAACAGGCCGGGAGGCGGGACAGAGCGGCTGAGGCAGGCGGCCCTCAGGCGGGCGCTGGGACTGCCCCTGTGCTTGGCCGGCCTGGCGAGACTTCAAAGTTCGCCTCCCGACAAAAGTGCAAAGTCACGGAAAAAACAGCAGCTCTTTTCCGGGCGCGCCCTGACTCTGCAGGTGGGGTGGGCACTCAGGTAGCCCCGATCTTCCACCTGGCCGGCCCGGAGGGGCAGGAGTCCGCCTGCCCGCGCCGTCTCGGGCCGCAGGGCTTCATTAGCCCCCCGTGGAGGGCCCACCTGTCAGCGGTCCGCGCTCCAGAGCCTGACCTGCTCCGCTCATTGTTCCACAGATTAGTTCCCCAAACTGACAAATTACGGGGCGCGGTGTGCCCGGGGTCACAGTCACACTGGGTTCTGGTCAGCGTCAACCGGCCTTTGCACCGCTGGGAGGTGAGGGGAGAGGCGTCCAGACACACACAGTGTGCCACCCCGCCCGGATGGGGCCGCGGAAGCAGAAGAAAGTTCTCAAAAACTAATCCCACAAAACAAGACTCCGCCAGGCCGCGCTGGAGTCAGGTGAAAACGTTCCACACCAGACGCCGCTTCCGAGCCGTCGAATGTGCAGAAAGTCTTCCCGGGAAACCCAACCGCGTTTGCGCGACCAACCCCACAGCGCTGGCCGGGAGGATGGCGGACGTCGCCGTCTCCTCCTCTGACAGGCCAGCAAAGGGACTCCAGTCACGACCCGTCCCAGGGTGGGAAGTCCCCACTGTCCCTGAGCTCTCCTGTCCCCACGCTCGCTACGTACCACGGTATTTGGAACGAAAAGAAGGATGTGCCAGTTTGGCAAGAAGAGCAGCTCCGTTAGGGAGTTTTTACCGAGCACTGTCCGTGTGCAGAGACTGTACCCACCAGCACGTGGGCTCAGGAAGGGGGGCTCCGCCCGGGCAGGGCCCCGAGAGAGGGGCAGGGGCCGCGAGGGGTCACGGGGGGGCGAGTGCCCTGAACCCCACGGCGTGAGCAGAGTGGGGACGTTGGAAAGCCACTGGGGACAGGGTGACCAGCGAGTGCCATGCTGAGGCCCTCGTGCCAGACTGGGGTTCGTTCCCCTCCTGTGGCCCCGTCCCCTCGATGCTCCTGCTGGAGGAACCAAGGCCACGGGACGGTTTGTCCCCTGGCTGCAGTCTGGGCATCCCCGGGAGCTCTGGAAAGTGGGTGCCTGACCCGCTCCCATAGGCTCGGGCGCGGCTGGGCTGGGTGCTGTCCTGGGCAGGGTCTCCCGAAAGCTCCCAGTGACAGCACCCAGCACCATGGCGCCCGCGGGCGATGACGACGTCCGACGCCGGGGAATTCAAGGACAGACACTGCACTAAGCACTCTGAGCACACGACGTGCTCGGCAGGACCCTCACGGCAGCCCTTCGAAGACGCCCCTGCCCAGCACCGGAAGAGAATGCTGAGAGCTGGGGGTGGCGGGAGGCCACCTCCCCCGAAGGCCACACGATCCGATATCCCCAAGTGGACGGTGACTGTCGACCCTCTTCAGTCGCTTCTTTCTGTGCTAATTCTGGCCCAACAGCTAAATTATATTTTTGCAAATTCTGACCTCAACGTCTCTTTCAGGAGCCTCCGTCACAACTGCCCTCAGTGAGGGCGTCTCCAGCTCGGCAGTTCAGAGGTCGCGTCCCTCCCGGCAGCAAACAGAGGGTCAGCACAGACACGTCCTAGTGTTGTGTTTGAGACTCATTGATTCTGCTGCCTGGACGTCCACTGGCACGGCCTTCCCGAGCCTCGGAACGCAACTCACAAATGCTCCGGCACCAGCTGTCTGAAGCCCAAGTCTGCTCTGCACCAAAAGGGTGCGTTAGATGTCGTCTCGCTTTACATATTTTCACTTTTATAACCACATTCCCTCAGTTTGAAGCCACTGTAGCCGGGTGGAGAAAGGAGGGGTAGGGAGCGGATTTTGAGGAAGGATTGAAGCCCTCCCCAGGGAGAGAGATGCCGCACGGGGAGACCCCGAGGCCCGGCTGCAGCCCTGCGGGCAGGAGCCCTGCTCAGCCAAGCCTGTGGCAGTGGAGGTCTTGCTGGAGGGGGCGTCATTCCCAGGGTGCCGCGACTGGGGCAGCAGGAGTCCAACTCCGGCGTGCTCCTCTATCCATCCTGGATAGATTTGCTCACACACACGCATGCACACACAGGCACATGCACACAGACATATGAATGTTTGCACACAGCACACGCATGCACACACAGGCACATGCACACAGACATGAATGTTCACACACAGCACATGCATGCACACACAGGCACATGCACACAGACATATGAATGTTGACACACATGTACACACAGGCACATGCACACAGACATGAATGTTCACACACAGCACACACATGCACACACAGGCACATGCACACAGACATGAATGTTCACACACAGCACACACATGTACACACAGGCACATGCACACAGACATATTAATGTTCACACACAGCACACGCATGCACACACAGGCACATGCACACAGACATATGAATGTTCACACACAGCACACACATGCACACACAGGCACATGCACACAGACATGAATGTTCACACACAGCACACACATGTACACACAGGCACATGCACACAGACATATGAATGTTTGCACACAGCACACACATGCACACACAGGCACATGCAGACATGAATATTCACACAGCACACACATGCACACACAGGCACATGGACACAGACATATGAATGTTTGCACACAGCACACACATGCACACACAGGCACATGCAGACATGAATATTCACACAGCACACACATGCACACACAGGCACATGCACACAGACATGAATGTTCACACACAGCACATGCATGCACACACAGGCACATGCACACAGACATATGAATGTTCACACACATGTACACACAGGCACATGCACACAGACATGAATGTTCACACACAGCACACACATGTACACACAGGCACATGCACACAGACATATGAATGTTCACACACAGCACACACATGCACACACAGGCACATGCACACAGACATATGAATGTTTGCACACAGCACACACATGCACACACAGGCACATGCACACAGACATGAATGTTTGCACACAGCACACACAGGCACACACACAGCCATATAAATGTTCACACACAGCACATGTATGCACACACAGGCACATGCACACAGACATATGAATGTTCACACACAGCACACACATGCACACACGGGCACATGCACACAGACATGACTGTTTGCACACAGCACACACAGGCACACACACAGGCACATGCACACAGACATGAATGTTTGCACATAGCACACACATGCACACACACAGGCACACACACAGACATATGAATGTTTGCACACAGCACACACGCACACATACAGGCACATGCACACAGACATATGAATGCACATAGCATGCGTATGCACACATGTGCATGCAACACACACATACACCTTTGCACGCATTTGCACATGCATTCATACACACATGGACACGTACATTACACACAGTGCACATGCACTGCATACGTGTGCACACATGAGCATGTACACACACACACAAAAGTACCCTGCTTCCCTGAGACAGGGCCAAACTCAGCACATAACTCACAACGGGACTTTCCCAGAGATGTGGTCCCGCCCACCACCGGATCCCGGAGTGAGCCGGGCTGCACACAGAGACCTGCACATCTGTACACACGCGTGACCTTGGCCTCCATGGGTGGGTGTGTCGCTCACATGTTTGTTTCAACACTACGGCATCTCGGGCTGTCACCCTGCGCCGTGGTGGGCAGAACAGCGCCCCCAGAGGTGTTCAGTTCTAACCCTGCAGAACTTGTGTGATGTGACCTGGAAAAAGGGAATTTAGGCTCCAGAGAAAGTTAAGGTTGCTGAGTATCCAACCCGGGAAGGGGAGATTGTCCCAGCGCCCTGTGCACTCACAGGGTCTTTCCGAGTGGAAGAGGACACAAGAAGACAAAACCAGGCAATCGTGCCCAGGGAGGACTGAGCCGCCGTCGCAGGCTCTGGAGAGGAGGAAGGGCCGTGAGCCCCAGAGCGCAGCATCCTCTGGGAGCGGGGAGAGGCGTGGGGACGGTGGGGACCCTCCCTCAGCACCTGCAGGAGGAACCAGCCCCGCCGACCCCTCGCCCTTCAGCCCACGATACTCTGGTAGACTCCTGACCTGCAGAACTGTCGGGTAATAAATCCGTGTTGTTTCAAGACACGAAGTGTGTGATAGTTTCTCACAGTAGCAACAGAAAACCAAACCCCACTTCCAGGAGTTCAGAATTCACCTGAGAGACTGTAAAGTAAGGTTTCTAAACCAGAAGACAAAACAAAGGAGTTTCTAGGGCCGACCCCCCGAACGTCCCATCCTGGGCCGTCTGCACAGAATGACGTGGTGTGAGGCCGGGTCAAAGTCATGGGAGAGCCCGGGAGCCCTGCCCGACACGCGGGGTCAAGACGCACCTGTCCAAACACCGCCCCGAGACACAGTCCCTGCCCTCCCTCTCGGGCTCTCAGTTCTGCTGCTCCCCGAGCAGCCGGGAAAACCTCTGTGGACGCCTCAGTCGCAGCGACTGGCGAGACTCCTCGCACCAGGGGACGGGCGAGAGTGGCAGGACCGCGGCTGCAGGGGACGCGCGGCCAGGCTCAAGCTCACGGCCTCCTGCGCCAGCCGCCTCCACCCCGACCCAAGCCTGGGCAGCCGCAGCTGAGCATGTGCACACACAGAGACGCATGCACACACATGCGCACACATGCACACTCAAACACGTGTGGCCACACAGGGCTGCTGCAGGCGCTGGGAAAACCAGCTACATCCTGTGTTTATGACACAGTCTGTTCACTAATCCCACTCGCTGTAAACTCCGGCGTCAGTTCCTGACATTCCCAGAGAGGAATATGCATCTCCCAAGCTCACGGCCAACTGCTCAGTGCGGGCTGGGCAGAGACAGGACACACCCTGCTGCTTTGCCAAACCAGCCGCTCTGGACAGCTCTTACCGGATGGGGACCCGGGCGCCCGGCCACTGCCCTCCCCGTGCTGTAAGCACCCGCCTTGTGGGCCCCGAGGCGGGAGGAAGTGGTTCGTGCAAAGTCCCTGCGGTGGCCCTTGTGAGCACAGAGCTGTCTTCACGCGTACACTTGGCACCTGGTGGCATCTCACTGCGTCTGGCCTTTACTTTCCTGCTTGGAAACCTGAACAGCAAGGGTGTGTGTACGTGCGCCTCCTCTGCAAGCAACTGAGTCACAAACCCACACCCGTGTGGGATGGGTGGTTCCAGTCACACGTGGACTCTACTGCGGCCCTGTTGTTCCCCGTGCTGTGGCCCGGGCTCCCTGCTCGTCCTGCTGCAACCGCTTTTCTGAAAACAGGGACAGGGTCAGCTCTGCCCCACCCAGATCTGACAGCAGGAAGCTCTCGCTGCAGCTCCCGGCCACTCCCCCTGACGAAGCCCTGAGTGGGCAGCAAGCACACACTGTGGACACACATGCACACGTGTGCATGCACACACGAGAACACATGCACGCACACAATCCACATGCACACGCAAATGCACACACTGGACACACATGCACACACCTGCATGTACACATGAGAATATACGCACACACACTCCAAATATACTCAGGCACACAAGCACTCATGCACATGCACACACACATGCACACACTGGACACACATGCACACACCTGCATGTACACATGAGAATATACGCACACACACTCCAAATATACTCAGGCACACAAGCACTCATGCACATGCACACACACATGCACACACTGGACACACATGCACACTCGGACATGGTCCGGGGTGATCCCAGCCCCTTGAGAGGCCTCAAGCCAGAAGCAGACTCGAAGTCCGTACCCTGGGACCTGGTTCCACTCCTGTGGTCTGTGACACTTTCACCAAATTCACGCGTCGGCCACAAACCCCACCTCGCTGGCTGACGGCCGTGGGAGCTCTCAGTGTGCTCGGCACCATGGACCTCGAGGTGTTAAGTGACAAGGTCGAGGCTGTGTGGCCCATGGCTGGGACAGTCTCACTTTGTGCGTGGACTCCCAGGAGGGGGTCTGGGGGCCTCAGGCATCTGGAAGCTCCCAGTCACGACGGGAGAAAGGCCCCTTGGAGCCCTGGTGCTGCAGAGCGCTGGGCGCCGCCTCGAGCTGCAGGCATTGGGACCACAGGAGCACCCGTGTGGCCGCACGGGCCCAGCTGCCCGTGGCGAGGCCTGGATCCACGTTCCCCATGCCCCTTCCCGCTGCAAACTCCAGCACTTGGCGGGACTTACCACTTGGGGTGCCTGTGGTCTGCAAGCTGGCCCGGGTGTCACCGCCACTTCACCCGCACCACCCCCGCTCGCTGCCTGGTCCTGACGTTGCTTGTGACTTGGGAGTCATTGTCTCCAGTGCTGGCACCTGGTCCCCACTGGGCCTTGCCCCTCGGGGGCTGTGTCTGTGGCGGCACCGGGGCCTGTGCCAGGAGGCGGGTGGGCTACAGGTGCCGCAGCTGGGCGAGACCTGCTGTTGGTTGAAGGTGAACTGTCCCCGTGGGCAGGGGCACGAGCGCTCGGTCCTCGTGCCTGGAGCGCGGGGGCCTGCGCCAGCCTCAGCCGTGTTCTCTCAGCCCCGACTCACGCCTCACGTCTCGCTAGAAAGAGGCCTGCCAAGCCGCGACTCCACCGCGAGGCGGAAGGAGCGGCCCCTTCCTGGCCTCCCAGGTTGAGGCTGCAAACACCTCCCAGGACCAGAACCGGACGCCAAGCTCCCGCTGTCAGCCAGGGCCTCCTGCCGACCCCACGGCGTCATCCTCCCCCAGAGCTGTCCCCCTGGGCTGCCCTGGGGGGGCCGAGCCTGGCCCCTGGGCCTCGTCTCTCGTGAAGACAGCGGGTGTCGCCTTTTTGCCCGTCCTCCTCTGCCTCTGCCGCGGCGAGGGGTCGGTCCCGACTGCGGTGTGTGTGCCGCGCTCTGTAAACCAGCCTGCGTCTTGCTCTAGCCCTGTGAGCCCATCTTCCTCTCCTCAATAAACCTCATTTTCGTGCTTGACTTAAAAAAAAAAAGCATGATTTGGTGATGCCAAGCCATGCAAAAAATATCAAGTCAAGTATCGATGTCTCCAAATGTTATCCAAATTTCACCAAACCGGCCCTCCACCTGCTTGAACCAAAGCTCCTCTCGTCTCGTGTCTGTTCACAGACGTGTGAGGACGGGCGGCCCCGTCTGCGCTGCTCCCCCTCCTGCGTGACCGCACTGTCTTACGACGCCTGCCACCCCTCGTCTGTCCACAGGGGACTGTCCGGCCGTGACATTCCCGAGTTCACGCCCCACGGGGGTCCCACGTCATGGGGCGAGAGGCTGAAGTCCCCTCTCAGAGCCACATGCAGGACCTCAGACACGTGGGAGACCCTGCCCCTCGGCCGCAGGGCAGCGGGAGCGCCCAGGTCCCCCAGGGAGCAGCCGCGGCAGTGGAGACCCTGGGGGACTCGAGCGCCGGCGCAGGCTGTGCCGAGTGCCAGGTGCCGCAGGGAAACAGGCCTCCCTCCGGCCGAGCCTCCCTGGACGGACACTGGAGGCCCTGACAAGGACCGCGCAAGGAGGCAGCCCCCAGGCAGGCACCTGAGGGCCCCGCCCTGTTCACAGCTGTGCACCTGCCCCCCGGGGCCTTTGCACGTGCTGGCTTCGTGGGGCTGGCTCCCTTCTGCTCTCAGTTCCCGCCCAGTGTGCTGCCCCTGCACCAGGACCCCCGACCGCTGCTCTGAACCGACCCCCCCCCCGCCACACCTAATCGATAAGCTGTGATTACTCATCTTAAAGATGTGGCTTTTATTCACCGTCTGCTTGTTCAGCACCACGTCCCCGGTCCCCACTGGCTTGTTGGTGCCAGAGAGTCTGCAGTGCAGAGGCAGCCGGGGCGTCGGCACGTGAGCTGGGCGGCCCTGCCTGTCACCCCCATTGGGGCTTCCCTGCCACTCGCAGGCTCATGGCCCCTGCGGTGCTCAGCAGACCAGGCCGCACGGTCGTTTCTTCACGGGACGCCACGGAAGGAACTCGGGGCCGGCGGACGAGAGCCGGGCTCATGCGTGGCTGTGGACAGGAGCAGCTGGGCCTCTCCGTGCCTGTCACTTTGTCCTGTTTTTTCTCTCCCGAGGGTGACAAGACGCAGGGTGGCATCCTTCCCAGTTCTGAAACCAGGTGGTCTCGCATTTTCCTGCCACTGGTCTTTGGGGAGGAGCAAACCCTTGCGCTGCTGCACACCGAGGTCTGCACACAGGCTACCAGGGCGCCCTGCCAGGGTTCTCTGGGCCACCGCGGGCAGAAGGGGCATTTCCTGGGAAAGGTGGTCGCTGTGGCCAGACTGTGGCCCCTCAGGAACCCGGAAAGCCGGTGCTGGTGCACAGCACCCCGCGGCGGGGCTCCCTGGCCGAGTTCCCGCAGGTTTGCCTGGGTCGGGAATGCTCCGCGGGATGCCCTGGCCCCGTCCTCGTGGGTGTGCGAGGTGAGCACTTCCCCAAGCACCCTGGGCGGGCTCCACAGAGAATCCCACTCTCCGTCCCAGACCCGTCCTGGAATAGCAGCTGCCCACCGCCCTTCTCGGACAGAGCGCGGGGCGCGGCCAGCTGTGACCCCCGCGCCCAGCACGGCGCAGCCCAGGACAGACACACAGCCCACGTTCGATTAAACACTAATCTTCCACCTGGAGGTACGGCCGGGTGAAAGGTGGTGTCTGAACAGCACCTGGGCATGCCACCCTCCCAGGTGTGTCCTGGCATTCGCTGAGCAAATATTTGCGCTTGGCACTGGCTGATACGCTGACATGGTGCCTCATCCGATTGTACACTGTTTGAAAGAACTTCTTGTTATTAAGTCCATTAAGCAAATAAAGTTGCCAGTTACTAGATTAAAATGCATAACACGATTAGAGCGAAATGTCAGGAGCTGTAAAACACAGGTGGGATTCCACAGAAATCCACAGCCAGTATGAATCACTCTTAGTCGATCTTTATTTTCCTCCAGAAGAAGACCGTCTTTCACGGAGAGGAGAATGTTAAAATTTGCTAACAGAATATATATTTACCTCCGTCCAGTGACTTATATGAATTAGCACATAACTGGTCTTTCTATCGATGCCCTGAGAACCCAGGCCCCCAAAGCAGACAGAATTAGCATTAAAGAAAAACCATTTTAAAAAAAAAGACATGCCCCAGTCTATAGACTATAACTTAATCATATTTTAAAGGAATAGAACGACGTCCAATTTCAAGATCACAAGCTGAACATATGCTGAAATCTCTCCCACGTGCTACCGAGCTCGGGAATGGTAGGAAAACCGTGAACCCGAGGTGGGCGGAGCCCCGAGAGAGCAGGGCGCAGGGCTCTCGGAGGTCCGGCAGCGGAGGAAACTGGACAGGTCCCGTCGAGGCTGCGGCGCCATCCCAGCACGGTCCAGGGCCCACAGAGCAAGCAGCCACTGGGGAGCAAGGCAGGTGGGGCAGCCCGAGTGCACAGGGCTCCCTGGGATCCCCGCGGGAGGGCCATGCCCCCCAGTCCTCCCACCCAGGCCAGGAAGCGACACAGGGGTCAGTGTCCAGGCAGAGCAGCATTGGGCCAGTCCAGGGAGCAAGGGTCAGAGGTCAGGGGCTGTCCACTTCCCTCGCTCCCTGGGAAAACCAGAACTCCAGCCCGGAGAGGGGAGGTCACCCTTCCCTCAGCAGGCTTCGCGCCAGAAGAGCCATGTGCGGGGAAGAGCCGTGTGTGGGGAAGAGCCACCGTGACCACGGCCCCCGGTCCACAGCCAGACACCCCGGCACGGACGCTGCCCCGAGAGGACCGGAGCACTCACGCCCGGAAAACAGCGGCCGCCACCGCCAAGCAGAACCTGGAAATAGCCCAGGAAACAGTCTCGGAGAGAGAAAAGCATCTACAAACCAAGAACTGGGAGTTGTGAAAAAGAACCAATTAGCAACATCGGAAATTAAGAATACAGTTGTTAAAATGTTAAAATTCAATTATGCGTGAGTTTTACAATGGACATAGCAGAAGTGTGAGAAAGGGAGCTACAAACACGGGCTGAGGGACTTTTCCAGAATGACGGAACTGCAGACAGTGCAAGAGCAGACAGACACGAAAGGCCAACGAGACGCGCGTGCTCGCTCAGCCTCTGGGAGAGGAGACGGGGAAATAGGAGAGAAATCATCGCATCACGAAACAGTTCCTGAGACTTTCCCAGCAATGAAGAAAGCGTCACCCCCCGCCACCTGTCAAACGCCACACAACACGAATAAGTAAAACTCGCCCAGACATGCTGTAGGAAACTAACAGAATGTTAGAATTTAGGAAGACTCTCAAAGGTACAAAAAAAATCCAATTTTCTCAAAGAATCAAAAATCAGATTATCAACATCCCTGGATGCGCAGAGGACTGGAGCATTATTTTCAAAGTGCTAAAGGAAGACAGTTTTGAATCTGGAATCCCGTCTCTCAGCAGCCTGTCCCCAGGGGAAGGTCAGAGAGGTGCAAATACACAGGTGTGTGCGGTGCCAGGGCGGCGGGTGGACGCTGGGGGTTTGATCCGGGTCTTAGGAGAAGTGGGGGGCTGGAGACCGAGGACTGGTGTGGGTGCTGGTGTAGGCGTGAGCGGTGGTGACCCCCAGGCCGTGGGGCGGGGGCAGAAGTGGGCAGCTCAGAGGTGCCCAGGGACTTCCGAGTGTCCCTTGTCCCTCACGGTGTCCGGTTGCTTCACCAACGGCTGCCCGGTGCTCACCACAAGACCTCTGGCTGCAAACCACGGGGCTGCCCTGGGCTCCCCCTCACCCACAAGCTGGGGCACCCTGTTTTCTGGTGCTGACCAGGAGTGGCCCTTCTGGTCCCCAGCTCCCTTCTGGTCCCCAGCCCCCTTCTGGTCCCCAGCCCCACAAGCCCCACAGCACACACCTCACCTGACAACACCGACTGGGACCTGACTGAGACGCTGATTTCCAGCTTGGGAGCTCGGTGCTGGGGCTGGAGACTCAAAACAGAGCTAAAGACGCATCTGTCTTCAAGCTGTTTGTCATTTATTATGTTCCCGGCTAAAGGTTCTGCCATCATTATCGTCACAATAACTCCTGTGGATGCTACAGCCATTGCACATGTTGTGTTGTTACCGCCATGTTCTCTAAAAGTTGACTTAGCGTAAGTGAAACTGTCGTTCACCACTCGCGGGGTGCAAATGGGTGCAGCAGGTTTGGAAGGCTCGCCAGGATCGTGACAATGAGCCAGTGACCCAGCGACTCCACACACCTGGAAACAGCTGCAGAGGAACGCTCACGGAAGGGCTGGAGACCACACAGATGCACCCCAGTAGCAGAGGTATAACTTTTGGTGCATCTTCAGCAGTAAGAATATACAACTACACACACCAACAAGAATAAATCTCACAATATAAACAAGGAAAGGAAACCAGACACCCAAGATACATGCTGTCTGACTCCACTTCTACAAAGTTCAAAATCAAGAAGAACCAACCTATGAGATTAGAAGTCAGGCTTTGCAAGGTGGAGAGGAGGGGACGTGATGACAATGTGGGTGGCAGGTTCCTGGTGGCCAGAGGGCATCTTGCTTCCTCACCCTGGGGCCGGAGCTCACTGCAGCTGCTCACTTCCTGGAGCTGTGTACTTCAGATTTGTGTACTCTCCTCTTCAAAAACAAAAGTGTTTTTTCCTTAAAGTTACTCCACTGTCTCTACCCTTATTTCATTTTATTTCCACATTTTTAGTCAAGCCCATTATCACCATCATCACCATCACCATCCATGATGATTGTGTGGGCTACACGTACCTGGTCACTCACCATATACTGTCCAATTGTAGTGGGCAGGCACATCTGTGTAGTTCTCTCTGTATCTGTCACGCCAGATGGCACTGGGCTCTCAGGTTCTTCACAGAGATCTTTTGATGATGGTGATGTTGATAGCAGTGATGATGAGGGTGGTGGTGGTGATGATGGTGATGGTGATCATTATGGTGGTGATGGTGGTGATGGTGATGATGGTGGTGGTGGTGATGGTGATGGTGGTGTTGATGGTGATGGTAATGATGATGATGGCGATGATGATGGTGGTGGTGGTGATGATGGTGGTGATGATGATGGTGATGATGGTATGATGGTGGTGAAGATGGTGATGGTGATGGTGGTGATGATGATGATAATGATGATGGAGGTGGTGGTGATACTGGTGGTGGTGGTGATGGTGGTGATGATGGTATGATGGTGGTGATGATGATGATGATGATGGTATGATGGTGGTGGTGGTGATGATGATGATGATGATGGTATGATGGTGGTGGTGATGATGGTGGTGATGGTGGTGGTGATGATGGTACGATGGTGGTGGTGGTGATGTAATGATGGTGACAATGATAGTGGTGATGATGCTATTTATCTCAGAGCACCTGGCAAAAATGGATGGAGACTACTAATGTTTGAATTGTTAGATGAAAGATACAATTAACTTACAAAATATTGTTATTCTTGTCATGCTCCCAGCCCTAGCTAGAGTTCTGAATTACGACTTAGATAAGCAACACAGAAGGGACGGTCGCACCCCCTTGGAAAGTCACAGCATGCCCTTTCCCTGTTGCTGGCCACATCTAAAATCCCCCCATTACACGCTCATTGTAAGTACATGAGACTCCTTCCCCAGGGCTGTCATTGTCAAGCACAGACAAACACATCCCCACTTCGACATCCCAGGAACGCCTCCCTCATTTCGCCTCCCACGCCGTTACCCGGAAGGCTGGGGGTGAAAGGAGAGGAACAGCCCAAGCCACACTCCCACCACACTTCCCAGCCTCGCTGCACGTTCCTGAGCCAAAGCAACCACTGCTTTGTGCAACTGGCTTCATTTACACGGGCAGTGAGGCAGGGTTTTGTCTGCAGCCGGCGCAGGGGGACAATGAGAGCCAGGCAGCAGCGCCCGGGCTGCGCAGGAGGGGCTCCGAGTGAGGACTGCCCAAGGCGTCTGCCCTGGCTTCCTGTGGTCCTGGGTAAACTTTCCACTTAGTTATCTTTGCCTTTGTCTGTGACAGAGGTGGGCCCATAGCTGGAGCATGTGGCGAAGAGGAAGAGACTTTAAACTTACTCTCACTTCCAGAACCTGCTGCAGCCAGGCAGTGGGCAAGCCATCTGCCTTCTTTCGGTCTTCATCCTCATCTATGGACCGATAAAAGTTAAATAATTAATATGCTTTCTCCAGTAATCTTGGGGTATCTAAGGATGTTTATGACGTATCTATAAATTTTCAGAAGTTTAGGAAATATAATTCCTTTTACTCGACGTGTGGCAGATAAGAGGGAGACGAGTGAATTGCGCCCGGCAGCCAGTCACCCAAGTGCCTCCTCCGGGGAGCCTTCGCCAGCCCTTCCTCCCGTTCTGCAGCTCACGGTGCAGAAACCCCACGATTCCGCTCGTCTGCGCACAGCAGGCTGGGGTCACTGCAGCCTCTACAACCCTTAGTATCCAGCAGGTGCTTAGTCAGTGTTGGCAGAAACAAGTATTGTGTTCTAGAAAGTGTGTTTCTAACATCCCTCTTTGTTCTTTCTTTTGCATAAACAATAACAGAAATGCCCATCCCCTCTCGCAGAATTCGGATCAGATGATGTCTCAGCAAAACCTAAGGAACCTGGCTAAACATCTCATCTGTCACCAGCAGGTGGGACTTAGACGCTAAGATCAGTGGAGCTTACCGTTCTTTCCACAGAACTGGACGTTTCACTCACTGCAGGGTGCCCCAAAAGTCTCCATAACAAGGAAAAATTTTGCAAAATTTTGTAATGAATATTTTGTAACTAAAGGTACATTTAGCTACGATTTCCCATTCTCCCTATTGATGACAACTTTGGGGACAACCTGTGTTTCAAGGACCTCCTGGGCTGCTCCTCCGACATCCCAGCCCGGGCAGTGTCGCAGGAGCCGGGCTGCGGGCGAAACCCTCAGCATTTGGAGAACGGCCGCGGCTGCACCAGCTTCAGGAGAGGCAGGAGCTCAGGTGAGTGAAGAGCTGGGGGCACCGGCCACTGGCTCTGTGACCGTCACCGCAGGACGCAGAGGGCGTCTTCGGGGCACCGCGCCTTCTCTGGGCCGAAGCAGGCAGCAGCGCACGCCACAGAGATGGTGTGACCACGAGCTGAAGACACCTCAGGCCACATTAATTCTTCACGAGAAGCAGCAGTGGACAGGGCACGCAGCCTGAGCCGGCGGTGAACTCGTAAGAGACCCTCCCTTTTCCTTCCTGTTCTCCTGAATCTGCCCTTCCTTTGAGGCCCTGCGCAAGCCGCGCTCCTTCTAGACACAGCGCCGGGGGGACATGTGTGGGGTCTCGTGACCAGGCCATGGGCTTGGGGCTACCGGAGGCCTCTGTGTGGTCAGCAGCTTCCACCACTCAGCGCAGCTCGTGCCCGGCGGGGAGGGAGCAGCCCCGGCTGGCCTGCTCCCTGCTCTCACGAGGATTCCAGGTCGGCTGTGGCTGCTCAGATGTGCAAACCCAGCTCCCGCCGGGAAAGACGGGGGGCGCCTGCAGGGGCCTCGCTCGTGGGGAAGCCCACGGTGGTCTGGTCTGGGCCATCTCCAGCCACTCCCCGCCACACCCTGGGGGCAGGATGCCTCTGAGCTACGGCTGTGGCCACAGGCAGCTGACGCCTGGGCAGGCACCGCCCTCCTCCCCACCCAGGCTAACGCGTGTCTACACAAGCCACCCCCCCTCTGCAGCAGGCTCAGAAGCCCCCCTGGCTTGTTACAGGACCCCCCAGTGCAGCCCCAGGCAGCAGGACAGCCGAGGCGAGCGGACCACAGACACGGGGAGCTCAGCGCAGCGGCCGGGGGTGATGATTGCGGGGAGAACGCGCAAGCCAGGGCGAGGGCCACGCAAGGCCGGGCGTGCATGGAATTCACCTGGGACCTGGAGCTGAACCCCAACCACGCGCCTGCATGCGCGAGCCCCGGGCGCCATCCCGTAAGCCACCCAGCCCCCACCCCGCCACTGGAAACCTGTTCTGCACGAACGCTAAGGAAAACAAAAGCCAGCTTGCCCTGGGAGCCCGGCCAGCTTGGAGCCTACAACGTGCGCCCGGGGGCAGAGCGGCACCCGCCGGCCAGGGTCAATTCGGGGCAGGTGGCCTGCTGACAGACGGTGCCGGGGCATGTGTTGCGGGTCCCTCGAGCTCCTCCCCGCCAGCCACGGCCACTTCCAGCCTCTGCACCCCCAGGCAGCCGCGGGTCCACAGTGCGCGGGGCAGGGGAGAAGGCCCCGCCCCAGCTGGCAGCCTCACACCGTCCCCAGCCGGGCTCTGCCCGAAGAACCAGGACCCCTGGCTGGGTCCCCAGTCCCTGGGAGCAGGTGTTCCTGGGGCAGTGACCACCTCTGTGGCCGCCTTCAAGGTGAGACTGTGCCGTCTCCGTGCCGAGCCCACCCCGCTGACCTTGCTGCGTCCCCCTGAGGCCGAGTGAGTGTCCTCGGCGAGTTTGTGACCCAAAGCGCCCAAGTTCTCAGTGTCCCCTGTGGACGCTGCGGGTGCTGGACTCTCCCCAGCCCAAGGCCGTCACCCTCACAAGGAACATGGCTCCCCCTCTCCGTGTGGGAAACAGCCAAGCAGCTCCAGGCCCCACCCAAAATGCCACCAGGCCATCAGGCGGTCCACGCCCAGGCCCCTCCTGCCCCCAGGCCTGTGCTCGGGTCTCAGCAGACGCCCAGGCCTCCCCGCCCCCACCCAAGATAGGCCGCTGCCCAGCTGCCTCAGGGGCTCTGCCCCAGCCAAGCCCCACACCCCGACCCCAGGGGCCCTGAGGAGTCCCCACTGGGTGCCACACAGTCGTGTCACCTCATCACACAGGTACTGTGACTGTCCTGTCTCATTAATGAAGACTCTGAGCCCAGAAAGATTAAATAACACGCGCCAGGCTACACAGCTCGGACACAGCGGAGGATGAATTTTCACCTGGGACGGCCCGGAAGCCAAGCGCCCGGGTCACTTCTGCACCAAGCGGCCACCCGGGAGAAGCACCTGCGGGGCCAGGGAGGGCCGGCGCCCGAGTCGCCAGCCGCATTCACACGGTGAGAGTAAACGTCCTCCAGATCCAAGAGAGGACGTGACTCATTCTTTGGCCTTAGCCTGAAGCTGTGAACGAGACACAGAGTGACTAAAACCCCATCCCAGTGGTGGTGGCAGCATCACTTCGCCAGCCCTCACCGGTGTCCCCTCTGGGGACGAAGCCCCGCTGGGCATCTGCGGTCCTGGACCCCACACTTGCTGAAATGCCAGCCAAGATCACCGCGCCGTGCAGAGACCTGCCTTGGAAGCATGGCTGTCGCCAGCAGCACAAGTGACAGTTCATGGCTCCGGGGGTCGGGGCTGGCGGGGCAGGGGACGCAGGCCAGGAGGGGGTGACCACAATCTCCCAGGCCAAACCCAGCCTGTGGGCAACGAGAGCCAAGGGCAGCGCGTCCTCAGACTGCTCTGCGCGGCGGGACCAGGGCCGTGGCCGTGCCAGAGGGACAGGAGCAGCCAGCGTGCGCAAGCACAGCAGCACAGGGGCACTGAGGGCACAGGGACACTGAGGACACAGGGACAGTGGCAGCTGCCCAGGGCGGCGGACGGGCCCGCGCTGGGTGGGGCAGGAGCGGGCGGCACCCGTGCCTCCGTCCTAGGAAGGGGCCCGGTGCACCTGGAGGGCGCCGTCCCTGACTGGGTGTGAGGCGCGTGCAGGGGCCACAGAGCGGGGAGACCCGCTCCTGCCCGGCAGAGACAGCAAGTTCCTCGTGCACCAACCTTACTGAGGAGCCGGGAGCCACCCACCTGTGTATTCCAAGCAATTTAACACAGGTTGCAACTCCAAGGTAAAAAAAGTGTTTTGGAATTAGTTGCAATGGAACCATCCCACAGACAAAGAAAACCACCACGAAAATGCCAGATAATTACTACTTTCTAAGAGCCTCCTCCTCCTCCTCAGCCACAGCACGGGAGAACCAGGCAGGGCTGGACCTCACGCCGCAGAGAGGAATTGGCCTGTGAGTTCTGGGGTCTCAGACTCCAGTTGGACCATCTGCTGCCTTGGTTCACAGAGCTGTGCGTGATGCCTCGGCGCCAGGGGACCCAGGCCTGGTGTCCCCTCCTATGGCTGGGCTGGCGCCCCTGGGCCACTGGGCCCGTTCCAGACGCTGGCATCGCCGCTCCGCAGGACCTTTCTCTTCCCAGGCCCACAGCCCCGTGACCTGCGCGGCCTCCTTGCTCTCCGCCAGAGCGGACTCCGCCCCGGTGTGGCCGCACCCGGCACCGCCTGGCCCAGAGGGACGCGCCGTCCACGCTGCCCAGTGGGCTTGGCAGCGGGAGCCACAGGACATGCACGGCGCAGCCCCGGAGGTGGAGTTCCAGGGCTGATTCGGGCTGAGAAGAAGATTAAACAGGAAGGCATGTCTGGAACCTACTGAGATTTAAAACACGTTCATGTAACTCCACCCTCTTTCATTTCAACCTGAAAACTGCCGATTTGGTTCCGCAGATCTCGGAACCCACCGGAAGCCAAAGTCAGGGCTGAGTCCCGACTGTGTCCCAGGAGCCGCCGTGCACGTCCGCACTGCTCACCCCTCCCGCTCTTGCGTGTGTTTCCTGTTCCCGCAAATCTGTAAGAGCATCTTACAGAACCGGGTGTGCAGCTGAACCAAGAATAACTGCTCGCTTTCTTTTTCACTTAAAAAAGGAAAGATAGACAAAATCAACCAATTAGACTGTCTCGCAAGCCCGGTAAGAGGTCAGTGAAACTTCCTGTGGATGCTCCATGTGGAGGAAAAGCATTTGTCATTGATGAATTCTTAATCATGTCACAGTCTGTTTCCCTCTACTTCTCCTTCCTCCAAAAAAATTTATGAACTTGCTGTTTTAATGCAGGCAAAAAAAAGAGGAAAAATGTGACTTCTTGACCCTTATGAAAATCCCCTCTTGCATGGAAAATGCCTTCTCAGCAACGTCACGAACCTGCTCTTGCAGGGCACACTCCCCGCCAGTCCCTCACTCCCCGGCTCATGTCACACCCGTGCCCGCCACTCACAGAGTCCGCAGGGCCTGCGAGGGCGCCTGGCACTCACCGAGCCAGCCCCTGGGGGCGTCACAGCGCAGCGCACGGCCCGTCGCCAAACCCTGAGAGTGTGAGCAAGGGGGCTCTTTTCCAACAACGCTGAGTGCAGAAGTTTTCTCCCCAAAATCCCAGTTTATAATCCACTCCCTTCTCCCCAACCTCCAAAGTAAGGAGACCATGCAGAAGCCACCGTGGGGTCAGCAGACCACACCTTTCCACGGACGTGCACACCAGCGCGTGGAGCAGAGGACACCGCGGCTGCAGAACCGCTGGCCGGGGCTTAGCTCGTGGGGAGACCATGGGGAGACCGTGGGGAGACTGCGGCCTGGATTTCAGCACCAGCTGCGCTGTCAGGGACAGGTCATCACAGAACATGAACCAGCGCACGGGCCGGGACACGGAGATCACGCAGGGAACAGGTCAGGAATGAAGAGAAAACGTCCTGGCAACCAAGATAACCTAAGTTCCACTCTCCTGGGACGGCACGGCAGGCAACGACCCTGCAGAGCAAAGTGCCGGCCCAGAGAGGACATTGTCAGTCACCGGCACGTGCTTTGGGGCCAGGTGGCTGGGCACTGGCTCCTCCACCCATCAGCTGTGGCATCTGGGACCAGTCCGAAGGCTTCGCGCCACTGTCTACCCCTGTGAAGAGACAGTGGCGTTAGACCCCTGGGCGAGCTGTGAGACACGGGCGTGCACGGGAAGGGCCCGCACCGCGTGCCCGAAGATCTCGGGGATTGTTAACAGCAAGAACAAGAGGACGGTCAGCAAACTTCAGACTGAGAGACGAAACTGTTTAAAATACTTGATAGTGTAACTACTTTGCAACATTGTGTATCTTGTGCAAAGACTTCAAAGATACAATAACCATTTGCCAAAGAACAGGCTATTCACGGCAAGGAGCAGAGAAAAATGCAGCGACCGGTACACACTTCCGCCTCCAGAAGGGCAGGGTGCGCCCGCAGCCCCGTCCCTCCAGCACGACCCACAGCCTCGCGCTGTCACACGCTGGACGGTGGGGAAGGAAAGCGGACCGGCCGGGGAACGCAGGACCCGGGGAACGACATGGGGTGGGTTTCGGGGTTTTCTTTGGCCTCACGTGTCCCAGACTTGGAGCTGAGGGAGCCAACACCCCAGCACCCCAGCGGGCACAAAGAAGCCCCAACAAAGTCTGCTCTCTCTGGCGGAGGGACTGGGAAAGGGGCAGCTCAGCTAGACAGGAAACTCCCAGATAGGCCCCTCGGCTCCCGGCAAACGCTGCGGGAGACAGCTGTGGCCCTCCCCACGCTGCACAGGGAAGGCGGGACCCCGGAACTGCACCCTCACGAGGCTGTGCCCACGGCTCAGCCCCCACGGAGTGGCGTCAGGAGAGGCCTTGGCCAGTTGGCACCTTCCCACTGCCTGGCGTGAGGACACGTCCCTGACCTTGGCTCTGGGGCCAGGTGGGGGTCACGCTGTGGACAGAGCTGACAAGGAAACCCAGACCCCCCCAGCCCCTGCCAGAGCAGTGCCAGGAAGGGAACCCCCGTAACATGGTGCAAAAACCTCCAGGTTCCACTCAGAACCACCCGCCATACCAGGACTCGGGAGATCTCAAACCGAGTGGGACAAGGGTCGTCTGCAGCTGCCGGCACTGACAGCAGGCCGGGAGTCCTGAGAGACCTCAAAGCAGCCATCACAAAAATGCTTCAACGAGAATTATAAACACGCCTGAGATAAACCAAAAACTAGGAAGCCACAACAAGGAAACAGAAAGTCTCAGTAAAGAAACAGAAGATACAACGAAGAACCAAAAGGAAATCATAGAACAGAAAAAAACCCTAAATAAAAATCTGATGGCTTCAATGGCATAATGGAGGGGGCAGAGGAAATCAGCGAATTGAAAGATGGAATGAGAAAAAATACTCAATCTGAAAAACAGAAAGAAAACAGACTGATTAAAAAGGTGGGACCAGAACGAGAGACCTGACATCCATCCGTGTCCCGGCAGTGATGGGGCAGAGAGGAGCCGGGTGCAGGACAAGCCCTCAGAGAATCTGCGGCCGAGCTTCCCCAGGTCAGCAGGAGACAGAAACCGACAGGTCCCAGCAACTGGGCAAACCCGACAAGGACAAACCCTAAGAAACCCACATCGAGACACATTATAATCCAACTTCTAAAAACTAAAAACAAAGAAAAAACCCTGAAAACAGCCAGAAAAAAGTGATGTCTTACCTTTAGAGGGAAAATAATTGCAACAATAGTGTATTTCTCATCTGAAACCACGGAGACCAGGAGAAAGCACCAGTATAGTTTTCAAGCAGTTTAAAAAAAAAAAAACAAAAAACCTGTCAACTCAGAATCCTACATCCAGTGAAGACGCCCATCGGGGATGAAGGAAACCAAGCTGACCTGCCCTGAAATAGTGGCCTAGGGAGGTCTCCAAACAGACAGCAAATGATAAAGAAGGAACTTCAGAACACCAGGAAGTAGGACGAACACAGGAAGCAAAAAATATAGTAAATACAGGAGTGTTTATCTCTCCTTGAGTTTGCTAAATTATGTTTGAAGCAAAAATTGTACTACTCTGATATTCTAAATATATATAAATATCTAAAATAATTATATTATAAATAGGAAGAGTAAAGGGATGTAAAAGGTTTCTATACATCACCTACCAGTAAAATGACAACAATAGCAGACTGTGGTAAGTTATATATATACATATATACAATGTAATACCAAAAGCAGCCACCAAAAAAGCTATATGAAGAGATGCACTCATAAGCACTATAGATAAGTCAAAATGGAATTTTAAAAATGTTCAAGTGAACTACAGAAAAGCAAGAAAAAGAAAACAGACAAATGAAAATCAGAAAGAACAATGAGAAAGCAAAAAATAAAATTACAGACCTAAGCCCTAATATATTAGTAATATATTAAATGTAAATGGTCTAAATACACCAATTAAAAGAGAGCAATTGGCAGAGTAAATTAAAAACCATGATTCAACTATTTACATTCAACAAGAAGCACTCTTCAAATGTAACAACATATGAAGATGAAAAGTAAAAGGATATAAAAATACATAGCATGCAAACATGAATCAAAGGAAAGCAGGAATGGTTATTAATATACAAGGTAGACTTCAGAGCAAAGAAAATTATCAGAGACAGAGAGCAACATTATATAATGATAATCAATCCATCAAAAAACATAGCAATCCTAAATACATGTAGACCAAACAACACAGCTACAAAATACAAGAAGGAAAAACTGATAACTGGAAGAAGAAATAGACAAATCCACAATTATAGTTGGAGACGTCAACATCCTTTTACCAACAATAGGTAGAACAATTGGGCATAAAATCAGCAAGACTACAGAAGAACGCAACAATACAATCCACTAACAAGATCTAATAGACATTTATAGAGCACTCCACCCAACAATCGCAGAATACTTTTTTCAAGTGCTCATACAACATACACCAAGATTAACCATATCCTGAGTCATAAGGCAAATCTCAATAAGTTGAAAAAATGAAATCATAAGGTGTGTGTCCTCCAGCTACAATGGAAGCAAACTAGAAATCAATAATAGACAGATAACAAGAAATTCACCAAACACTTGAAAATTGAACAACACATTTGTAAATAATCTTGAAGAAATCTTGTAAAAATCAAAAAATACATTGAAAACTCAAATGAAAATACAATGTATTAAAATCTGTGGGACGTAGTTAAAGCAGTATTGAGAGGGAAATTCATAGCACTTGATTTACACATTAGAAAGGAGTAAAAGCCTACAATCAGTAGTCTACGTTCCCATCTCAAGAACCTAAAAAAAGAGCAAGATAAACCCAAAGGAAGCAGAAGGAATAAAATAAGCTGAAATCAATGAAATTGAAAATGGAAAAACAACAGAGAAAAATCAATGAAATGAAGAGCTCCTTTGGGAAAAAATCAGTAAAACTGACAAACCTCTAGCAAGACTGAAAAGAAGATACAAATTATCAACATCTGTAATCAAACAGGATATCACTACAGATTCTGCAGATATCTAAGTAATATTAGGGGAATACTGTGAACAGCTCTATAAAAATAAATTTGACAACTTAGACAAAATGGGCAAGTTCCTCCAAAAACACAGTCTACCACAACTCACCCAATGTAAAATAGATAATTTGATAACTCTTTAACTCTTAAAGGTATTAGGTTTGCAATTTTTTTTTTTTTTTTTTTTTTGAGACAGAGTGTCACTCTGTTGCCCAGGCTAGAGTGAGTGCCATGGCGTCAGCCTAGCTCACAGCAACCTCAAACTCCTGCGCTTAAGCAATCCTCCTGCCTCAGCCTCCCGAGTAGCTGGGACTACAGGCATGCACCACCATGCCCAGCTAATTTTTTCTATATATATTTTTAGTTGGCTAGATAATTTCTTTCTATTTTTAGTAGAGACGGGGTCTCGCCCTTGCTCAGGCTGGTCTCGAACTCCTGACCTTGAGTGATCCACCCACCTCGGCCTCCCAGAGTGCTGGGATTACAGGCGTGAGCCACCCTGCCCGGCCAGGTTTGCAATTTTAAAACTTCAGAAAAAGAAATTTCCAGGCCCAGATAGTTTCACTGGAGAATTCCACCAAAAGTTTAAAGAAGAACTGACACAAGTCTACACACTCTCTTCCAGAAAACAGAAGAGGAAGGAAACACATTTCAATTCATTTTGTGAAGCTGGTATTACCCTAATACCAAAACCAAAGAAAGTGTAAGAGAAAAAGACCAGCAAACCAATTTCCTCACAAATATCGGTGCAAAAATTCCTAGCAGATATTAATAGAATTTGTTTATATATGAAACAAATTTTACACCATGACCAAGTATGTGGCTTATTCCAGAAAGACATGGCTGGCTTAATATCAAAAGTTCATCAATATAATTCATTTTATTAACAGACCAAAGAAGTAAAACCACATGATCGTATCAGTTGATGCAGAAAAAGTATTTGACAAAATTTAACACCCATTCATGATTTTTTAAAATCTCATAAAAACAGAAATAGAGGGAAACTTCCTCAACTAGATAAAAAGCATCTAAGATATCCTACAGTTAACATTGTACTTACGGAGGCTTTTCCCGAGGATTGGAAACAAACCAAGACTCCACTCTGCCCACCCTTATCCAACATAGTGTGGGAGTTTAGCCAGTGCAATAGGGTAAGAAAATAAAAGGCATACAGATAGAAAACTAATAAATAAAACTGTCCCTATTTGCAAATGACATGATTGTCTATGTAGAAAATTCCAAGAAATCTACCCAAAAAAGTTTAGAACTAATGAGTTCAACAGGGTCACAGGACACAAGGTAGACACACAAAAATCAGTTGTGTTGCTTCTTGCTAGTAATGAGCACACGAACACTAATTTAACATACAACCATTTACTCGGAACCATGAACCCTTAGACATAAATCTAGTAAACCAGGCCTAGAGTGAGTCTGTGGAAGACGACACAACCCTGATGAAAGAAATGGGGAGACAGCATGTTCCTGAGCTGGGAAACCTGACAGTTTTCCCCAAATCAATATATAGAGGTAACGTAATTCCTATCAAAATCCCAAGAAATTTTTTTGGCATTCAGACAAGATCATTCAAAAATGTACACAGAGAGACAAAGGAACTCGCCGAGCTAAAACACCTTGAAGAAAGAAGAAAGTGAGGGAAGTCAGAGTGGCTGTGTCAGCCCCTGCCGTGCAGCTGCAGTGACCCTGCTGCATGGCCCTGGCACAGGGACAGCCCCGTGGGTCACTGGGACCCAATACAGACCAGAAAGAAGCCACGGGAATACGCCCAGCTGAGTTCGGACGGAAGCGCGAAGGCAGCCCAGTGGAGGGAGCTGGTGGTGCTGGAGAAACTGAACATCCACAGGCAACACCCTGGGCCTCGGCCCAAACTCACACCTGATACAAAAGTTAACTCAAGATGGATTACAAATTTAAATGTAAAAACATAAAAGTATAAAACTGTTAGGGAAAAAAAAAAGGAGAACATCTTCAGGATCCAGGACCAGGCAGAGTTCTTAGACCTGACACCAAAAACAGGAGCCATAGAGGAAATGATTGATAAATTCAACTTCATCAAAATTTAAAACTGTTGCTCTGTGAAGACCTTGTCAGGAAGATGAAAACGCAGGCCACGAACTGAGAGAAAATATTTTCCGACAACATATCCTACAAAGGACTGGCATCTAGAATATACAAACAACTCTCAAACTCAACGGGGAAAAAAAAAACAAGCCAATTAGAAAATGAGCAAAAGACACCAACGTTTGACCTAAAGGAAGACACAGGTGGCAGGTGAGCACCTGGGAGGTGTTCGGCATCCTTAGCCACGAGGGAAGTGCAAACCAAAGCCACAGTGAGGGACCGCGCCCACCGCTCGGAGTGACTGACATAAACAGGAGGGCTTATTCTACATGCCGGCAGGGACGTGCAGAAGCCGGATCCCTCATCTGTCGCTGCTGGAAATCTCCATGGTGCAGTCACTCTGGAAAACACGTGGAGAGAGTCTTTGAAAACAAACCATGCAACTGTCATGTGACTCGGCAATAACAGTCTAGGGGATCTATCCCGGAGAAACAAAGACACGGATTCACACGAAAGTCTGAACACGCATGTTCACGGCCGCTTTACTTGTAATTGCCAAACAGCGGAGAGGCCCAGATGTCCTCCAGCCAGCGGAAGGCCCCCCGCTGGTGCATCCATACCACGAAGCAGACCACGGTCCACGCAGCCTGGGTGGCTCTCGGAGTGTCATGCTGAGTGAAGAAGGCCACACTCAAGGGTTACACACTGGTGATTTCAGTTATCGAACGTTCCTGAAATGGCAACACTGTAAGAACAAAGCCGAGATGAGTAGTTACTCGGGACTGAGGAGGGGCTGGGTGTGGCCACACACAGCTGTGCGAGGCGTCCGGGCCTCCACCTGCCTGTGTCTTGGCGTCCTCTCGGCTGTAGGCTGCACGATTGGTTTGCAAAACGTAACCCACGGGGGGGCTGGGTGCAGGGTACGTGCGTGGGGTCTCCACACGATTTCTCATAACCCCATGTTAACCTACGATCATCTCCAAATTAAAGCTTTTAATTTTAAAATAACACAAAAATAAGAAAACTAACAGACACCTTTAATTACCTGAACACTTACCCTGGAAGGAAGTACTAATATTTCCAAGAGCAGACGTGGTTTCTCTTTATCTTTTGAGTAAGGAAAGTCCCGATCTTCCTGGTAAAGATGATGAAGTACAGCTGCATCAGAATTCTCTCCCATCAAACCTAAGGACACGCACCAAGGGAATCTGTGTTCTAAAAAGACAACGGAAAACTGGCTTTCAGTTTTCAGCTCGGGGAGGCCAAAGTGCCACTTTCTTCCGTCCCCTCAAATTGAGTCCACTGAGCCCAGAGCCTCCACCCACTGCCCGAGCTCCCCGAGGTCAAAGCCTCGTCCCCAAAGTGTGCCGGTGGCAGAGCCAGTCTGCCTTGACCCCAAGGTTGGCTCCTGAATCTGTCTCCAGAAAGGCTGGCGATGACACTCACTAAGGCAGCCGGTGACCGGAAGAGTCTGGGGTCGCAGTGGGAATGGCGTCAGGATAGACACAGCCGGACGGAGGTGGTCCCTCCACTGCGACCCCCATCATCGGAGCCCCCAAAGAACTTCTGTGGCAGAGGTGAAATTCTGAAAAAGGGTGAGGAAATGTCGTACAAATTGTCTCTTTAAAACCCCACCCTTTTTGGGAATTAAAACCTGCACTCCCTCCCCAAGGCCAGTAATCAAAGGGGCAGAAAAATGTTCTTTGCTGTTTGTTTTCTAGTATCTTAAACCACAGGAGACAGCTCGACAGAATCTTCCAGAGGTCACGAGATTGTCCTCACCAGAGATAAGGTCAACTGAAATCACCAATTATAGTTAAACAACAATAGCCCAAAGCCACAACACGTGACACTGGTCACGTAGACCTGAGCCCAGCCCCGAAAACCCCCCTTTTAAAAAGCCTGTATTTCTGCTTAAAGCCAGGACGGGGGTCTTTGAGAGCTGGTCCCCTGCCCTCCTCATCTGCCCTCAAATTAATACACTTCTCTTTCCTTTTCCTCAAAACACTGGTCCTGTTCTTCCTCCTCACTGATTCGGCCTCAGGGACAAGTAGGGAACTTCCTGCAACTCTGCCACGAGACACCAAGAAACAGACCTTGAGCACCGCGGAAATGTCACTTTTGACGAGACTGCCAATGTTGCCCAGCAGATCTTTGGCCCGAGAACCGTCTGGAACCGCGGAGAGATCCCAGGTCCCCGGTCTGCGGGCTGCCACGTGGCCAGCGCCTCCCCCCGACACCACGATGACATGGCCCAGCCGGCTAAGACCTGCAAGGGGAAATATTTTACTGGAAGGATCATTTGACAACCAAGAAAAAAGAGACAAAAGTTAATGAGTAGGCCGGGCGCGGTGGCTCACGCCTGTAATCTTAGCACTCTGGGAGGCCGAGGTGGGCGGATCGTTTGAGCTCAGGAGTTCGAGACCAGCCTGAGCAAGAGCGAGACCCCATCTCTACTAAAAATAGAAAGAAATTATATGGGCCGGGCGCGGTGGCTCACGCCTGTAATCCTAGCACTCTGGGAGGCCGAGGTGGGCGGATCGTTTGAGCTCAGAAGTTCGAGACCAGCCTGAGCAAGAGCGAGACCCCATCTCTACTAAAAATAGAAAGAAATTATATGGACAGCTAAAAATATATATAGAAAAAAAATTAGCCAGGCATGGTGGTGCATGCCTGTAGTCCCAGCTACTCGGGAGGCTGAGACAGGAGGATCCCTTGAGCTCAGGAGTCTGAGGTTGCTGTGAGCTAGGCTGACGCCACGGCACTCACTCTAGCCTGGGCAACAGAGTGAGACTCTGTCTCAAAAAAAAAAAAAAAAAAAGTTAATGAGTAGTAGAAGATAAGGACAGATGGCATAAATTTTAAAAACGGTAAAAGAAAGAGAAGGAAGCCCTCTCGGCGCCCCCCACCTCCCGCACCCCGGAAGCAGGAGAGCCGCTGGGAGTGGGTCCCCGCGGGGGGCGGACCTGGAGTGACCAGGCGGCGGGTGGGCAGCATGTCCGCAGTGGCCGGTCCGCTCCGGGCTCCGGGCTGCACGTGGGAGCCTGAGGCTCTGGGGGGCGGTGGGCTCCGGCAGAGTGAGCTGGGGGGGGGGCCTGCGCGCACACCTGCGGGGGAGGGGGGCTGCGCGCACACCTGCGGGGGAGGGGGGCCTGCGCGCACACGTGTGGGTGGAGGGGGCCTGCGCGCACACCTGCGGGGGAGGGGGCCCTGTGCATACACCTGCGGGGGAGGGGGGCCTGCGAGCACACCTGCGGGGGAGGGGGGCCTGCACGCACACCTGCAGGGGAGGGGGGGCCTGCGCGCACACCTGCGGGGAAGGGGGGCCTGTGCATACACCTGCGGGGGACGGGGGCTGCGCGTACACCTGCGGGGGAGGGGGGCCTGCGCGCACACCTGCGGGGGAGGGGGGCTGCGCGCACACCTGTGGGGGAGGGGGCCTGCGCGCACACCTGCGGGGGAGGGGGGGCCTGCGCGCACACCTGCGGGGGAGGGGGGCCTGCGCGCACACCTGTGGGGGAGGGGGCCTGCGCGCACACCTGCGGGGGAGGGGGGGCCTGCGCACACACCTGCGGGGGAGGGGGGGCCTGCGCGCACACCTGTGGGGGAGGGGGCCTGCGCGCACACCTGCGGGGGAGGGGGGGCCTGCGCGCACACCTGCGGGGGAGGGGGGGCCTGCGCACACACCTGCGGGGGAGGGGGGGCCTGCGCGCACACCTGTGGGGGAGGGGGCCTGCGCGCACACCTGCGGGGGAGGGGGGCCTGCGCGCACACCTGTGGGGGAGGGCCTGCGCATACACCTGCAGGGGAGGGGGGCCTGCGCGCACACCTGTGGGGGAGGGGGCATGCCCGGTGTGCGGTGCGGGAGGGGGCAGGCCGGGTGTGCGGGGCTCGCACTGCGGCAGCAGCGGCCGCACCTCTGTAGCGAGGCCGCTCCTGGTGCGAACGGGGGCTCGACTGGAGCCAACTCCGCAAAGCGATGAGTTCCTACGACGATCAGCTGGTGCTTTGCGGAACCGGAAGCGTAGGTAAAACCGGAGACATGATGGGGAGACCCGCATAGACGCCACGCCTGGAAGGAGGACACCGCAGACAGACCGAATCCAGAGCCGGGCCTTCAGGACGGTCCCGAGCCGTTACCTGGGCACAGCGCCCTGGCTGGCGGTCACCCACAAAGCCCCAGTGCCCCAGAGACCCGCCCCAGAACCTCTGGAACCTTCAGAGCTCACCTGAACCAACCAATGAGGGCTCAGCTGAACTAACCAATCAGAGCTCAGCTAAACCAACCAATCAGGGCTCAGCTGAACCAACTGATCAGGGCAAAACCAGTCAGGGCTCACCTGAACCAACCAATCAGGGCTCACCTGAACCAACCAATCAGAGGTCACCTGAACCAATGATCAGCGCTCACCTGAACCAACCAGTCAGGGCTCACCTGAACCAACCAATCAGAGCTCACCTGAACCAACCAGTCAGGGCTCAGCTGTACCAGGAATTGGAGCTAAGTGTCTCTGAAGCCTTCATTCATTCACAAAGCCTAACCCCGAAGCCAGAACCCCTCCCTTTGCTCTCAGGAGAGCACCTCCCTCTACACCTCCTCCATGTGTGAGCACATGTGCGTGTGGATATACGTGTGTAGGGGCATATGTAAGCATTGTGTGTGAATGCATGTGAGCACGTGTCAGTGTATGTGAGCTTGTGTGAATGGCATGAGCATGTGAGTATGTATGTATGTGAACATGTGTGTATGCGTGTGAGCATGTCTGTGTAGGGGCGTGTGTGTGTGTGCATGAGCATGTGAGTATGTATGTATGTGAGCATGTGTGTATGTGTGTGAGCACGTCTGTGTAGGAGCGTGTGTGTGTGCATGAGCATGTGAGTATGTATGTATGTGAACATGTGTGTATGTGTGTGAGCACGTCTGTGTAGGGGCATGTGTGTGTGTGTGTGTGCATGAGCATGTGAGCACGTGTGTGAGCATGTGTGTATGTGGTGAGCACGTCTGTGTAGGGGCATGTGTGTGTGTGTGTGCATGAGCTTGTGAGTATGTATGTATGTGAGCATGTGTGTATGTGTGTGAGCACGTCTGTGTAGGGGCGTGTGTGTGTGCATGAGCATGTGAGTATGTATGTATGTGAACATGTGTGTGAGCATGTGTGTATGTGGTGAGCATGTCTGTGTAGGGGCATGTGTGTGTGTGTGCATGAGCATGTGAGTATGTATGTATGTGAACATGCATGTGAGCATGTGTGTATATGGTGAGCACGTCTGTGTAGGGGCGTGTGTGTGTGCATGAGCATGTGAGTATGTATGTATGTGAACATGTGTGTGAGCATGTGTGTATGTGGTGAGCATGTCTGTGTAGGGGCATGTGTGTGTGTGTGCATGAGCATGTGAGTATGTATGTATGTGAACATGCATGTGAGCATGTGTGTATATGGTGAGCACGTCTGTGTAGGGGCGTGTGTGTGTGTGTGCATGAGCATGTGAGTATGTATGTATGTGAGCATGTGTGTATGTGGTGAGCACGTCTGTGTAGGGGCGTGTGTGTGCGCGTGTGCATGAGCATGTGAGTATGTATGTATGTGAGCATGTGTGTATGTGGTGAGCATGTCTGTGTAGGGGCGTGTGTGTGTGTGTGTGTGCATGAGCATGTGAGTATGTATGTATGTGAACATGTGTGTGAGCATGTGTGTATGTGTGTGAGCACGTCTGTGTAGGGGCATGTGTGTGTGCGTGTGCGCGTGTGCATGAGCATGTGAGCACGTGTGTGAGCACACGTGCGTCCTGTCCAACTGGAAGTTCCAGGTGTGCAGCGGGCTGTGGGGAGGGACCCCCGCTCTGCCTCCTCCCGCCGGTCTGGGCTCCCTCTTCCCTGGCAAAGTCCCGCAGCGGCCTCGCAGCCCAGGCCCGCAGGGCAACGGAGATGGGGGCTCCCTCCTTTCAGCCCCACAGCGGGCAAGGGGCACTTGGGGGTTCTGGGGGCTCTTTCCAGCCTCTCCAGGTGGCGACAGCACTTCCTTCCTGTCCTCACGCACTGGGGCGGCCAGGAAGAGCCCCCTCCCGCCGGCCTGGCCTGCTCCGGGAGCCCACCTGTGGAGTCTCTGGCTGCAGGGGCAGCGCCGGCCTGGCCCCCAGGGGACCCTCTGCAGGCGTCACAGGTGCCGGGGGGCCCGCAGGAGCAACTGCGTGGGGTCCAGGGACGAGGGCGCCGGCCTGCACATCCTCGCGGGTGCCGGTGCCCAGATACGCCTCCCCCAGCGCAGCCCGACCACCTGGCTCGGGGATGGCGGCAGCTCCTGGCTTTCCAGGTGGGACAGCGAGGCCCGGTGGGGAGAGACAGGCTCACAGACCAGGACCCCGGGTCCCGGGTCCCAGCCAGCATCCCTGGGGCCCGGCCCTCCGTTCAGGGTGCCTCTGCCCACCCGGCAACACCCCAGAGGGCTGCTGGGCTGTGTCAGGACTTTGCGGTTCGGCCTCACGCTGCTCCGGGTCCGCCGAGGGAGCCAGGGACCCACAGCCAGCTGCTCCGGCTCAGTCGCGGGGGCGCGACCGACTGCTCAGAGCCTTCCCGTCTGCGCCCCCATGGCCCGTCCTCAGCTGGAGCAGCCTCCCGAGCCGCTCGCTTCTGTGGGTGGAAATGTCCTCGTTTAGTGGCTCACGTGTGTGCGGGTGCCTGTGCTGCCCCTGCGCGATGGCCGTCCCCCCCACCCCGTGCGCCTGACTGAGGCCACGTGCTCTCGCAGGCACCAGGTGGGCACCAAGGCTGCAGATCTGCCCAGCAGCTCCACGAGGCAGGTGCCGTTGGCGTCTCCGTGTCACAAGGAGCGAACAGCCGAGGGGAGGCCGAGACGTGTCAGGGCGGCAGCTTGCGTGCGGCAGCGCGGGACAGGCCAGGCGTCCTAACCAGAGCACGCCCTCGCACCCAGAGGGCAAGGACGGCCCAGCCAGAGCCGGTCCTGCAGCCTGAGCCTCCCAGAGGAGTGGAGACACCGCCGGCTGCGGCCAGGGCGTGGCGGGTGCTGCGGGCGGCACGGCCCGTCTCCCGGCCCTGCAGACACAGCCTGGCTGCCCTGCGGCGTGTCAGAGGCCGCGGAGCCTCAGGGGAGGAGCCAAGGAAGGAAGCTCACCCCCTCCGCAGAGAGGGGCCGCTAGAATCGGGGTCCGTCCTGGGGTGGCCCCTCCTTTCCTCCCCGCACCCCTCCCTGCACCTTGCGTGGAGATGACCGACCGGCTCTCACAAGTGCCCACGAGGAGCGAGCACGTGACTGTGCCCCAGTGCTTGCTGGACACCCCCCCCCAGGCGGCGGCTGAATGCTCCCGCGTCCCGGGAGTCCAGATGCCTGTTGGCTGTGGGTGCCCCTCACGGCTGCTGCCAGGCCTGGGGCTCCCTTCACAGGCTCGGTCCTACAGGGGCTTTGCGGGGCCTCAAGGCCCTTTCTCCCGCGTCCAAACGTGCTACCTGGCCTCACAGGAGTGCACCTTGGGTCTCCCGCACAGAGCTGGGGATGGGGTGACAGAGGTGGGGGTGTGTCGGGCTGTGCCCAGGCTCCGTCTCCGCTTCCCCCAACATTACAAAACCCTGTGTCTCCGGGGAGACCAGATTTCGATGTTTCCACTTTCTTACCGGGAACAAAAGCTACAGGAAGCCCACGTGGAGGGTGATGTGTCATGTGGGGGGCTGCTGGACTCTGGGTTTATTTTGCTTTGTGTTCGGCAGGACCCAGGATTCTTCTGGAAGAAGTGGCCTGGGGATTCCAATGGCAGGATCAACGGAGCTCCCGTTACAGACGTGGTAACTGGATCTGTCACCGGGGACGGGCGCGCAGACCAGACGTCCACTTGGAAGTAAATGTCTCAGAGGCAGCCAAACCCAATCCTGCCCCTCCCAGGACGGGAGGAAGAGAGGCCGCCGGGTGACACTCGGTGACACTGGGGGAGGGAGACCACGGAGCCGCCTGGCAGAGTCTGAAACCTGCGGTGCCACCTGAAGGACGCAGGTCAGGAGTGTGGCCTCTCGGCCCCTCGGAGGGAGACAGGACAGGCCAACAGAGAAGGCACTTGGGGCCATCACAAATCCACCCCCGGTTCCCAGGCTCTCCCAGAATAGCTGCTTGTCCCCAGAAGTGGCCTCCTGGCCAAATGTCCCATTGGCAGAGAACCGGGCCACACAAACGCAAAGGAATGGGAGGGGCTGGTTCTTGGCTGGGGTCTCGTTAGGCCCAGGCCAGGTGAGTTTGTGTCTAGGTGCCGCAGGGCTGGCATCGCAGACCCGCCGCCGGGCAGCCCCTCCTTCCGAGGGGAATGAGTTGTCAATACATCAGTTTGTAATCATGTGACCGGCATAGTTCCTGGAAACAGCCACCAGCAGGCCGGGACACTGCCACCACGGTGACTCGTGGGCTGCCAGGTGCCCTCCCTGCCGAGTGTTCTGCTCTGGACCCAGCCCGCCAGCCCTGCGGAAGCTGACAGCCCTCGCGGGTGCCGGGCCGTCCCGCCTGGGGCAGAGGATCTGGGGAAATGGCATGAGGACCCCTCCCCCCACCCTTGGGCTGGGCCACCCCGGTGTCCCCCGGCGCTTCCTCCATGGACAGAGCTGAGAACACGGAAGGCTGAACCCTAACTGTGTCGAGGTGCTGCGGGAGCCGGAGCCTGGGCACAGCGGCAGGGACGCGTCAGCACCCGCCGTGGGCAGCCCAGCACCTGGGCTCGCTGTGAAGCCATCGAAAACGCACCTTTTTTCTTTCATTCAGTCAAAGCAAAATGTACAATTTTAATACATGGCAAAATAGTAACCCACTGAGAGTTTCCGTAAGACACAACGGAAACAGCAGAACAAAGAAATCAATTCCACTCAGGGCGTCTGATCTGTTTAGAGCCGGGTGACGTCACTACGGCTAAGTGACTGTCACCCCCGCAGCGGAGGCAGCGAGGACGTCGCAGAGCTGCACAGACAGCGAGTGGTCAACAGGGACAGGAACTGAAGGAGCCCGTGGGCGGGACCCGCACGCCACCCACGCAGCCGTCCACAGCGTGGCAGGGCCACAGGCGTTTCCAAGGGGGACCCTTGCGGTTGGGCCTGCGTGGGGGTCGCTGGCTGGGTGAGGGCCGTGTGCCAGGGAGGGAGGCTGGGTGCTCCGCGGCATTTCGGGAGGAAAAGCCCACCCTCGGGCTGATGAAACATGAACGGCAGGACACACTGTTACCTAAGTCCACATTTCAAATCTGTTAAAGTTGTAACACTGTTGCTACGACTGCAAAGATTAACCTGAACAAAATTACTCTTCTTAATTGAAACTTGCTATGAATACTAATTGTCAGATTATAATGCTTTTTCCTTATTTTAATATCTATGATTAGCCACAAAGCTATTCCCATTTCAACCTTAAGACCAGTGGGGGACGAACAGGGCAGGCAGAGTTCCAAGCACCAGCTCTGAGCCGGCTCCTTCAGCTGCCCTGCCGGCGGCCGCCCATCCTGCCACCGCAGAGCCACCGCCGAGCCACCGCCGAGCGCAGCTCCCTTGCCGCCATCTCCGCTGTGAGTGCCGCCTGCCAGAGTGCTCACAGCCCCTTCTGGCTTCCAACCTCTGTCCCCGCCCTCCTCCCTTACTGGTCCCGTGGCCCTGGGGACAAGACTAATGAAGGCGAAGCCACTGGGGCTCAAGACTGCTCGGCCGGCTGCACCTCCTTCTCCAGCCCCCGGCTCCCTCGTGCCCGTGGTCCAGGGTCCTCTGCGGGGCTCTCGCCCCTGCCAGGGTGGCCTCAGCCCCGCCTGCCCCCCACACCTGCTTCCACCAGGGCAGCTGTGCTGCTGCCCACGTCTGTGCACTGCCCGGTGGGCACACCCGCCTCCCCTGTGGGCGGGGAACGTTCTGGCAGACGGGCGAGTCCCTGGCAAACACCTGCCGGACACACAGAGGACGCTGGCTCCACCGGCGGGAAGAGCAAAGTTGGCAAAGGAAGATGCTCTGAGAAAGGGAGGAGATCGTTTGGTTTCAGACAGTGAGTGTGGGGTGGAGTCGGCACGTGCGTGTGCAGAAGCCTCTCGGCTGCAGAACTCAGGAACGAGAGGCCGCCGGCACACAGGTGTGCGTGAATGTTTGAGGGGAGAAGAGACACTGGCAGCCGGCCTGGGAGTGCTGAGGTCCAGTCCCACGAGGCCGACGGCTGGACTCCGGGGGGAGGGAGGACCGGAAAGGCCGGGACTCCAGCACTAAGGATCCCAAAGGTCAGGCCAACGTGGATCACACGTGAGCCTGGTCACAGGGAACACTCACTACTACTCTGGTTTTATTTTATTCAAGAACAGATTCAGCAGCAGACCCTGGAGTGGTTTCGCAGTCCCAGTTGCAGATTGGGCTGTAGGACAGTAACCGCCAATCTCAGAGAAGGATTTCCTGCCAGAGCCTCAAGGCAGAGCCCACGGGCTGACGTCGAGGGTGTGAGCAGGGAGGGCGTCGCGGGGACACGCCCCGAGACGAGGGACAGCCCCGCGCTCACTGTCCAGGGTTCTGATCGTGGATTTGAGGACGAGAAGGGGACGTGGGTGGGACGGGTCCAGGATGAGGAGGGAGGTAGGTTGGAGAGCTGCAGACACCGAGAACACACCGTGCTCGGGTGGGGATGCTGTTCAGAGACACGAGTGTGTTGGCGTGTAAACAGCAGCCACGGGCCAGTGCTTAACGATGCGTGATCGTCTCTGCTCCTTATTTATTAGCATTTTCCTTAGGTTTGTAGAAACATGTAATTTTGGCAGAAAACTGTTGCATTTGGATTTTTAGCTCAGAAACAGAAAGGAAGGCCCCTGGTGTGTGCTGGCCCCTGTGAGAAAGGTGAGGACCGACGGGCGTGTCTGTGTGGCAGGTGCGAGATGTCGCCTGCCCCGCTGTTCTCAGGTGCAGCCCCCAGACCAACGGCCCCGCGTCACCGAGACCCGTTGGAAACCGGGGCTCAGAAACCGGTGCTCTCCCAGGCCGTCCTTGTGCCGGGGACTCGGGACCCGGCCACAACTTGGCGTCCTCACTGTGGCTGCATGTCGGTCACCTGGGGCGTGTGTCAAAATCCCACCCTGGGACCCGGTTCCCAGGGATGCTGGCGTTTGTCCCGGGTTACAGGGAGTGTTTAGAGCCCCTCGGAGGCTGCGTGTGCAGCGGGTGTGGGGAGCCCAGGGCTTAGCGGTGGAGACGCTCCCTCCCGGCGGAGCAGCGGGCGCGAGCTCACGGGGAGACCGTCCGTGCCTGGGAACGTGCGGAAGAAGGTGACGTGCGGATCTAAAACGATGGGTAGGTGGTGAAAGTAAACTCAAAAATGGGTAAGATAGTAAATTTTATGTTACAGACATTGTATTACAATACAAAATAGAAAACATGTAAATTTAAAAATAGCAGTAACTGGAATGTTCATGCCCTGAATAAAGTCCAAAGATACCCAAATTCCCTGGGTTGTCTCTGATCCAGCGTGTTCCTAACTGTGCACCTGTTCGTCCTCCCGGGCCGGCGTCTCCCTGGGGGGAGGGGCGTCACTGCAGCACCATGTCCCGGGGGGACCCCACTGCCCCGCTCTGCCCCGCAGGGGGGCCCCACTGCCCCGCCCTGCCCCGCAGGGGGACCCCACTATCCCGCTCTGCCCCGCAGGGGGGGCCCCACTGCCCCGCTCTGCCCCGCAGGGGGACCCCACTGCCCAGCTCTGCCCCGCAGGGGGGCCCCACTGCCCCGCCCTGCCCCGCAGGGGGGCCCCACTGCCCCGCTCTGCCCCGCAGGGGGACCCCACTATCCCACTCTGCCCCGCAGGGGGGGACCCCACTGCCCCGCTCTGCCCCGCAGGGGGGCCCCACTGCCCCGCCCTGCCCCGCAGGGGGGCCCCACTGCCCCGCTCTGCCCCGCAGGGGGACCCCACTATCCCACTCTGCCCCGCAGGGGGGGACCCCACTGCCCCGCTCTGCCCCTCAGGGGGACCCCACTATCCCGCTCTGCCCCTCAGGGGGGGACCCCACTATCCCACTCTGCCCCGCAGGGGGGGACCCCACTGCCCCGCTCTGCCCCTCAGGGGGACCCCACTATCCCGCTCTACCCCGCAGGGGGACCCCACTATCCCGCTCTACCCCGCAGGGGGGACCCCACTATCCCGCTCTACCCCGCAGGGGGGACCCCACTATCCCGCTCTGCCCCTCAGGGGGGCCCCACTATCCCGCTCTGCCCCACAGGGGGGACCCCACTATCCCGCTCTGCCCCTCAGGGGGGGACCCCACTATCCCGCTCTGCCCCTCAGGGGGGACCCCACTATCCCGCTCTGCCCCTCAGGGGGGGCCCCACTATCCCGCTCTGCCCCGCAGGGGGGACCCCACTATCCCGCTCTGCCCCGCAGGGGGGACCCCACTATCCCGCTCTGCCCCGCAGGGGGGACCCCACTATCCCGCTCTGCCCCTCAGGGGGGGCCCCACTATCCCGCTCTGCCCCGCAGGGGGACCCCACTATCCCACTCTGCCCCGCAGGGGGGACCCCACTGCCCCGCTCTGCCCCGCAGGGGGGACCCCACTATCCCGCTCTGCCCCGCAGGGGGACCCCACTGCCCCGCTCTGCCCCGCAGGGGGACCCCACTATCCCGCTCTGCCCCGCAGGGGGGACCCCACTGCCCCGCTCTGCCCCGCAGGGGGGGCCCCACTATCCCGCTCTGCCCCACAGGGGGGGCCCCACTGCTGTTACCGTCCCGGGAGGGGCGACAGAAAGCAGGTTCAGTGTCTCTTTCTTACCCCACCCTCCTCTTCTCGAGTAAAACACATCTTAAATGGAGCCCAGAATTGTTGGCTCATTAGGCAATAACGACTGTGATTGAGAATATTGCTCGGATTAACGACAGGCTGGGGCTGAGAAGCCACAGCTGACGCCGGGACCCCAGCTGGTGTGAACCCAGCCAAGCGTCCACCCCACGGCGGCGGCGTGGCCGGCGGCCCACGGGGACGCACCCTGACGGGGCGGGACCTCCTGCGGGAGCCCAGCCCTCCCCGGCCGCCTCCGCCGGCGCCTGCCGCCCGGCCCGGCCATCTGTGGCTGCAGCCTGTCCGCATTCCCTCCACTCGGAGTCTGTTGTGCAACCCTTTGGGCCAGGGGACACCTAATTAAAACAAATTAATGATCTGAAGCAGAAACTGTGTTTAATGAAGCCTTGCTTGGGCTTGTGCGCGGTGCCAGGCTGTTTGCCTACAAATATTTACCAGCCCTTCGTGCGGAAGAAGCTTGGCCACCTGTTCCCTGCCCTCCTCCCCCGCAGCCCTGCTGGGAGGGGGGGTTCCCACACCTTTGCCCCCCGACCCCAGCCCGTGCCCGTCCAGCCGTCCGACCCCTCCGCTGGGCCAGGCCCCAACCCGTCCCGGCCGGGGTTTGGCGTCTCCGGGTCCACCTGACGGAGCTGCAGGTGACCTGTTCCCGGGAAGGACCCACGGCCTGAAAGCTGCCACCATCAAAAACAAAAACGTGGCTTTTCCAAGCGCAGAGACGAGGCCACCTGGGGCCTGTGCTCAGACCTGACACAGAACAAACTCGCTCCCAGAGGAACCCGAACTGGGGACAGGGGGCGGGTGGCCCTGAGAGAAGGCCAGGCCTGGCGGTGGGGGCAGGAGACAACGCTCGGAGGCCCCGCCTGGCCCACGGTGCCACGTCCCCACCTCCTGCGGCCCCAGGACAGCGCGGTGCACCCAGCGGCTCCGCCCCAGCCTCCGACAGGCGCCCGGGTCTCAGGCCGCCCGGAGAGCTGGGCTGCGCATGTTCACGGGCGCATCGGCCCTCGTGACTCCAGGGCGGGTGATGAGGCCGGGCCAGGAGGCGTCTGTTCCTGGACGGAGTGGCCAGGCCACGCCGGAGCACGGACCATGGAGAGCCGGGAGGCCTGTGCGGTGGCGGCCGCGCCTGGAGTCCATGGTGCTTTCAGGGACATGGGGACGTTTCTTTTGAAATAAGGGAGAAAAACTTCTAGGAGAGGAAAGTGTGTTGTTGTACAATTTCCACGCATTCATCTTTGCACCAGGCAGTTGTAAAATGTCATGTGAACGTTTCCTGTGGAGGAAGGGCCCCCTGAGGTCACAGCGCCCTGGGTGGCCGCGGCCGGAGCCGTCAGCGGGGCTGCCCTGGCCTGTCAGCCGCCCCTAGACATCGCCTGGCTGGTGGCCCTGGCGCCAGGGGGCCGCGTGGGGACCAGCAGCCGCGTGGGGAGAACAGTGCGTCCCCCACCAGCCCGAGGCGGGCCTGGGCCTCGTGCACAGCGGCTCTGAGCCGGGTCCCGCCCCCTCTGAGGGAGACGACCCAGCGGACAGGCCGCCACTCGTCCACCGCTGACCCTCGGCCCCTGGGCCCGCCAGGGACGGGGCTGACACAAGCCCGTGCCGCCTCCCCTCCAGGTCGCCCTGCCCCCCGCCCCGCGTCCCGTCCCGCCAGCAGCCCCGAATTCCTGCCGTGCTGGAGGCAGGACTCACAGAGCTCAGGAATTCACTTTCTCACCTGGCCTGTCACGGCCTGAGCCCGAGGGCCTGCAGGTCCCGCGCAAGTCCTGTCCGCTCACCGGGCAGCCGCGCTGCAACGCGGGGGAGGGAAGTCCCTGGGCTGCAGACCAGTAATTCTTAAACCCAGGAGGCCGGGGGACACCCTATTCCGAACATCAGAGAAGGGGAGTCAGTTCCCGGCACACCCAGCTTCTGAAGACAGGTCGGTTCTTGGGTGCTGGGAGGCTCGTGGCCGTCCCCCGGCGTGGCTGTGCCTGGCACGCTCGTCTCCAGGCACGAGCACCCAGGGCTGACTCTGCAGCTGCCAGACGGGCTGGCAGGGCAGTCACCCCTCAGGAATGTTCCCTGCTGGGAAGGGCCCGACTGCACAGAGCACGACCTCCAGAATCAGCACAGAAGAGGAGCCAGCAGCCAAGGAAAGAGAAGTTGCCCCAGGCAGCTCCCGAAAGCACGGTCCCCCTGCCTCTGGGCGCACCGAGGTGCCCCGTCCGCCGGCCCCACCCGGCCAGAGCACCGGCCACGGGCGAGGTTCGGGCCCCACACCCTCGGCACGCTGGCCCTGGCCATGCGGACCCGTCTGTGCCCACCAGCGTCACACGCGCAGCCGGGGCCTGTCCTCTGCCTCCCCCTCCACCACAGGCGTCGCTGGGGTCCACGGCGCTTACGTGTAGCTTTGGGCTCCTTTGACGAACAGGCTTTGTGGGAAACCAAGCCCCCCTCACCCTACCCAGAACCCAGGGCGACACCAGCATCAACGCTGTTGTCGCCATTGGAAACAGCGGGTTTTCAGAGCTGAGCGCGACCTTCACCAAGAGATAAACCTTCAGCCTCACACGGGGGGAGGCGCCCTGGCGCGCGTGGCTGATGGTCGTCCCCAGCTCAGTCCAGGGAGCTCTTCACGCACCCGGGAGGCAGCTGGACAGATCGCTCTGCCGCGCGGCCGCCGAGGTCCCCACCCTGCCCCGTGGCACCGTCGAGGGAGAAGCCCGCTCACGCCAGTGGGCGCCTAACCCTGAATCGTGATCATGAAAACCAGATTCTGCTGTATTTCGAAAGCCTCGTCCTAAACCCTGAGCGAGCTCAGACTTGCCTGATGGAATCTTTCCGCCGCCAGCCCCTCCCGGCGCCCACACGGCTCTGCGGTGCTGCCCCGGCCTGGCGGGAGCTGGCGCTGGCAGGTGCAGGGCCCCGTGTGTTGCGTCCACGTGCCAAGCAAAGGGGGCTGGCGGAGGACCCTTTTCCAAGGTGTCACCTGTGTTTCTCACTGCTCTTGTCACCACACTAACGTGGCTGGCAGTCTCTGGTCAGCAGGGACGAAGGCACTGACAGATGTACCTTGTGTTTGGTGAAGTCGTGAAAGACGGACTTCCCGTGTCCGTGACCGGGTGCTGAGACGACCTGGGAGGCGACTCTGACTTCCTGGCCTCGCTGTGCTGCCCCCCACACGCCCCGGCCCCAAATGCTCGGCGTCCCGCTGGCTCCCGCCCAGCCCCACACACCGCAGGTTACGCTTTTCGCTTTTCGGGAAAAGTCCAGAAAGGGGCTTCGTTTTCCTCCCACTCGCAAGGAGCACTTTCTCCGGAGGTCAGCACCAGGGGCTCCCCCCTGGGTAGTGAGACGCCCCCCGCAGAGCTGGGCTCCCCCCTGGGTAGTGAGACGCCCCCCACAGACCTGGGCTCCCGCCTGGGTAGTGAGACGCCCCCCACAGAGCTGGGCTCCCCCTTGGGTAGTGAGACGCCCCCCGCAGAGCTGGGCTCCCCCCTGGGTAGTGAGACGCCCCCCACAGAGCTGGGCTCCCCCTTGGGTAGAGAGACGCCCCCCACAGACCTGGGCTCCCCCTGGGTAGTGAGACGCCCCCCGCAGAGCTGGGCTCCCCCTTGGGTAGTGAGACGCCCCCCACAGAGCTGGGCTCCCCCTGGGTAGTGAGACGCCCCCCACAGACCTGGGCTCCCCCTTGGGTAGTGAGACGCCCCCCGCAGAGCTGGGCTCCCCCTTGGGTAGTGAGACGCCCCCCCACAGACCTGGGCTCCCCCTGGGTAGTGAGACGCCCCCCACAGAGCTGGGCTCCCCCCTGGGTAGTGAGACGCCCCCCCACAGAGCTGGGCTCCCCCTTGGGTAGTGAGACGCCCCCCGCAGAGCTGGGCTCATCTGCTGCTGCTGCACCCAGGGCCGGGGGGGGCCGGGGGGGCCCAGGGCTCTCGAAAGCACCCGTCCTGCTTCCTTGGGCCGTCGCTGCCCTTGGCACACGGAAGGAGGCGGTCCGTGCTCGTAGCCACGCCATGAGACCACGTGGCCTCTCAGGCACCTAAGGCTCAGCTGGGGAGACTGGCGGGGCCCGGCGACCTGTCTGGTGAGCCACACGGTCGGAAATGCCACCCTCCCGTGCAGCGTCGTGACCACCTCTCGGCACCAGGTGACCTGAGACCTGTCCCGCTCGCGCTGGGCACCAGGGAGGGGACGCAGGGCAGACACCAGACCCCGCCGCCCCGGCTGCCCAGACACTGGCTCAGTCGGAGGGTCTCCCACAGCGAGGGCTGAACCCTGCAGAGCGGGACCCCCCAGCTCCCCAGGACTTGACTCTGGTCTACTGGGGACCAGAAGGGACAGGGACGACCGAGCCCGCTGTGTCCTAGACCGTTGGTTGTCATCGGGCACCCGGGCTCCGGCTGAGCCACGTCCTCGCAGCCACCGGTGTCCTTCCCTGGATGTCTCTCCCCTCAACCGCGGTGTCGCGCCAGCCTCTGTGGTCTGAGACAAACCCGGAGAGGGCGAGGGGCTCGCGGCTGAGGGCGCGGACGGGCTCACGGTTCACCTCGCTCGGTGAATCCTGCTCCCGAGCCAGATGCTTGGTAGGGCGGAGACCTTCAAACGGGGCCCGGCTCCTTATGCTGTGCTTGTTCTAGAAGCTTCCAGAGCCTGGGGGCCAGCAGCCCTGGTGACCGGGAACTGCCCTCGAGCAGCAACCGTCCTGGTTGGGTTGTGGCAACCAGAGGTCAGATGTCAGGTCCTCCCTGAGCAGGTGCCTCGGGGTCCGGCCAGGGCAGCCCAGACAGCCCCCCTCCGGCTCCCCAGGCTGGAGCAGCCCCTACAACTGTGTGTTGTCAGCAATATTTTCCCTTCGTGTCTGTCCCGGAGGGAAGCGTTCTGCCCCCAGCCGCTGACGCGGGCACTTTTGTAGAGTCTTGACCCAAAATCACGTCTGACATTCCAGCGTGTGCATCCGTCCATGTTCGACCGTGGTTGGGAGTTTCTTCAGTCCAACTACGACGGCCGGAGCTGCCTCTGGGGCCCCCAACCCCAGCCTCCTCCCGCCTGTGGCCCCCGCAGCTGCAGAGCAGCCAGGAGGGCTGAGACCAGCGCAGCCCGGGACCCTGGTGTCTGCGAAACGCCGTCTGCAGGTCTGGTGTTAACACGGTTTCTCAAGCCCCTTTTAACAGCATTCGTGCAAGGGAGGAGGAGGAGCCTCAGAAAGCCACCGGGAGGGTGAGCAAGTGTCCGTGACATTCGGGAAGTGACGCCGACCTGGAGTGAGGACAGCGCGCCAGCCGTGAGCCCGGGCCCGGGAGGGACAGGCCGGACGGGAGCCCAGACCTGCCGGGGGCCGCCCTGGCCTGCGCTTCCTCTCTCGGAGCCTGAGCTCGGCTCCTGTGAAGATGGAGTTAACGTGGCGCCTGGCACAGATGTCACCTGCGGCCGACACCGGCCAGGGCAGGGCAAGGCCCCGTGGAGCACGCGGCAGGCCCTGCTGGCCGCCAGAGCCCTTCGTTCCGTCCGCTGTCTGCGGGCTCCTTCTGCCGGCGCCGCGTCCTCGGCCCTCGTTTCACCGCCTTGTGCGGAAATGGAGGCTTCACAGAAACACCCGGATGCCCGGGAACACGCACTGCAGAGCCAGGAGGTGAACGGGAAGGAGCCGCAGGGCGCGTGGACTCCAGTGTCGCTTCAACACGGGCTGCGGCTGGCGGCACCGCCGACACACCTCGCGGGAGGCCCAGCCGTGTGCATGGGCCCCGGGCCGTGTCAGGCTTCCCGGTGCAGACGGCTCAGCGTGTGCCAGACTTTCCTACGTCAAGTTGACTGTTTGGGTTTTTTTTTAAAGGACCAAATCAAGAAAGGAAGAAATACCTCAATTTCAAGATCAAACGCCCTTCTCTGGCACAGGGAAGGGCGGTCCTCTGTCACACCCTCTCTGCTGCGTGTCCTGGCTCTCTGTCCCCAGGGCGGGGGCCACCCGCAGCCCTCCCACCCCTGAATCTCCCCGGCGGGTTCCCGCCATTGTTCTGCTGGTTCTCAGCGTGGTTTTGTGCATCGGGACTGACCAAAGACCCTTAGCACAGAGCATAATTATTAGAATCCCTTCAAAGCCACTCGACCACTTTCCCAGCAAATTGGTTGAATTCTCCACCGGGCGCTGCCAGTCGGGCGAGATGCTGTTATCATTAACTCTTTCCTAGGAGATGTAAAGACCGATAGATTTCAAAATCTATAAAAGATTTAATACAATGGGATTTTATCTACTTCAAATGACAAGTCCGTTAAAATATTTAATCAATTCATAAAACATTCAAGAAAACTTGGCAATTAAAAATGTGTATTTGGAAGCCCACATGGGGCTCCGTCAAAAGTGGAAGCTTCAGGAGCATCCAGACTTGTGGCGGCGGCTTTCCTTACGTGCCTCTCCTCTCCCTGCTGTACACGCTGCCAATTAGCCGGGTTTAGGAGCCAGCCCGGCCGTGCTCATTCAAAGGGGCCGCTGCAGCCCGAGGGTCTGAAGCAGAGACTTCCCCGCTGCGCTCCGATCGGCTATTGATTAGGGCAGGGGGCTGAGCCCGCTCATCAATGCCAGATAATAGGCCTGAGGCTGAGGCCGGAGCTGCCCACGTTTGTTATGGGAAGAGCAAAGCCAGGCTTTTGTGCAGAACCAAAGGCCCTGGTCTCTCTCGAGGAAAAGAAATGTTAATTGAAAAATTCCTTAAATAGGTGAAGGCTCTGAAGTCTGCTTTGCATGAAAGGTATGAATCGGGCAGGGAAGAAAGGCCGCGTGTCTCTGGGGCTGATTAGCGCCCGTTGGCGGAGGGGGTTGAGGGAGAGTCCCCGACAGCTGGGCCGCATGGGACGTCTGGATTAATTGGCGCCTTGACAGGGAAAATTAAAACAAAGAAACTTCCTACTGGATGCAGGGAGCTAAAACCTGGCGATTTGCATACACAATGCAGGCGCGGCCCTGCCCTGCGCCCTGAGTTAACGAGAGCTAACGACTGTGGAGAGACCAGCGCTGTGCGGGTTTCTCACGCTGACCCTTAAGGTCACGTCTGGGCTCTCCCCGGCGGAGGGTCAGGCTCGCCCCCCCGGAGCACAGGCCTGGGTGGAACGCGAGGGGCGGCTGGATTCCAGCTCGGGACTGGGGGGCTCCCCTCCGGCCTCCCCACCCCACCCCCCCACCCGCCGGCCAGAGCTGAGGGGAAGCAGCGTCTCGGAGCCCTGTGCCTCGGCAAACAGCAGCCAGCGGGGTCAGGACATGGGGACACACAGCGGGCCCAGCACGGTGCTGTGAGCGCCGTGTGGCACGAGAGGTCGGGTCCCTGTCACACGCACCTGCCCCGTCGCCGCACACGCTCCTGCCCCGTCGCCGCACACGCACCTGCCCCGTCGCCGCACACGCTCCTGCCCCGTCGCCGCACACGCACCTGCCCCGTCGCCGCACACGCTCCTGCCCCGTCGCCGCACACGCACCTGCCCCGTCGCCGCACACGCTCCTGCCCCGTCGCCGCACACGCTCCTGCCCCGTCGCCGCACACGCTCCTGCCCCGTCGCCGCACACGCAGCGGAAGACGCCGGAGCAAAGCAGCACCGGGATGCACCAGCCGCCTCCCCGCCACAGCGAGCACTTCCCCAGTGCGGGCCATCTGCACTGCGAAAGTCACACGAAACGCACAGGGGAGTTTGCATTTAAAACTAAGAAAGGGTAACCTTGTTGACACCAGCGTGTCTTCTGTCCCCCGTGCCCAACCTCTGAACCTCTGCGAGTGACGCAGCTTCCAGGGGCTGGTGCGGGGCGGAGGGGCTGGGGCCACGGGACGGCCGGTGAGCTGGAGCCCGTCGGGGACAAGGCCCCGGCGCGACCCCGAGGTCCTCGTTGGAAAGAGCCCGTTGCACAATGTCATGGACAAGGGCCCGGGGGGCTGTGCAGGGGGCTGTCTTGCCTCAAGGGGCACAGGCAACCCTCCCGTGACACTGTCCTCGTGTGTTCTTGAAACGTAGCAGAATTCACTGCTCGAGTCTCCGGCAGGGGCCTGGCCAGGGCCTTCCTGATGGACCCGCTGGTTGGGTGGCTCCCATCAGTCAAGGCACAGTGACGAGAGGTGACATTGTCCTGTCCCCTGGGCAGGGACAGGCAGCCCCAGGCCTCCTTCCTCAAGGGAGCACTGGCGGGGCAGGGAAGCCGCCCGTGAGGACAGGGGACAGCTGTGTCACCTTGGCTGAGGAGGCGCCTTGCCTGGGACGGCACACCAGGCCCCACGGTCCAAAGCTGCCAGGGGCTGCCTGGGGCCTCGGGGCCTCTGCACATGCTGTTCCCTCTCAGGAGGCTCTTCCCGCTGGCCTGGCCTCGTCAGCTCCCAGGGGCTCCCCACGCCTCAGCTCAAGTGCCCCCGTGCAGGGAGCGCCCTGGGACCCCCACCGTCAGCAGAGGGCTCAGGGCCTGTGTGCCTGGTCCCGTGACCACGGGCAGTGTTGGTGGGAGCACGCTCTGCCGAGCGGTGTCTCGAGACCAGCGCAGTGACTGACACACAGAGGCCTCGTGACTAACAGCAGGAGGCAGGAGCCCCAGACGGGGAAGGGCTCGGAACAGAGTCCCCTGGGCAGGTGCTGGCGCGGCAGCCCCGATGGGACCGTGGGGAGACTGAGGCACCGAGGCAGCCGGCAGGTGTGTCTGCTCCCACTTGACCACGATGTTTAAACAGTCAAACGTGAGAGAACAGAGGTTTCTCGCGGGTCGAGGGACAGATCCCTCCAGGCAGCAAAGCCGCGGGCGCAGCGGTGCTGGGCGCTACGATCCGTCCAGAGCGAGTTTCCTTCCGAGCTGACACGCGGTCGATCCGGGCGGCCTGATGTGTCTTCCAGGGAGCCCGTGGACCGAGCCGGGGCGTGTGGGCGTGGGAGGCCACGGAGGCTGCTCTGCCTCGGGGCTCTGAAAGGCAGAGAAGCGGGCTGTGCTGCCGCTGCAAAGACTTGGGCTGGACACCGGAAGGAACTTCCCGCCACGGCGTGCAACTGAGATGCAGAAAGAGAACTCGGCCGTAAAAGACACATGTTTATAATAACAAAATGTAGATGGAACATAAATGCCCCCCAAACGGGGACTAGAGTCTATGCAGACGGAATACCCTGTAGACATTACAAATTATGCTTAGAAGAAATTTCACACCAACACGTGAAATCCCTCAGTCTGGCACGATAGAAAGACACCGTTTCAAAGGGACACGGGCTGCACATATGACCCCGGAAGTCCTGTCACCGCTGCTGGCTCCCGGAACACGGCTGCGAACCAGCCCCCACCTCAACTCGTGTCTTTCCCTCCACGCTCAGCTACTCGCGAGCCACGGCCCGGCCAGTCCGTGAAGAAGCTGCCGCCGCCCTGGAAAGCTCACAGACGCCCAGCGCTTCGCCGCGGTTGCGAGAGTCCCCGGAGCCCTTGAAGCCCAGGCTGAGGGGTCCCAGGCAGGGTCTCCCACCCTGTGCTGCCCGGGCAGGACGCGGGACGCAGGAACTGAGCTTCCCGGTCCCCTGTGTGTCACTGACCTCAGCATCATGTGACGCCCCAAACCCCAAGCTCGGGCCCCTCCGACCTTGCTTTAGAAGGACGGAATTATTTTTTTTTTTTTTTTTTTTGTTAAGACAGAGTCTCACTTTGTTGCCCAGGCTAGAGTGAGTGCCGTGGCGTCAGCTTAGCTCACAGCAACCTCAGACTCCTGGGCTTAAGCGATCCTACTGCCTCAGCCTCCCGAGTAGCTGGGACTACAGGCATGCGCCACCATGCCCGGCTAATTTTTTTTTTTCTATATAGATTTTTAGTTGTCCATATAATGTCTTTTCTATTTTTTTAGCAGAGACGGGGTCTCGCTCAGGCTGGTCTCGAACTCCTGACCTTGAGCAATCCACCCGCCTCGGCCTCCCAGAGTGCTAGGATTACAGGCGTGAGTCACCACGCCCGGCCAAGGACGGAATTATTGATCAAGGCGACACTCAGCCCAGAGCAGGCAGGGAGGGCCAGGGACCCCAAGAGCAATCGCCTTCCTTCCCGGGACGCCCCAGGGGACCCAAGGGGAGGAAAACGTCCCTGCACCTACCCCTCAGTGAGGACGGGGTCCTTGTTGAGCGGAGAGTACCAGGTGCCAGACCCGTAAACCCAACCTGGCTGAGGGACGCTGGGGACACCGTCCAGGTGAGGCCCACATCACAGCAAAACGTGCCACACTCTTAAGCAGCAGCTCACGGCCACTAGGTGTTAAGGGTCTTAAGTGGGCTCTGGAATAATCAGCTCTCCAAGGGGAAATAAAATGAATAATGAGAACACTTTTTATAGTTCACCTTCACAAGGAAGCACAAATGTAAGTAAACTAAAACGTTGTACCAAATTTGCAAAAATGTTTGAAGTGTCTCTATTGAGGGTGAGCAAGGACACAGGAAGTTGATCCTCGCACGGGCCGAGGGACACTCTCGCGTCCAGACTCCGGGAGGACAACGCCTCGCGTCATCACAACCCTGCAAAGGCTCCTGCCCTTTCAGCCGCATCCCAGAAGTCGCCAGGAAGAAACAATCACACGTTTATGGAGCAATTTTTATACCAGGATGTTCGTCACAGCTTTATTTAATAATAAATAGATACAACATTAATGCTCAATGAAAGGGGATTAGGTAAACTTCAGAACATCTATATAACTGAACACTTGGTGGACGTGATAAAGTCCCGTTTTGAAGAATATTTAGTGACACAGGAAAATGCTCACAACACTGCACGTTAAACAGCAGCTGCGGGACACGGGGAAACTGTTGGGAGGTGAATTTCATGTTATGTAAGTTTTTTCCACAACTTAAAAAAAAGGCTAGTTATGAGATGAATGACGCCGACTTGGGCAAACCTTTGTGCAACGTAAACACAGCGTTTTACTCCAGGACTCCCAGGAGGTGCAGCGCACCCTGGCAGCCGCTCCGTCAGCCTTTTCTTCTCTCCCTTCTTCCCGCCAGCCGCTGCCTCCCTTCTTCCCAGTTGGCCTGCGACGCGTGTGCGATGCGTGTGTGATGCATGTGCGACACATGTACAACGTGTGTGCGACGTGTGTACGTGTGTGCGTCACCTTCACGAACAGGGAAAAGGGCAACTATGTTTCGTGTATCTCTCCTTCCCACTATTCTACTCCTAGGAAACAAGGAAATAAATTTATCTCTATAAAACATTATTTTCGGCCGGGCGCGGTGGCTCACGCCTGTAATCCTAGCACTCTGGGAGGCCGAGGCGGGTGGATCGCTCGAGGTCAGGAGTTCGAGACCAGCCTGAGCAAGAGTGAGACCCCGTCTCTACTAAAAATAGAAAGAAATTATATGGACAACTAAAAAATATATATATAAAAAATTAGCCGGGAATGGTGGCACATGCCTGTAGTCCCAGCTACTCGGGAGGCTGAGGCAGTAGGATCGCTTAAGCCCAGGAGTTTGAGGTTGCTGTGAGCTAGGCTGAAGCCACGGCACTCACTCTAGCCCGGGCAACAGAGTGAGACTCTGTCTCAAAAAAAAAAAAAAATTATTTTCAAAATCATCTATAAAAGTAAAGAATTTCACCATTTCAAATATTCGAGTCAATATTACAAAGAAGGAGATGTGGAGTGACAGACCGCATCAAGCCCGTGAATTGTCGCGTGGACAAGGCGATGCCCGGAAGGCGGGGCTCGCACACGCGGCCGTGTGAGGCGGCAGGACACGGCCCAGACGCCGCGCGGTGAGCCCCGTGCCTGGGAGGGGCCGGGAGAGGCAGCCCGGGGAGGTGACACCCAAGACCTGTTCTCCTGCTGGTCTGTTTCTAGGTTTTCTAGAAGGAGCAGCTACGACTTTTGCATTGGAACAAATTCTTTTAAGTACAAAAATCGTATATAGATTTCTTTCTGCCTCAAGGAGAGAAACATTTTCTTTCAAGTCAAAGACTTCCAATTCCTCACACCTGCCCCTGCTCGCCCCCCCCCACCTCCCGGCCCCGGGAGGCGGACGCAGGTGCCCGGCGAGGCCGGCGTGCGAGGCCCTGTGCCTGCGTGTGAGCAGGAACCACCTGGCGCCGTGGCAACGGCAGGTGCGGCTCAAAACGTCCAACCATGAACACTGTCAGGAACCCCCTGTCCTGCCGGCCACGCACGTCACACAGGTGTGTCGTAACCCTTCCAGAGCCCTTGCTCTAACTTCTGCCAGCGTGGAACACGCAGGTGTTCCTTTTCATAAGCATGTTCTTAAGGGATCTCCGCGCACACTCACACAGCACACACCTACACAGAAACACCGCAAGGCAGCACACACACCCACATGCGTGCACGGCACACAGAACCATCCATAGGCAAACACATGCTCGGCCACGGCCTCCCTCCTCTGTCTGTCCCCCAGCCCCGCGCTCCTCTGCATGAGGTGGGAATGTCCTGAGAGAGTCCGCAGGGGGCCGTCCCGGGGCTGACGAGGACCAGCCCTGCCGTGGCCCCTGGCCTTCCCGGGAGCAGCAGTTCCAGGTCACAGGAGTCTCCCTCGGGACACCTGCGGTGACAGGGAGACAACACCCTGAGCTGGGGGCCGTCGAAGTGGCAATAAAAAGAGAGCATTTGTCTCACCATGAAAACACCCAGCTTCACACGGCAGGACGGTGGATGATGCATCAAACCAAACAGAGGCGGCGTTTAAAATTCCGCGTTTGGAATTGGCCGACCCCAATTATTTAAACACAAATCGAATTAACAAAATACCCAGCATATGTTCCCGTAAACTCTGCTGAATTGGACGAGACGCTGGGGGCTCCGGGAGGGGCGGCCGGCCGGCGGTGGGCAGGGGGTGTCGGCCGCAGCCCCGCGGCCCGGCTCCCGCGCCAGCGCGTGATTGATGCCGGCACCGTGTGTGCCGGCACCCGCTGACCTCACCGGCCTGGCCCGCCATCTGCTGCGGCTCATTCCTCCGCACGGCCGTATCTGCCGCTCCACAAAGGGCGGGGGCTGGGCAGAAGCATCTGTCACTGCTGTTCCCGCGGCATCTGCCGCTGCTCCTCACGCCCGGCTGCTGCGGGATGCGGTTTCCCCCCAGGTGCCGTGCACGCGCTCCGTTAGCCCGGCCTTGTCCGGCCGCCCGTTCCCACAGTGCCAGGCCCCGCCGCGGCCGTCTGTGACCTGGACACCACGCGGCTGAGCCCGGCCATCGGCCATCGGCCCCTTCCCTGCACATCGGGACATTCGGTTCAGGGCAGCCGGAGAGGCGGCCCGAGGACGGCCGTGTGCCCAGCAGGGACGCCCACCCTGGCCGTTGGCACCGCGCTGTAAACAGCCGGGACCTCGGACGGACACACGGGGGTTTGGGCAGCGTCCTCTTCCTCCTCATGTTGTTTCTTTTTTGACTTAAAATGCTGCAAATGTGGTGAGGTGCAGTAATCACTATAGCTCTGTGAGCCACAGTGAAGCCATCTTGTGCACAGGCTCTCTGCTGCTGTGCGAGTCGAGAGCCCGCCACCTGTGACCTGGGAAAATATACATGGGAAGCAGGAAAAATAAAGTGACTGACTTGAAATTGACTGTGTAAAATCACTAGGTGTGTATAGTTAAACTTTACTCTGCTTGAAAAACTTCCCTTGACTTAACTGATGCTGTCTGCTTCTGTGGACTCGCTTGCGTATGGGATGTAACCAAAACAGGGGTCTGGGGCTGGTCCCAGCCCCTGGTAATGGACCTTATTGCAAAACTGACTCCACCTCGTGTACTCGCAGTCACGTAATACCCCGATGTAGAACAGTATAAAAACCTCCCCCTGTTCCGGTCGAGCGCCGCTGTCTGTGCCCCCGCCTTTGCAGAGGGTGGCCGCTGGCCGGCTGATAAAGACTCCTGATCGGGCTCAATCCGGCTTTCAAGTGGTCATTTTCTCCCGTTCTGAACCATAACAGTAAACGGGCTCATCGTTTCTCTCCTGGTTCTCGACGCGGCTGCTACGCACGTGGAAAAGGAGCGTGTTACGTCATCATTCCGTGTCTGGTCTCCAAACTCCTCCTGCCGCCGCCGCCCCGGCAGCCCCACCGGTCCCCGCGCCCCGTCCCCGCCAGGCCCGGCGCTCCGAGCGTCTGTGGGAGCTCGGGGGGGGGGGGCGGGCAGCACCCGCGCACAGAGCCGCTTCCCCCGGACGCTGCTTCCCGCCCCGACGCCGTCTTGGGTGTGGACGGAGCCGGCCAGGACAGCAGCAAAGCCGCGCCGCCCTCTCTGCCCAGCACGACCCCAGAGCAGTCCCGAGAGTTCGGGCATCTCCCCTACTAACTTCCCACAGCAAATGCCCTTCCGGCAAATGGCCAGGGTCAGGCCACAGCTCCCCGTGGCTCCTGGGGGGACGAGCCCATCACGGCCTGTGCCCCCTCTTCGCGGGGCCCTGGTGCCGCCCCCCAGATGTTCCAGTGCCTGCGTGTGCCGCGGCTTCATTCTGGCCGCGCAGGCTCCGAGGCCCTGGTCACTTTGCACGCGATGCTAGAGCACAGCCAGATCCTCAAAAACAAGCACCGAGCAGGGAAGGGTCTCCTTAAATTGAAAGCATTTTAGTGTTCCTGAGCAAGGCCACATCGAATATTCAGTGATTCCAGGTATTCTAAATGTGTCAGTAATTGGCGCTGTATTGAGGGGCCATTTGTTGACGCCCACTGACCACGCGGTGCGCAAACACTCAGCGAGTCTTCTGCTCATGCCCAACTGCAGGCGGCGGGGGCTGGGGGTGGGGGGTCACTCCCGCTCTGCAGACGAGAAACGTCGCCAGACAAATTCCGCGCTCGCCCCACGAAGACGGAGCCGGGACGGGACAAACTTCGGCCCGAGTTTACCCTCAAAGTCTCCCGTGACAGGGAACTAGCACCAAGGCCTGACGCAGCCAGAGGGAAGCTAAGAACTTGCATTTGTCCTCAGACAGAGCAGTGTGAATGTTTTTACTCCCTCCTGCAGCAGGTGGGAGAGTGAGAATAAACGCACCTTCCCGGCTCCGGCACTAAGGCTGACACTGTCGGGGGCCTGGGGGTCCCCAGCTTTTGGAGCAGTGAGCCCTTCCCCCGGCCGAGCCCTTCCTGCGGCCGAGCCCCCGCTGCTCCCCAAGAGAGGAGTCACTCATAGTCTCGAGACAGAGCCGGCCAGGGCCTCCTGGGGCCGCCGGGGGCCCGGCAGGAACCACAGGAGATGTGGGGTCGGTGTGTGACTTGCTTCCTGGGAGGAGAACTGTGGGAAAACAGTTTTATAGGCCGGGAGTCTGTTTGCAAACCCCCAAGCGATCGCCCACTGCCGAGTCTTACTTGCTGCGTGGCCCGTCCCAGTTGGAATTTCACTGCCACATAAAACACAGGTCGGTGTGGTGCCTCCTGCACCCCCTGCTGCCCCGCCGGGCGTCCCGGGCCGGGAGGGAGAAGCCCACAGACTCTCCGCCCTCGGTCTCTCGGCGCACTTAGGAAGAACCAGCCCGGCAGGCGGACAGGGAGTGGGAGCAGCGGCTTTTGGCAGGTCTGAGCTCAGAAAAGTGCCCACTCCAGGTGCTGGGGGCTCTGCACGCATCCCCCCCCCCAGCACTTTGGATTCCGGCGGGAACCCAGGGGACACCTGGGAGTCACCCCCCGGCTGTGGCCCAGGGGACACCAGCAGTCACCCCCCCCCCCGGCTGTGGCCCGGGGGACACCCGAAGTCACCACCCCCCCCGGCTGTGGCCCGGGGGACACCAGCAGTCACCCCCCCCCCCCGGCTGTGGCCCAGGGGACACCCGAAGTCACCACCCCCCAATGTGTGAAAGTCCCACAGCACCAGGAAGACACCTCCCTTCCCTGGACACCAGACCCCTCGGGAGCAGGAACCCGGCCAAACCACTCTCAGTAGCAACTCCGAGGACTGTGTAGAAACCGGCAATTAAGTCCGCCCTGCAGTGGGTTTCGATCCTCCGCAAGGCTCAGGCCAGACGGGCAGCGTTTGAACAAGGCTCCCAGCGAGAGCTCCGTCCCACACGGGGGCCACCGAGGGGGGCCGGGCGCAACTGTGGACCCCGGCCGGGTCTGCCCGGTCCCCGGTCCCCACGCCCTGCAGGAGGACGCCCAGACGCCAGCCTCGCTTCCCAGGGTCCTCGCTGGAAAGGAAGGATCAGGAAACGCCGCGGAAGGGAGGTGCAACTGCTTGTTCCTTGCAGCATTAGCTCAACAGAGCACTAGAGGGTGAGCTGGAAAAGCCGTATTTTCCTGCAGGTGTTGGCGGCGCGCTTGGGGCCCAGCACAGCGGTTCCAGCGGGAAAGAAAGAACCGAGTTTCGTTCGGGGCAGGGCTGGACGGACCGTGGTGTCACCAAGTAGGACCCACCGGGGAGAAGCCTGGAGGGCTGGCGGCCCCCCGCATGGAGACCCTGCCCCGGCCCAGCCCTGCCGGAGGGTCCGGCCTGCATCCCGGGCCCAGTGTCACCCCCTCCGCGCACACTCGCATTCGCCCTCCGGTGGTCCCGAGGGGCCGGCGCCCACCTCCTCCCAAGCCAGGCCCAGGCCTCCTCCCCACCCGGCTCCTCCAGCCTTCGGCTGCACAAATCTTCTTCTTCCGCTCCCATGACTCCCGGGGCCGGGTGAGGGCGCGGTGACGGGGACAGGAGGCACCCGCCGCGGCTGTGGGTCCCGGCCCTGCTGTGGGGACGGGGCGGCCACGCCGGCCCCGTGTGGGGAGAGCAGGGCCCAGGCGGGCGGGCGAGGCCGGGGCTTCGCGCCCTCCATGTCGCTCACAGGCCGACAGGAGCGCGAGCCCCGCGCTGGGCGGCTCCGGCGGGATTCGCACGCGCTGCCCGGTCTGCCCGGCGTCTCTCAGGGCACCGCAGGGGCGGGGCTGGCTGAGCTCGCGCGCGCAGTCCCCCTTCTGTGTCAGATGAGCAAAACAGCCGAGCCCAGGCGCCCTGTGCCACCTTCGTGACCAGACCCGCTTGCCGGGGTGGAAAGAGCCGCGTGACAGTCCAGGTGTTTCTGGGCTTTTCTCCAGGCTCATGCGGTGCCGTCTCCCATCGGAAGTGGGGACGGTGGGAGGGACCGAGGTCACGTCGGCACTATTGGGGCAGAACACGGGGTGCGGCCCGTGGGACCCGCAGCCCTTCCCAGGTGGTGGCATAGCGGCCGCGGGCGCGAGCCCCGCGTCTGGAGGAGGATGTCGCTTCTCCAGGGACGGACCGGCATCCACTCCCGGTGTTCCGCGTCCCTCCAGGCCCGGGGCCCAGCACCGTCCCCGGCAGGTTCCTTGCCGCCACGTGGAGACCTATCTCGGCCCCGAGAAGTCAGGTGGGGTGAGAGACGCCAGTGCTGTGTTTGCAGCCGCAGCGCTGGGCTGGCCCGGACCACCAGGCCCTTCCCGAGTGGCCGCTGGAGGACGGCCCTGGCGAAACACCACGGGACATTCCGCGACTCTGAGCACGCAGGCCGGGACCCCGGGGAGCTCACGCCCTGCCCAGGCGTGAACGCGCACAGCCACGTGAGGCCGCTGGCCGGGGTGAACAGACCACGCTGCGGGAGGCTCTGCCGGGGTCGCAGCTTTGCCGTGACGGCGTTTACAGCCGGGACCCGTCTGAGCCTTGAAAACAGGAGGACTTTGACTCAGCAGCGAGCACCTGGGGGAATAGACGCAGGGCGGGAACGGACACGGAGAGCGTCCCCAGGAAGCACGTCCCTGTGTCCCCAGCGAGCACGTCCCTGTGTCCACTGAGCACGTCCCTGTGTCACCACTGAGCACGTCCCTGTGTCCCCAGCGAGCACGTCCCTGTGTGTCCACTGAGCACGTCCCTGTGTCCCCAGCGAGCACGTCCCTGTGTCCCCAGCGAGCACGTCCCTGTGTGTCCACTGAGCACATCCCTGTGTCCCCAGCGAGCACGTCCCTGTGTGTCCACTGAGCACGTCCCTGTGTCCACTGAGCACGTCCCTGTGTCCCCAGCAAGCACGTCCCTGTGTGTCCACTGAGCACGTCCCTGTGTCCACTGAGCACGTCCCTGTGTCCCCAGCGAGCACGTCCCTGTGTCCACTGAGCACGTCCCTGTGTCCACTGAGCACGTCCCTGTGTCCCCAGCGAGCACGTCCCTGTGTCCCCAGCGAGCACGTCCCTGTGTCCACTGAGCACGTCCCTGTGTCCACTGAGCACGTCCCTGTGTGTCCACTGAGCACGTCCCTGTGTCCCCAGCGAGCATGTCCCTGTGTCCCCAGCGAACACGTCCCTGTGTGTCCACTTCCCGCAGCCTCCGCGGCAGCAGGTGTGACGTGGGCGCTGCCACCCTCGTTCTCCAGGTGGGGAGAGCTCAGAGAATGCAAGTGGCCACGCCAAGGTGACAGCCGGTGACAGGGCCGACACCAGGCACAGGCCCCAGCAGCTCCCACGTGACAGGGACCCTTGCGCTGCCGCTGTCACTAGTGTCTGGGCTGTCACAGGCCCCGGGCCAGGCCTGGGAGACGCTGCCGGGGGCCGGGTGCACACGAGTGTCCCAGCCCCCACTCAGGGCCCGACGGCCCCGAGGCGAGTGTGAGGCAGGGACAGGCCTGGACACTGGGAGCTGCCAGCTGTGTCACCAAGGGACACCAACGTCACCTGAGTCTCAGGTTCCTCTGCCGGGGGGCGGAGGCAGCACACGCGTGTGAGAGCCAGCGCCCGGCGCACGGCGTGTCCTCGGCAGTCGGCAGCGACTGTTTTCCATGCAGCTTTCTCAGTGCTCGGCAGGCAGAAGGATTTGGGGCAATTTCCACGGGTTCCCCACAGTTCTGAGCCCTAATGTGACTTTGTGAGATTCAACAAATTCCTCAGCGCCCTGGGGACCCGGGAGCAGGTCTTTACTTCTGACCAGAATGACAGCAAGTTGGCTGGGCACACCGGCCGTCTAACACACAGCAGTTGCTCTCTTTGGCACTTAAATACACCCGCAATCAACAAAAGGGTGAAACATATTAAAGTGAAAATAAGCTCAGGTTCTAGGAGGAAACAGTAAACAGCCTTTGCCATTCCTAATACGCGCCGATAACCTAGAGAGTTAAAAAGCAGTCACAGCATCATCGAAAAGGGAGGCTTTATTGTGTAACGAGATCAAACAAATCGATAGCAGCATCATTTGATAAGAAAACTATTAATATCCTCTTAGATAAAGGTTAAAAAAACTGTAAAAATGAAGGAGTGGCCAACTTGCTCACGGTCAAACAGAAGTAAACAAGTGCTCGCTGCAGCACGTATCGAAATGGGAACGATGCAGAGAAGATTATCGGGCCCTGAGCAGGGCAACTCGCAGGCTCACAAGGCGCCCACACTTTGATAAATGCCTGGGCTTCCCAGGTACCTGGTTAGTGACCACACACTGTTTGCTACATCCAACATCATACCTACCCCGTAAATAGGTCCAGCAATCACATACCCATAGTCATTAAAAATGAAAAGTTAAAATAATTGTTTACTTCATGTTATAAAAATTTAATGATGGGTTTTGGTAAAACAGGAATGTTTATATATTAGTGGAGGAGCTGACATGGGTTCGCTTTGGGGGCGGGGGAAGGTTTGGCAACGTGTGTGGACAAACACAATCGTGTTTATGCCCTTTGATCCCGTCATGAGGACGGCATGAGGTGTTGCTGGTCACAGTGTCAGTCACAGTGGTGAGAACTGCCAGAATGGATTCAATGCCCAGAGAAGTATTAAGCAGCCTTTTCAAATTATGGTTTTGAAAACTATGTCATAGCATAGAAATTGCGTATAAGGTAATGTTGAGTAAAAAGAAGCAGGATGCAAAAATGGTTCATACATGACGATTACAACTTTGTAAAAAGCGCACATAGGAAAAAGAAATGCAAGAAAAATAGCCAGTGACAATGGTTAAGAATGCCAGGACTGAGAAGTTCAGCTTTCCCAAACTTTCTGTGATGTGGTTTCATCAATTTAGAATTTAAAGCTAAAATTGTATTTTATGGCAAAGAAGAGTTTGGGTTTTTCCTTTCTGGTGACATTCGAGGCAGCTCCGAGCCTGAGCCGGGGGCACACACGGCGGAGCCGTCACCTGCCCACCTGCGGCAGGTGTGCCGGGAAGCTGCCTCCAGGTGTAGCTGGGGAGACACCGGAACCCCTTTTGTAGAACGCTGCTTCTGGGTGAGGACAAAAAGGAATGAATGGACTCTTCAAGAACAATGTAACAACAGAAAATAAATGTTGCGTAACACAGATACAATTCCTGCCTAAAGCCACCTACTTGATTCATTTTGACCTGTTTTGAACTTAAAGGTCGGTAATCCGGAGTTACCTTGTTTGACACACGCTCACATTCTGCGCTCTGCCAAGTTGCATAACATTTGATATATAATTCAGAGCTGTATTTATCTTCTGAAACATAACCCTTTTTTCAAATTTGTTTTGCTCCATAAAACAATAACTCCTTTTACCGTGATGATTTTAAACACAAAATATGAAGATATTCTTTCTGTACCTTCTTCCAAAGTTTCACCAACGCACCCTTTTTGAAAATAGACCTTGAAAATATGTCTTCCGTCTGACATGTGCCTCTGCCTATCGGAGTTCTCTCTGAACTTGAAGACCTGGTTTTATTGGGATTAGTGAGATAAAATATGTGTAAGTGATTCACAAACAGTAAAGCAGGACAAAATTATGACTATTGCTGTCACAATACGTACCCTTGTCACTACTGCTGGACAGTTAAGTCCTAACCACACGTGAAAAAGCTCAAAACGCCTGCAAAAGACCCCATGTAGACTCAAGAGGTGCACACGTGAGCCCAGCTCTGCCGTCTCCTGGGAGTGTTAGGTCTCCAACGAATGAGGCCGTGTAAGCCCGTGTAAGTCAGTCTTCTCAGGTAGCCACTGGAGCAGGGAACAGAGAAAGTCAAGTAAGCGACAACCAAGGGACATTGTGGCAATGGCCGTTGCTCGAGCCCTGGGAGAACTTTGTTAGCATCCCCACGTGGCGCAGAGCCGGCAGCCCTCCCGGCTGGTAGACCCCACGTCATGTCACCTTGGGGGGCCTGAGACACACACAGTCAGACATGAGTCCTCCTCAGATCCTCAGGGACCCAGTGAGGGAGTGGCCGTGGTGACCGCGCGGCCAGGAACCAGCGAAAGGCTCCAAACCGGTTCCCTCCTGGGCCGTGGGGGCTCAGCGCCCTCCCCCCGCGCCAGCGGCCGGCAGAGTTGAGGTGCTTGTGTCCCGCGCTCAGGGTGGGGCCGTCCCCCCAGCATGCTGGTCTGGAAGCCCCCACCCGGCCTCCCCCACGGGCTCAGGCCGAATCCGGAACCTTCTCTGCGCAGGTGCCAATGCTGGCACTCGTGTGCGCGTCCGCGGAGGAGCACCTGGGCCTGAGACTGCCGGAAGTTTCCTTTCCTGCAAAGCAGGCCTGCCCCTGTTTCCCGGGCCCGTCGGCGGGAAGCCAGGTCTGCAAGCAGCTCGCAGCCCACAGCGTCCGTAGCAGCCTCGGGGTCCGCCCTGCGGTGGACGACAGCGTCGCAGCCCTCGCCGGGCGCCAGGGCCCGTCACGCGGCAGCTGGCCACCGAGGCCATCGCTCCACTGCAGCGGCACGGGCAACGCGAGCTTGCCCCGGAGGGCTAGTTTTACCCAAATTCATCATTCGCAGCTGTTCGGTAATATTCACTAACAGCAGGGAAAGCGCAGCCTAACGGGCAGCTCGGAAACCGGCCCGAGTCCCGCTCCGCTGCCCCCACTGTGGTCCTCGGCCACTCGCGTTTTGCGGCTGCCTGGCCACCCTGACGCGCCTCCTTTCTGTCTCCCTACTGCATTACGAGGAGGAACTGAGACCGGTCAGGGACCAGACCAAGTCACGCCACCCTCACTCACAGCCCCCACAGGACAGCGTTGGCTTTCCAGAGCCTGATCGGGACGCCTCAGCGGGCTGCGCACTTTCTCAGGGAGTGGGTAGCGCAGCCACACCACGCCGGGACAGGCACTCGCGGGCGGGGGCAGGGCGACCACGGCAGGACCCCAGCACGGTCGGGTGTTTTCTGAGCAACCACGGTGACGGCTACGAGGTTGCTAGGCAACGGGGCTCCAGAGGTAGCAGGTCAGGTGGAACTTGGGCTGTTGGTGTTTTCCGACCTTCTCCTCTTTGAAATCAGGAACCAGGTTTGAGCGGAGGTTCGTTTCCCTGCTCTGTTTAGTGACACGATCACAACTCTCCTCCCGCCCTTTGCCAGCCCTGGGGATAATTTTCCACGTGTTTCCATTCTGGGCCTTGTCTCATCTGCTAAAGCCTCAGCCTGCACTTCCGTGGGACGAGCCACCCTCGCGGGGCGGGAGGAGCCCCCTCCACTCGCTGCGGAGAACCTGTGTCCCCACAGACCCTGTGGTGCAGGGGACCGCGGAGTAGCTGCTACACACCCACGACCGCAGTGCTGGCCGGTAACACAGACTTAGCCTCAGTTTCCCCCCTGTAGGATGGAAGGCTCGGACAGGTGGTCCCCTCCGCCAGGGGACCCTCCAGTCCTGTCGGGGGGGGCATGCTCCTCTCCCCAGCGCTCCCTCCTAACTGCAGATGAAACACGCACACGCGCCAGTAACACGCACAGAGCGTGGCGGCTCCAAAAGTAGCACTGAAGGCTCTGGGCAGAGACCCAGTGGCCAGATGACACGTCACACGCCAGCCAAGGAGAAGGGACACAGTCACACGTCACTCGAGGACGGGGACACTTCTGAGAACATCACTGTACACAACTGGATGGCCCAGTGGCTGTGTGGTGTAGCCCCTGCTCCTGGGAGACACCCCCGGAGACTTCCCCGCGGCCCCGGGTGACACACCTGTGCTGCCATGATGGTGCTGAGTGCTGTGGGCAGCCGCGGCCGCGGCACAAGGGCAGGTGTGTGTGTGTCTAACCCACCTGAGCAGAGAGCCGGTGTGGTAAAGTATGGCCGGGAAGGCAAGGAAGGGCCACCCGTACCAGGCACCTGCCGAGGGCGCCAAGGCCAGGACGTCCCTGTGCGTCCCCGTCAGCTCTGCACGCTCGGGCCACACTAAGTCTGTCGAAGCAACTTTCCTTCTTCAAGTCACTCTTCTGCAAGTCACCCTTAGCTCGCTGTGACTTCTTTATGTCATATGATTTTGTGTCTTAAAACTCTTCGACTCTTGAAATAGCTTAAAACACAAATACATTATACAGTTGTACAAAATATTTTCTTACTTTATATCCTTATTCTATAAGCTTTGTCTACTTTGAAAATTCAGTAAAAACTAAGACACAAACACACAGGTCACCTTGGCCTGCACAGGTCGGGCCACGTCACTGTCTCCAAGCCACCTCTGGCGCCACCGGAGGCCTTCGGAGACAGTGACGCACACAGAGCTGCGTGTCCCCAACCACAACCCGGGCCCTCCCCGTGGGACCTGCGAGGCTGCCTCACGGGTGACTTTCTTCCTGAGTGGAAGGAGCACGCCCTAAACCACAGCGACAGCTGAACACACGGACCGGCATCGGCCGGGTGTGCCACTGCCCAGTGTCGGGAGCCGGCACAGTCCCCCGTGCGGCTCTTCTGTTCGACCCGCAGTGCCGTGGGTGTCACACCAGCATCACCTCAGACACGTGAGCGACGCGTGAAGACGGCCACCGTGTCGCTAGGCAACGGGGACTTTTCAGCTTGAGTGCGATCTCACAGGGCCACCGTCCTTGACTAAAACACCCTTGTTTGGCACTTGCCTGGTTCCAGCCACCTCGGCTCATTCCGGAAGGCGTCTAACCAGCCTGGAAACAATACATTTGCCCAAACTTCCCTTTTAAAACTGGCCCATTTCATTAGCATTCTTGGGAAAACCAGGCAAAAAAGACTTGACAATTTCAGAGAAAACAGGCACAGTGCTCATTAGTGCATTTGCTGGACATTATTGACTTTTTAAAACATTAAAGCCCGACCCCCGGAATCCGTGTGGTGCTGAGCGAGGCGGGGTGGGGGGGGGGAGCTGGGTGGCAACCCGGCGTGTGGCAGGGCCACCTCCCCACACCGCCGTTGTGTGGCCGGGGCCGCAGCTGCTCGGCCATTGTTCAGGGCGCTGCACGGTGTCCCCGCGGCCCATTACGTGGCCGCAACTCGGGTTGCAGTTGCTCTGGTCAATGTGATCACTTTCTTTTTTGTTTTTCAAAGAGGTCAAAGGTTGGGGCTGGAGGTTGCAGCAACTGGGCGTGAGGAAGTGGGACACCCTGAGAGGTGGGGCTCAGAGAGCAGCCCGGGAAAAGGCACTCCTGTCACACAACAGTGCCAGCCACATGTCACCGCCCCCCTTGTTTTGCATGTGTCTCCTAACAGCTGGCAAGAATATCAGCTCAAATTGTCCTCCAGGGCACACACTTTCTGTTTGTCTCCAGATAAAGGGATTTAAAGTCCTGCTTGTCGGCGAGGCGCGGTGAAAACTGCGGCATGGACTTTTCTAAACCGAAAGGCCGCGATTCTCTTTCTTCCCGACAGCCCGGCAGCAGCCCTGAGGAGCCACACGGTTTGCGGATGGGACCCCAGCACCAGGCCCGGCTTTGCGGCAGCTCCCCTGGGCTCCGGGGCACGAGGGCCCGGGCCGGCGTCGGTCTGGGAGCAGGACGGTCGCTGCCGCCTGCGCAGCCTCAGTCTCTGCTGGGGTCAGACCCGTCCCCTCCCGACACACTGGTTTCCCGCAGCCCCGCGGTGTCCGCAGCGCTTGGCGTCCGGTCCGGAACCTGCCGTCACGTGTCCGCGCTGGGACACGGCTGCCCCGTGTGCGGCTTCCACGCCTTGTCTGCTCGGGATCCCTGTTTCTCCCTCACCCAAGCTCCCTCCCGGGTGCTCTGGACAAACAGGCTCTCAGAAAACACTGAAGAAAAACGTGTAACAGACACGCTTTTGAAACACCCATTTGACTGATTGATGGTGGGTCAGCTGGTGCCCCCCCAACCCACCCAGAACCTCCTCCCATGACCGTGTTTGGAAATAGGGGCAGAGACGACTTCGCAGCAGACCAGGGCCGGCCCTGAACCCCGCGGTTCCCGTCTTTCTAGGAGGAAAGACACGCGGGGCAGAGACTAGGGCGACGCGTCGGCCGGCCACAGAATGCCGCCGGGTTCCAGCACCGCCCGGGCTGGGAGAGACGGGGACAGGCTCTCCGGCACAGCCTCGGCCGACACCCGGCCTCAGACTCCCGGTCCCTGCACGGGGAGGGAACAAACGTGCCGTTGTGACAACCCGGTCTGAGCTGCTGTGTCAGGCAGCCTGGGAACCTGCCTCAGGACCCAAGATGGCGAGAAAGTTCCGGCGAGGTCCGAGGTAAAATAGCCACATCCAGGATGAAGAGGCCGCTAAGCGCAGAACAGCCGTCTCTTCCTCGGAGAACCCCGAGTCCCGCGGCACCCGGCCGCCCGAGAGCGGCAGGGAGGCGGGGACCGAGGCTTGAACCCGCGCAGCCCCCCGGGAGCGGCCGGGCCGGGGGTGCAGAGAGAAGCTGCCCAAAACAGTGTCCTCAGTCACAGCCTAAGAGCTTGTCGTAGAGTTAACTGGACAGTCCCCCATTTCGCTTTGAGTTGATAAACAGCAGGAAAAGGCAAAAAGACCTCATCCTACCCACCAAGAAGCCCGGAAATTCTCTCCACGTCGGAGGTGTGGCTGGCGGTCACCACCTGTAAGACACGGAGACCAAGCCACACTCCAGTTGTGGGAGGTACTCGCTGCGGACAATCAGTCCCTAAAATCCGGCTGAAGTGACGGGGTTACGCCTAATGCCTTGATGACGTGAGGAGCTCACATTTCTTGGAGGCGACCTTCCTTTCTTAATCTTAAAAATATCTGTTCCCACCAGTGAACCGCGTGGCCCTTGGCGGACTTTCTTCCCACAGGTTAAACACGTTGTGAGGAAGTGGTGCCTGTTACTACAGAACACCTGAGAGAGAAAATGGTGCTTCGCCAAGAAGAGTATTTCAGGGTCTTGTGCATGAATAGAGCTGCGTGTAGAAAGTAGGAAGCTTGGCTGGGCGCGGTGGCTCACGCCTGTAATCCCAGCACTCTGGGAGGCCGAGGCAGGAGGATCGCTCGATGTCAGGGGTTCGAGACCAGCCTGAGCAAGAGTGAGACCCCGTCTCTACTAAAAATAGAAAGAAATTATCTGGACAACTAAACATATATAGAAAAAATTAGCCGGGCACGGTGGTACATGCTTGTAGTCCCAGCTACTCGGGAGGCTGAGACAGGAGGATCGCTTGAGCCCAGGAGTTTGAGGTTGCTGTGAGCTAGGCTGACGCCACGGCACTCACTCTAGCCCAGGCAACAGAGTGAGACTCTGTCTCAAAAAAAAAAAAAAAGTATGAATCTTTGCAATCATCACACTAAAGAAATGGCTTGATTGATTTGCCCAACTTTTCAGGAAGTGCAATAAGTGATGAAAGATTCTCAGTGTTCAGGCGGCCCCGAGTCTCAGGGCAGCTGTGGGTGCCCGCGGGACGCTGCTGAGGCCGGAGATTCCAGGTGGGCAAACACGGGCCCTCTCGTTATCTCTCCGGGGAAAGCACACGTTTCACATCTGTCCCAGGGACCACGGACGCTCTCCCGCCAGCACAGGGCTCGCGTTTGCCCTACTTACCGACTCTGCGCAAAGTGACTCGGCAAACATTTGCTGAGTGCACAGGCGTGGTGCCTCCCCCCCTCCCCCCGCAGCTCCGGGACGGCGTGGCCTGCCCATGGGCGGACTTGCCCGGTGCCCGCAAACGCCGCACGACAGTGACGGAGACGGCGACGGCAGGGAGGCCTCTGAGTCAGGACCAAGGACGGGTCCCGCCCTCCGGGGCCCAGAGCGACACCTGTCCACGTCACCACCGTCTCCGAGTGCCTGTTTCAGCCCAGGTTCGGAAAGGGACGGACAGTTCATCCCAGAGAGATGCTAGCAGAAAAGCAAACCCTGTTTCAGAGCAGCCTCGAGGGTCAGTGATGTAGATTTTTTAGTCCCTCTAACTTGCGCTTCCCTGGTTCTGCCGTGTGCCTCCTAATTCAGCTCACAAACACGGAAACTGTTGCTGTAAGGAGAAGAAACAGGAAACTTTCCTGACTATTTCAGAGCAAAGTGCCCCGAAAGCCCCTGGTTTCCCCGCAGAAGCACTGAGGGCAGCAGCTGCTCCACACCTGTCCCACCTCCTGCCACCGACGTCCCCGCGTTCTGGAAAGAGCTGAGCGTCTCCCTAGAGCAACGCTCCGGGTTCCGGATTACACAGTTGGCCGCACCCAAGTGTTGGCCGAGACAAAGGCCCCCTAGAAGTGTGTCCCCGGGCAGAGCCTGCGCCCCAGACCCCGCGGGGCTGCTGGCCACAGCCCACCGTCAGCGCAGCCCGGCTCCTGCCGCCGCCGTGGCGAGGACGAGGTGTCGTGCCGAGGGTGCGCGGTGGCGTCTACCTGTGCAACCTCACGTCCGCAGAGCATCCGGAGTGAGAGTCTTCGAGGCAAAAGGAAATAAGCTCTACCGGCCAAGCTGCAGGCTGCGGGAGAGCGGGGCCCGCAGTCCCTCCCGCCGCCACAAACGATCACACACGCAGCAGCTTTCAACAACACTGTGTCGTCTTACAGCTCTGCCGCTCAGGAGTCTGACACGGCCTCGCGGGCTAAGCGCACCGGCGTCAGCAGGCCTGGCTCCTTCCGGAGGCTCCGGGAGAACACGGCTGTGTCGCCTCAGCTCCTAGCGGCCACCGCAGCCCTCTCCTGACCTCACTAACACGGGGCCTGTGTCACGGCTGCCCTCCTGCGCCACCTGGCCCTGCCTCCCTGTCTCCCCTACGCACGTCCTGGACTCACCCTGGGCCCAACCGGATGATCCAGGATCCTGTCCCCAGGCCCTGAGCTTAATGTCACCTGCAGAGTCCTGCTGCCACTGAGGCAGGTCATGGCTCCCGGGTGTGGGAGGCGGATGCTTCTGAGCTCTTCCTTCCGCCTCCCACACCACCGAGCCACATAATGATTTAAGATCTCAAATGGGATCGTCTCTGCCAACCCACTCCCTTCGCCCCTTCGCCCAACTGCTATTTTTTAGGGCTCTGGAATATAGTGGCCAAGAAGGGGCTCCTTCATCCCCATCTTCCCCCCAGTCGGCCACTCAAAAGCGTGGTGAGTGCGTCCCTCACGGGACGGGCGGAGTGGCCAGGGCAGGGGCTGGGGACAGAGGACACGGATGCAGCCATGTGAGCAGGGAGCACGCCACACAGACACGGAGTGTGGCAGCCACGCACACCCGCTGCGGGGACAGGGCCACGTGCTCCTCTTGTCCTCAGGTGTGGCCGGAGCGGCACAGTCCCCAAGGGGGACAGCCGTCTCCCTCCCGCTGGCCCTGCTGGGGGGAAGTGCGCAAATGACACAAACCTCCTTGACCAAATGCGTCTCACGTGCTAATTTGGGGTTCTGCTTTCTCAGTGGACCAAAATGAGAACGTGAAACTGTCCCCGGGAGGTTGGAACCTACTTCCCAGAACACTGCAGTTCCTGCAGAGAGAACGGTTTGTCGGGGCAGCGTGAGAAGAGACGGCTTTGTGAGCGTCAGTCCTCGGCCGGCGGAAGCCCTGAGGCTCGAGGTACGCGAGAGTCGGGTCCTGTCCTGCGGCGCTGTGGGGTGGGACGGCTGGTCTCACAGGTGCCCTGTTGTGGGCAAGCTCTGAATCGTGTCCATGACCTGAGACCCAGGCCCCGGCGGCTGTGCCGTGGGAGGGCCTGGCGGAGACGCAGCTCCGACCGTCCCGGCGGTGGGACAGGGCCCGCGGCGGCGCCCACCCCGCACAGCACCGGCGGGTGCAAGAGAGGAACTCGGAGACATCACCAGTCCCATCAAAACGTGTCTCAGGTCCCTTCCACAAAAACGCGAGGGAATCTAGACAGTTGGCCAACATGGTGGCCACGCCGAGTGTCACGGGTTTGCAGAGGCCACCACGAGCAGACTCATGCTTCTGACCCTGCGTCTCGAAATCGATTCTATTTGTCAACGTCCCAGCACTGAGTCGTGAAGTGAGATTCCCCAAACCAACCAAGCTTCTTGTAAAATATCTAGGACCACAGAGCAGACGTATTTTTCCTGATGGTTCAGTAATCTCAAAGTTCGTGTTAACGTAGAAAATTAACAAACTTTTTGTTAATGTTGATTTGGCCGAGGCAGAGGGGGGCGGGGACAGGCAGGGGGCGCGGAGGAAGCTGGGGTCGCAGCCCCGTCGCCCTGGGAGGGCCCTCGCGGCCTCAGCCTTCCTGCACGGCCACCGTTTCTTGCCGCCGGACGTGCCCTCCCTCTTGGAAACCGCGTCGAGGAAAGTTCTGCCCCCGGGAGGAGCACGGACGCGGTGCCTGCCCTGCCATTTCTGACCGCTTCCGCCCCTACTGGCCTCAGCTCCTTCTTTGAGAGCGTGACTTGAGTCTTGTCATTTTTCCTTTCTGGGATTTAAAAAAGAAAGAGATTCTGATACTTGTGTCGCAACACGTGTTAAAATGCTGCTTCACTGTGGCTTCTCCTGGTGCCCCACTCTGCTGTCCACGAGAGTCGTCATCTCTGGAAGACGCACTTGGCAAATGCCAGACACGGATCCGTGGTCGTTCCCTGGAGAAACAAGAGACACAGGAACACGCGTGTTGCTCTTCAAGGCTCGAGAGCAAGAGGACACGAGGCCCTCGCCTGCCCCCGGGGAGGCACAGTGATTTAGGCCCGATGGCTTCCCTAAAACGGAAATATTCACTGATTTGAGCAAATGAGTGTCATTAAAGTTGTCCTGAAGAGAAATTCGATGCTCTGCACTGACATGGACCCTCTTCAAAAACGGCCTCTGAATTGCTTCCAAACGACCGAAGCCCCCAGCTTCGAGGTATTTCCCGAGGACGCTACGCCCGTCCCCACTCCGGGTCCCTCCCCCGGCTCACCGTGCCCGTCCTCGCGTTGCAGACACGGCCTTTCCTCCCGACGTAGCAGACGTTCGGCTGCTCTGCAGGGAAATCACTGACGTTCCTGCACATGTTCTGTAAGACTCGAGGACCCAGAGTCACTGACCGCGGCTGCCTTGTTTGCTGGGTGCCAGGTACACACCCTGGACCCTGGGGCCGTGTCCAGGTGACCGGTCACTTGAATAAAAACAAAATACCATGGTCGCCCACTCAGGTAATCTCTACGCTTGGCTTCAGGTTATGATGCAAAACTGCTAGTGACATGGATAAGCGTAAACACCAGAATAAAACTTTTCACGATCAAGTGTCCCGAGTGAGTGTGTGTGTTCTCGAATTCTAGCTCACGTGGACTGAGAGCGTTTCCTGGCCCAGCGCTAAGTGGGGATTGGGTTGCAGGTGAACAAAAGCTGGTGCGGCCTCACCTTCTGGGGCGGCAGCCTCCGGGGACTCGCTCACGCTGAGCAAACAGCCACACGGCCGGTGGCACGAGCGTTGTGCCACGGGCAGGTGGCCTCGCCTGCACCCCAGGGGCCTCCGGGACGGGGCGTTTGTGGAGGGGTGGCCGGTGGCAGCTGAGCTCAGCGTCCCAGGCAGAGGAGGATGACTGGCTGGGGCCCCGGGGCCGAGGGACACGTGGGGAGAGTAACGGAGAATGAGGCTGAAGGGCTCGGGCGCCGGACAGCGCGAGGCCCTGAGAGGCCGAGTCGGGGTCCCGAACGCTGAGCCACGGGCGCCGGGAGCCCTCAGCCGGTTTCGGCAGAGCGCGGGCTGGGGCGGTGCTCCGAGAAGCACCCGCTGGCCACACGCAGGTCGGGAGCCCCACGGTCCCTCACAGGCCTGCGGAGCCAGCAGCCGCCCACGGGTGTAGCCGGCAAGGGGCTGTCTGCCCTGGACCCCACGACGCGCTCCTGCCAAGTTCTTGACCAAACTACTCGGAATCGCTACCCGACTTCTTAGTTTTGGTCTCGTGAGATTTCTCATCTGAAATGTGCACGTGCAGAGACAGAAAACCTCCCTAAACTCCACTATGCCACAGAGTACACGCAGCTGCTCATGCTTGCCGGTAAGTCACGCCCTGCGTGCATGGGTGTGCACGCGTGTGCATTCACTGTATGATTCATCGCAATGCTTTTGCGTGTGGAAAGTTTCAGACCATGCGAAGGAGGGAAGAACAGTAAAACCGCCCGTAAACCCGCCACCGGCTCCCGCAGCCGTCAGGGGGCCGCGCTCGCGATGTCCCCTCCCCCCACCTGCCACCAAGCCCGGCCGGGGTGTTTTGAAGCAAATCCCAGTCCTCATATTGTTTCATCCATAAATATTTCATAATTTTTCTCCAAAAGATAAGGATTCTTTTTTTGTTTAACTTAACAGTAATGACATATCACATCTCAAAAAATTTCACAGGTATACTTTGAAATCATTAAAATGCCCAGTCAGTGTTGACATTTCTCCAGTTGGTTCATAAAAGTTTCTGACCACCCGAAACAGGGACCAGATCCAGCCCCTGCGGCCGACTGATACGTGCGAGTCCCCGCAACCTGCGGCCGCCCCCGTCGCTCCGGGCCTGCAGAGCCCCCGACGCGGCGAAGGCGCCCTGAGCCCCGGCGTCTGCGGCTGGAGCCTCGGCTGAGAGCTGTGATCAGATTCGAGTCCAATTTTCTGGCAAGAACCCTTCATCACCAGCGTTGTGGGCCCGCGTGTTTGACGTGCACAGCGTCGGCGGGAAGCACACGGTCTCGTCGGCGGGTGGACAGACACGGCTTACCCGTTTCCCTCTCGGCAGCTGCACATGGCTTTGAAGGCCACAAATGCACAAAATTAAAAGTGCAGTTGCTGCCAATCCCCACCAAAGGCACCCAGTGCCCCCTGGGGACGCGCCAGCCCCAGGGCTGGGTGTGCACAGCACAGGGCCTGGTCGGAGAGCGGGGCCAGGCTGCAGAGCAAGCAGACGCCCTGCCGGCCTCTGCGCCACCTGTGTGCCAGGTGCCAGCCGCACCCCTGCACGAAAGGTAAGCGGGATCCGCTCTGCCCCGGCCGGGCAGGCTCAGCCTGAGGGTCAGAGCCAACTCCCCCGTGCAGACGGGCCGCGGAGCTAGAAAATCACACTGGACAACTGTTTAATGAGGAAATTCTTTGTACTACTCTTGCAACATTCCTGCAAGTCCAGACTTAGGTCCAAGCGAAAACTGAAAGGAGAAAATCTAGGGCAAGCGCGAGAGCCTCCCCTCCCCCGCACGTGGTCTGGGAGCTGGCGGGGAAGCGAGTCTGGTGGGGAGGGGCCGCGGCCCCCCGTGCTGCCTCCAGCGCGGTCCCGCCTTTCTCCAGACGCCGCGGCCGCGGGCACTTCTCGGAGCTCGGAGATGCGGAGCACAGCCCACGACCTCCGGCCGCGGGAGCGGCTGTCTACCTCATTGCTCTGTGCGTTTATGGTTCCGTGCGACGTCCTCGGAGAGAAAACCACTGTGGGGCTGGAGAGCCGGCCCGAAGGCTGAGCGCCGCGGCACGTCCCGCGTGTCATCCCAGCCGGCCGTGCCCGTCCGTGCTCCTGACGGCTGCTGGGAGTTTCCCGGATGCCCACGCAGGTGGCGTCGGCCCCGGAAGCTGAGGGACCGTCCGAGCTCAGGCGGAAACGCCAGCGTTGGAAGGACCAGGCGCCTCGTCCACCAGAGAGCTGGGGTCTGCAGCCGGCAGCGGCAAGTCGCCCGGGCGCTCCTCAAGCCCTGCACTCGCCCAGACGACAGGTCGGTTTGTCCCTTGGTCTCACAGAAGGTTGGAGAAGATGGGGGTGAAATCGCTTCAGGGACTTTAAGGTCCTTTCACGGAATGGGCTTCCCAAGAGCGCAGCACGTCACACATTCCTGGAAACAGATGAGCCACTGGATCTCTAAGCCACGCCCGACAACGTCCGAGGTGAGCGTGAAGCGATTAGTCGTGATCAGGTTACTGACATGAGCAATGACAGCTCCCCTTGATGGTCACCCTCCAAGCCAACGAGTGGAGCTGGGCTTTCGGGACAAGTCAACACGTCGGGCCGCCTGCCCGCCCACCGGTGCCATCCACTCCCGCAAGGAACGCCGGAGCCCACGGCAGTTATTCCAGAACGTGCTCCGCCGCCTGCAGGAAGCAAGGGAGGCTGAGGGGGCCGAGTCCCCCCCGACGCCTGCTGGCCCCACCTCTGACCTCTCCGAGCCGATGAAACCACCGTGCAAAGTCTTTGCCCCGGAGCCATTTTTCCAAACGACAGCTGGAGTTGGTCCCCGGGCCAGGCTGGGCCTGGGCTGTGTCCTGGGAGACGAGCACCCGCGGGTGTTTCTGGGCTTCCATGTGGTGCTCGGTCCAGTCCAACCGTCGAGTTCTGCCAGTGCCGGTCCCCGAGCACCCTACCGTGTCCAGTCCCCACACACAGACGGGAGTGTGACCGGGGACGGGAGTGTGACCGGGGACAGTGAGAAGCAGCTCTTTCCCTTCTCGCTGCGGCGAGGTTGGTGCGGGAAGCCCCCATGACCCTGCCCCAGCCCCGTCCCCAGAAATGAGCAGCCGGGGGCCCACGTGGGCTGACCTCTGAGGGGCCAGTATCTGCAGCTGGGATGGTCTCTTAGGTCCCCCGGACTCACTGGCCGTGAGCAGCCGTGCGCCAATGACGGTGAATCGTCCAACTGGGCCTGGGCTCAGACGGCTCCATGTGAACGTCGGCCCCCCCATTGAGAGCCCCGAGCTCGTACCGCACCCCCCAGGCCTCCGCCGGCCCAGCCGTGCGAGGAGGATGGCACGGTGCCCACCCCGGGGAGCCCTGTGGGGCTGAGATACTGGGTGATGTGGTGGGCGTGGGCCTGGCCCCGAGCGCTGCTGGGATTGCGCCATCGTCCCACCACAACCATGGGAGCACTGGAGAGCAGCTCACTGTCTAACACGTAACTAGAATAAACTCAGAAACAAATGCATGAACAAGTATCACCCTGAGATGAAAAGCCTCGGCCACGGGGACACGGAAGTGCCTGGCGGGCATCTGACCCCAGACGAGGCTTTGCTCCAGTCCTTTGAGAAAACACGACTCAGAAGGGAAGTGGCCGCCCCTGAAATCCCGCAGCACCACGGACACGGCGTGGAGAAGCCCGCGCCCAGCTCCCGGCGTCAGCAGGCAGCTGCCCAAACGCGCCCACGTCGTCCAGGCACCGCACGGCGGCCGGGGCTGGTCGGTGGAGGCAGAGGAACAAGGAAGGTTGCTCCTCACGGACCCGGTGACACCAGCAAAGACTCTGAAAGAGAGAAGCCCAGGCTGTGTCCCGGGGCCGGGGCAGCGGGCGGGCGAGTGCTCGGCCCCGAGGAGCAACGGGAGCCTTCTGGTTTCGTTCATAAAATTTATTCTGGAAAAATACTTTAAAAGGGAATTTCTTCATTAACAAAACAGTAAAAAACTCAAATAACATTTGCACAATATTCCATAAATACATTTATATACAAAAAAATATAGTCACATAGACCCGAAGTGCCTTTGTACATATTTACCAAAATTTAAATTATAAAAAAAATGAACATCACAAAATACTCAAGCTTTACAGATATCATGAAAAATATTTTTACAAATCCAAAAAATAACACATTTTTTCATCTAGAAAAAACACATTTGAGTATCAAAAAGGATAATAAAGGCAGTGTCTGTGTTTCTAATTCAAGACAAGACTGGCTCACAAGAATCCAGAATACACACTCCAGGCAGCGCATGCTCACGGGGAACCCAAGTCCACTCACTTAAATATAAATTCTCTTCAGAGCAACTGTCCATAGTGCAATGGGGACGTCGCGAAGGAAGCGCCGTGCGCGGAGCCCCCAGCCCGGCTCGCGGCCGCGCCCTCGCGAACCTCAGGAGAACCAGCTCGGTCTGAGTCTGTCTCAGCAGCAGTCCACGCGGGCTCCCTTTCCTCTCTCAGCAGCATTCGTTGGGGCATATATCCTTGGAATTTCATTCATTTAAGAGAAACGGGGATTTCGCCGTGTCACTTCCGTGTTACACCTGGAGGGCCCGCGAGACAGACGGGAAGTTAGCGCACAGCCCCGGCCGCCGGCCTCCGCCGGCCTCCCCCGTCCGCCCCGAGGACGCGGGTGGCGGCGGCCACGCCGCACTGACCTCAGTTGCTATGACGCACTCGTCCTTCCCCTCGGACAGGACGTACACCGACTGGTACTTGGTGTCCGCCGGGGCGGAGTAGACGGGGTCCAGCCTCCTCCTCTCAGACGCTTCTCCGCTGAAAGGAAAATCAAAGAAAACCGCCATAAACGTGGGAACGCGCTTTCGAACGGGGAAGGGACCAGAGCGTGGTGAAGACACCCCCAGGCGCTCCCTCCTGACGACACGGCACCCCGGGCGCCGGGCGCCTGCCCCGGTGGCCCTCCCCGAGCTCCCTCCGGCCGGCCCGCAGCACGCACCCCCTGAGTGTGGTTGGGGCCCCCTTCTCCTCCCCCGAGGAGCTCTGGGGCTGGCCCTTGGTGTCGCGCTTGCTGTGCGTGTCCCTGACCGAGGCCTCCTCGCCCTTGAGGTCCTGCACCAGGTTATAGTCCACGGCGGGGTAGCGGGCCCTGAAGCCGCTCCTGTCGGCTCCCTGGTCCCCGCCGAAGTCCGCCTTCTTGTTGGTGTTCTTGATCTGCGTGGCACCGATGACGCTGACCGAGATGTCCTTCTCGCGCTGGCAGTTGGCCAGGTTGTTCATGGTTTCCGTCTCGCCCCGGCAGGGCTCCGCGGGGGGCCGGCGCTTCTGCAGCCTCAGCCGGACGCAGACCCCGACGGCGGCGCAGCCCAGCAGCAGCACGAGCACCAGCACGGCGCCGGCGCACACGGCCACCCAGGGGAACGGCCCGGCCCTGCCCTCCAGCTTCTCGGTGAGGTCCACCACCACCGGGCCCGGGGCCGGCTCCGGGAGCAGGAACTGGCAGTTGGGGCCCCCGTAGCCGCGGGCGCACTCGCACACGTAGCGGCGGCCCCTCTCGTGGCAGGTGGCGCCGTTGTGGCAGGGCGCGTGCTCGCACCTGCTGAGCGGGCCGCTGCAGTTCCTGCCCGTGTAGCCCGGGGGGCAGGTGCAGGAGTAGTCGTTCACGCCGTCCCGGCAGGTGCCCCCGTTGGCACACGGGGAGGAGGCACAGTCGTCCACGTTGTCCTCACAGCGCCTCCCGGAGAAGCCGGCCTGGCAGCGGCACACGTAAGCGTCCCCGAGGTCCACACACTTGGCGCCTAGAACACGGGACAGGAGACAAGAAGTCACACCTCTCCTAGGAGTCTGGTCATCAGAAAGTCACTCTGACGCATGTGCGTGTCTGTTACCATAGAAACCAGCGATAGGAAAACAAGCGAGGCAGCCTGTGGCCTGGCAGCCACAGTTCAAGACCACGTGTGCTCGGCCTCAACACGGGGTGTCGGGGGCGCCAAGGTCTAGCTCCACGAGTCAGAAACAGCAACACGGCTCCTCTCTCTTTCCCAGCTGCCTTTCCACGCACCGGGGGGCAGCGACGGACTCACACCACTAGGCCCAGGTTGCAGGTGGGGAAACTGAGGCTTCAAGAGGGCAACGTGCCCACAGTCACAGGTGGGGAGAGGAGCAGGGCTCAAAAACAGACAGGGGAGGAAGGACAGGGGAAGGCAGAAAGAATGAGAGCAAAAGGGATCATTCCGGAACATCCCAGCCCGGCTCGCTGTGTGTTCCCGTGCGTGTCCCGCCCCTCGCAGCTGGCAGGAGGCTCTCAGTCCACAGACTGTGCAGACACAGTGACACGCCAGACGGCGACACCGGGTGACAACACAGAGCCAGGCTTTCCTGCAGAGCACAGTGGCCAGGTGGCACGTGAGCACAGCCGTGTCCTGGGCGGTCTCAGGCACCGAGGAGCGTGTGGCCTGAGCAGCCATCTCACCTCCCTGCACAACTCGAGAACAAACACGCCTGCCGCCTGCCTGCTCGGGGCAGCTCAGACTCCAAGAGGAGTTTCCACAGAGAATTCCTGACTGTCCAGATAAAAGCTCCGTAAACTCCGGGCAGCTCTAAGCGACACTCCGACTCACACGCACAGCGCTGCCCGCGTGACCGCCCGGCCTTACCGTTAGAACAGGGAGAAGAGCTGCAGGGATCGATCTTCTTCTCGCAGTTGAAGCCAGAGTAGCCTACGGGGCAGCGGCAGGAGTACCCTCCGTCGGGGCTGTCCGTGCACCCGCCCCCGTTGAAGCAGGGGCCGTCCGCACAGGTCATGGCACTCAGCTCGCAGATTTTGCCGTAGAAGCCGGGTGGGCAGGTACAGGAATAGCTGTTCTCAAGATCCTATGTGATGGAGAAGGTCAGAACAATCCTTCCGGGTGTCCCTGGAGCCCCCTCTCCACATGCCACAGGCCCCCGCTTCAGAGCAAGCCCCCGGGTGCCGAGCTCACCGTGCAGCTCCCCCCACTCTTGCAAGGGCTGGTGTCACACTCGTCGATCTCCAGCTCGCAGGTGGCACCTGTGTACCCAGGTCGACAAGAGCAGGTGTAGCTCCCCTGGCCTGTGTTGGTGCAGGTGGCCCCGTTCTTACAGGGCTTGTGGTGTGTGCAGTAGTTCAGGTCTGCGAGGGGTGGAGACAGGAACGGGAGGTAGGAAGCCCAGTGTCAAATGCAGGAAGATTATTTTTGCAGGGAAGTGCAGGGCTGCTGCGGAAAGGGATCGGGCAGCTTGGAGAGAGGAGGCTTACCCTGGTTGCAGAAAAGGCCCCCCCAGCCTTCCTGGCAGTTGCACTGCCAGGGCTGCTGGCAGGTGCCGTGGAGACAGCCCGGGTACCGGATGCACTCGTCGCAGTACCTGCCTTGCCAGCCCACTCTGCACCTTGGAGAAAAGCACAGCAGGGTCAGGTGGGTGCTGCCTGCTACCGGATTCACAGCGGCACATTCTCACGTCTAGAAACCACCTTCCCACAGCACCAACTAGGCAGAACCGGGTCACCTGGGGAGCTTCGACACATACTGGTGCCTGGGTCCCTCTCAAGGTTCTGACCTCAACTGCTGTCTGCAAACTCTCATAACCATCACGGAGCTCCGACGAATGACAGACCCACCACCTCACACAGTGCCAAATACTTATTGGGTAGAAAACACCAGAATAACAGCCCCTGCCCAGCTAACCTTACTGGAGTTTCTCAAATGATCACCCAGGGATGCTTTACAAATATGCCAGGTGTAAAAGTATAACAAGAACAGGTAAAACAAAAGAACAAAAACAACTTTTGCAAACTTACTTGCATTCCCCTGGCTTGTCACAAAACCCGTGCTGCTCGTCACACCCCGGCAAGCAGATTGCTGCAAGCAAAGGAGAAGCCGGGTCTGGTGGAGCCCCCAGGACCGCCCGCCACAGGAGGGCTGCTGGCCCCTCGGGCTGGGCCAGGACCTGTCGGCTGAGCTCCCTGCCCAGCAGCGCCCCCAGCCCTGGGACCAGCATTCTTCTTAACATAGCGGCTCAGGGACAAAGGGCTCTCGGAAGCCCCCACCCCCACCGTCCCCCTTTCTTCCAAGAGAGGGTCAGAAGTCTTCCCCGCCTCCTCCCCCACTTCCCAATTCTCTGCACAAAGCTCCACCTCTTAATATCCCAGAAAGTGTGTGTGCAGATACGAGTGGACAGCTGGTGTGCAGGGTGCCAGGGCAGACAGCTGCTCCATTGTCCGGCCTCCCCGGCAGCTGCCCCGGCGCAACAATGGCCTCCCCCCGCGCCCCCGTGTCCCCACCCCCTCACACACACCCCTCGTGTGTACACACACACACACACACACACACACAGGCCCTTTCCGCCAATGGGGGCAGGCGCATCCTGCCTATCCCTGGAGAGATCTAATCTGCGGCACGCGCGACCTGGGGGCTGGCAGAGGCTCTAGTGTTTAAATAAGAAGAAAAAAGTTTAAGTTTCTGGCTAACCCAGGCGGAGAAGAGGAGGGGAAGCGAGGGGGGGGCGGCAGCGGCCAGAGGCACCCTCAGGGGTCGGGGCAGTGGGTTGAGGCTCTGAGCTGGCTCACTCTGCTGGTTACGAAACTCATTAACGAGCAGCTCCACAAGTTTTCAAGAAAACAGAACCAGCTCAGGCCAAGGCGGAGCTTAGAAGGAGCCCAGTGGGTCCTTGAGACTCGGGAGGCCAAGCAACAAACAAAGACGCAGAGGCCCACCGGACGTGGAGAGCCAGCCTCACCCCAGGCACCAATCGCCAAGGGACTGCACCCACCCGACAGAGGTGCTGGGCCTCAGGGAGAATGATCTAAGGTTGGCCTGTTCCAGGGCCAGAGAGTGAGAGTTCACTGGGGGTTCCGGGCAGCCCCAGGACCTACCCGCCCCTGATATCTGGTATCAGTGGGCTGCGGTGGCCGGGTGGGCAGGTGATGCCTCCCAAGGTCCAGATGAATCAGAAGCCAGAGGGGTCCCCACGAGCCCCTCAGCCCTGCTCTGGTGGCCCTGCCTGCTGTGGAACTATGACACATCCAAACCTCATCAGGCAGGTGGAGCCTATGCCACTGTGGCAAAGACATTTCTATTCCAGACAGGGTGCTGCACGGGCAATCACCCAGACAGGCCCTGCAGACCCACCCAACACACTCTCCTGTGTGTGCACAGACCACCTGCGTGGAAACCTCGCCTTTGGATGGCACGCACAGTGTGCACCACGGGGAACGCGTGGGAACACGTGGCAACACGCTTGCTCTGGACAGCTCACGCACACCAGCTCTGGACAGCACGGAGCGCTTCCCAAGGATGCTGCCTCCGTGAAGAGAATGCTGGTGGAAAGCACGCCCTAGACACACACTCTGTTCCTCCCTTCCTTCCTCCCCTCCCCTGGTAGCACTGGATGTACTTCCTGACCTCTGGCCCCGTCTCCAAAAGCCTCCCTGATGAAGAAAGGCAGCTTCCTATGGTGGATACAGACTGTCTCGGACGTTACAACGTCTGAGTTGACCCCAACCCTGCCACTGGCTAGCTATGAGACATTAGCAAGTCACTTCTGCTCTCTGGGCCTCAGTTTCCCCATCAAGACATCTCTACAGCCCCCTGCTAGCTAAATCCCGGGACCGGTGAACGCCTGCATGTGTGGACCAGGGCCAGGGCCGGCGCCCCCGGAGCTCACGTTCTGTGCAGTAGGGGCCCTTCCAGCCCGGGTTGCACACTTTCTCTCCACGCTCCCCGCAGGTGAAGTGGCCGAAGGCGTCGTCCCGGGGGCGGCAGAAGACGGAGCAGCCTTCGCCGTAGTAATGCTCGTCACACACGAAGCGGTAGGAGTACTTGAGGTCCGCCCGGCCACTGCTGTGCAGGTCCTGGGACCACTCCTCGCCCACGGTCAGGTGTCTCTGGGTGGCCAGGCGGCTGATGAGCCTTTCTGGATTTTCTGTGGGAAAGACGCTGCGTCGGTCCTGACGAGACCCTCAGGACAGGGGCAGTGGGGCCAGGCTCTCGGCCTGAGGGAGGCCCGGGATCCCCGAACTGTCTGGCCCAGGATCCCAGAACTTTCTGGCACAGGAGCAGGGTGACCGCTGTCAGGGCTGGTTGCGCCTGGGGCTAAAGTCAAACGCACATGAACTGGGGCAGCAGTTCGCAGTGTGGGGGGTTGTTTTTACCTGTGGCAAGGTCATCCGGAGAATCTGTGTGGAGAGCTTCAATAATCAGAGAGAAGGTGCCCTGGGAGGAAGCGGAGAGGACATGAGACAAACCGTAAATGCGGTTGGAACTCTAAGGCCTGGCACGTCCGGGGGCGGCCGCTGCAGTCTCCGGCCCGACCCGCTCTCAAGTAAGTGGAAGGGCTTGCTAAAGAGTGGTTTCCTGGCGTGTTTTTTCAGCCTGTAGTACAGGATATTACGTTTCTATAAACAAGAGAGGTCGCAGGCTGGGGGTGGGGAGGCCGAGGGCCGCCGGCGCTGGCCTCCGGCTGTCACACGCGCGGGCGCGCGGGGAGCCGCACAGTGCGCGTGGGAAGGGCCCATTCGGCCCGGAGCAGGTCCAGAGGCCGGATATGGAGACGTCCCAGGTTTGAAACCGATTCCAGCCCTCGGCCTCACCTCCTCACCCCCTGGGCTGTCACCTCTTGCCAAGTCCTTCCGGGCGTGGCGTCGACGCCACAGGCGCCTGCCCGCGCCTCGCGGGGCCTCTGGGGCCGGCCCTCCCCGCGCCGCCCGACACGCGCCCGAGCGGGACCGGGCTCGCCGCCCGCCCCGCCTCCGCCCAGGCCCGCCCCGGGGCGCGCAGGTGAGCGCTCACCGGCCAGGTGAAGCCGAAGGGGAAGCGGATGGGGTTGCTGAAGGCAGGGTCGGCGCCCGCGCCGTCGGGCAGGCTGAAGGAGTCGACGCCCAGCACCGGCGTGACGGCGCTGCCGTAGGTGCAGGGCGGCTCGGGGGACACGCTGGCCTGGTAGTGCTTGAGGCACACGCGGAAGAAGGTCCTGCAGGCGCACGGCGGGGGCCCAGCGCCCCCGCGGCAGCAGCTGCGGTTCCCCAGAAGACCCTTCCTGTTGACGAACTCCTGCAGCTTCAGCTCGAACACCCCCGAGCTCCAGACCTGCGCGGGGAGGGTGGGGGTGTGAGGACGCGGGTCGGCCGGGGCGAGAGCCGTGGGGGCCCTGCGGGTACGGGCTCGGGGACCAAGCACACCGTGGCGCCGCGGGACCCCTGCGAGCCGCTGGCCGCGCGCGCCAAGGTGGTGCCCGTGCTCCAGGGTTCGCCTTCGGGCCGACAGTCCGCACTGTCCGTCCCGCGCTACAGCCCCACGAGGGCCCTGGGCCCCGGGTTCCCTGCCTGACCCGCCAGCTCTCCGAGGACCCCCACAACCCACCTGACACAGCAGGGCCGAGAGCACGGCGAGGGCCAGCGCGCACCGACGGCCCATGGTGCCTCGCTGCACGCGCCTGTCGCCCGGGCTCCCCTTTCTCCCTTCCCCAGGCCGCAGGGAGTGCAAGGAGGACAAACGTGCCCGCGGCGCGTGGGCAGGAAAGTGGCCCGCTCTGCTCCCAGCTGGGGAACCAGGACTCCCTTCTCTAAGGGCCGGCCCCGGCGCCTTCGGAGGCTGCGGCTCTGCGCGTCCGGCCTGGCACGGCTGCCCGCGGCTCCGCAGCGGCAGCTTTCGGTTTTCTTCCCCTTTCTTCCAGTCCACGGTAGGTAAGGGTCATCGATTTCCTGGTTTTGTCTTAAGCTTCTTCTCGGAGCGGGGAGAGCGCGAGGAAGAGAGAGCCCAGATATTCAGCTTAATTCCCGAGAGAGCCGCCGCGGCTCCTGCCCGAGGCCGACTGGAGCGGCGTGGAAATCCCACGGCGAGGCGATAATCCCGGCCCCGGCGGGCGCGCGGAGGGACGGTCGGCGGCGGCGGGTGTCGCGGCGCGCCCCTGCGGATCTCGGCCGGGGTCGTTCCGGAGCGCCCTGGACTCCCGCCTCTCGCGCCACCGCAGAGACCCGCGTCTCGCCGACGAGTCCAGCCAAGGCCACCCAGTAAACGGCGCGGAGAGGCAGGTTGCGGGGAGGCGTGCGCCCGCGGCCCGTGCTCTCGCGGCGCCTGCCCCGGCCGCGCCGGATCCCCGCGGGTGCGCGCCGAGGTCTGGCTCTCGCCGGCGCCTGCCGCGCTTATATCCAGCCGGCCGCCCGCATGGCTAATGAGATGCAAATGAGCAGCCCCCCAATCTGGCGAGAGCTGTCACAAAGGAGCCACTTTTCCAAACCCTCCTCTCAATGGATCGCCAAATGGTCAGTGAGCTGTAAAATGTGCAACCCTCCTCCCCGCCCCCACCGCTCCCCGCCCCCAGTGCTTCCCTGCCCCCGCCCCCCGCCCGCCTTCCTTCCTCACAACACAAACGCGCTCATTTACATTCCTGCAAAACCTTCGCCGCGAGAGTCCCCTCCGCTGCCGGGGCTCCGGCCGCCCGGCCCTCCGCGCTCGCCCGGCCGCAGACTCGCGGAGCCCACGGCAGCGCGCGGGGCGCTGCGCCTCCGGCCCGCCGCGAGCGCCCCGACTTGTGCGGCTGGACGCGGCCTCCACGACTCTCGGGGCCGGGCGCCGAGGCCTGGTCTCCTCGCGCCGGCCGGGCCCCGGGGGCTTGGGGAGGGCGGTGGGGTGGGGAATGAAGTTAGAGGCCCGAGTTCTCGGGGTGGCGGGCGGGGGGGGCGCCCCTTCTTCAGCGCAGGCTCTTCCTAAGGAGGAGTCTCCGGGGGCGGAGGCAGGGGGCGGAGGGCACGGTGGGAAAGGGGCGGGCGGAGCGGTGGGCAGAGTGGGGCCAGAGCGCAGCAGCAGTTTCGAGAAGTTTGGGGAGGTCCAACGCGGATACACCTCCTGGCCCAGGGTGGCGGCTTTGACTGGGGAGCGCAGATCGAGCCTGCGGGGCAGGGCCTGGGCGACCCCAGGGACTCCGGCGTCCCGCGTCGTCCGCGGACACTGGGGGTGGGGGTCAAGGTCCGGGCAGCACGTCCTCCTAGTCGGGAGAGCCCGAAGCCTCAAACTACCCCACCCCAATACACACACACCCTCCCCCGCGCGATTCCCGGCCGGCGCCACCTTCCCTGGGTCTCAAAACCCTCTCTCCTGGGCATTCCCCCTCGGCCTCCCTCCGCTTGGTAGAAAGTGAGTTTGGTGTGTGTCGTTCGCGTGGCTGTCATTAGGGCGGCCTGTTATTGTGCGAGGCTGAATCAGTGGCCCTTTGTGCGCTCAGCTGTATGGTAATGCAGACAGCACCTGCTCCCCGCACAATGCGGGGAGAAAGAGCTCCCTCCGCGCGCGCCGCGGCCCCTGCAACAATGTCCGGCACATGTTCTAAAGGCCCTCCAGACCGGCCCCCAACCCACCACCTTTACACAACCGTCACCTTATTAGATTTTTACACGTCCGTCAGACACTAGAACTTTTGTTTTCATTTTTTAAAAGGAAATGAGTTTATTGGGAGGGCCGAGGACACACGCACCACACAATGAATTATCTAAATTGCTCGCATACTTAGGGCGCGATGGGGAAGTAAGTAGGGGCGCAGACTCCTACTGTGGCATCCAGCTTGGTGCTGGCGCGCACCCCGCCCCCTCTCTCCCCTCTCCTCTCCTCCCCAGCCATCCCAACACCTTTGGTGTGAGTGTTGGAGCAAACGTCCCTTTGGTCATGGCATGGCCCGGGAGCGCGCGGCCACAACGTGCTCCTGTAGGCGCGTTGCCGCCAACTTCCTGGCGAGAATACGCGCCGTGCAGGCAGAAGGTGACTTTCATGGAGGCAGATGTGATCACAAAATGTATAATGTACAGAAAGAGGGGACATCTTCAAACACCAAGTAAAACTACTGGCAACAGCAATCTAAAAATCATTTGGTGAAGTCCTCCATGGCCGTCTCTCTGGCTACTAGGCAACTGGGACCGAGATTCTGTGGCTCCTGTTCAGGTGACCTAGCCTGTCTCTTGCTACCTGGGCTCCCAAATACCTGTAAAGTGTCAGGGTCAACAGACATGTACACTTGAGGTTTTTCATTGCCTCATGGAAAAGCAAAGAGTTAACCAAAAGTAACAAGCATATAAGGTTTGAGCCAGAGGTGAGAAGGCCAGGGCTTGGACCCCACCATGAACCCCCTACTGTTTGGTGTAGAACAAATGGAGGCTTCAAAAGATGTCGCCACCTCTGTGCTGTGACAACCCCGGTGTGGCTGTCCTTTGCAGACTCCCCAGGGCCTTGCTGCTGTGCCCAGCGAGGGTGGGGCCAGCTCAAATCCTAATTTAATCTTGCCACCTAGTGTCAGAATCCTTTTTTCTCTGAGTCCATGTTTCCTCCAGAAGCTAATTTCTAAGAATTCTGCCCCTACAGCACAGGAGCTGTTCATGTGTGCGTGGGGGGGGGGGGGAGGGCCCTAGGAGCAGGGGGACGCAGAGGAAGAAAGGAACGTAAGGTCAAAACCGAGAACCTTGTGCCTGTGAGACTGAGCACAGAGTCCAGTAAGAAATGAAATATCAGGAACCTTTTAATTAGAAAATGGAAGTGGGAAACAGGCTCATTTGAATGCCTGTTTAGAAAACTAGAAATAAAAAGTTCCACGCGCAAGGGCTTAAACCTTGGGGGAAAAAGACTTGCCCCAAATCTTTAACAAACCCCCCTCAGTATCAAGTATTTGTTAAATTGACATGGCACAGATTTCTCGATTACAGCGGCAAAGCGGAACTGAAAGGCATCGTAAAATCCATCAGAATCCTGCCCAAAGCGTTCATTCTTTTCCAACTTAATTTATGCCACGCGATTCTGTACTGGGGAAATCAAGCAGAAAGCCCTTTTCTTCTCCTCCCTCTCCTTCCTCCTCCTCCCGTTCTTCTCCTTTTTCTTTTTCCTCTTCTTCTCTTCTTCTCCTTCCTCCTTCCTCCTCCTCCTCCTTCTCCTTTTTCTTCTTCTTCCCCCTTTCTCTCCCCCATCCCCAAGTTGGTTTCTCTCCCTTTCTCTTTCAAAGGCTAAGCTAACGGGGAGACTGTTTAACTCCAGCGTTTCTATAGGAGCCTGTTGTAGTTTAACTCCTGCGCACCAGCAGCTAGGATGAACAAAGGAGAGACTCGGGGTCCAACTATTCATCCTTTCTTTGCACTTTAATTTTCATTGATTGGGAAGACAAGGGGAGCCCTCAGGGATTCGAGCTGGAGGGGAGGACACGCCTTTAGACGCCATCAGCCCCCTGGCCAGCCATCTGCTCCAAACCAAATGGCGTTTTTTCACTCCCCAACTGCATGTCTCTATACTCCCACAGCCACGCACTCGGAACCCCCCAAATGCCGGCGGGAGCGTAAGCTAGAGTCTGCCACACAGACTTGTGCGGTGTTGGCCGCGGCCGCCAGGTTCCCTCCTCCCCACACACCATAAATCCTCACCTTGCTCATTAGGAAAAAGCAGGAAACTTTCTTTTAAATACTTTTTGATGTCTCAGCAAATTTACTGTACAAAGTGAGGCTCATTAGGGCGCAGAAGACACCCAATACATCAGACCCAGCAGTGGAAGGGGTGTGCTGCCTGGCGGTGGTGGTCTGTTTTTTCCAGGCAGTGCAGCCGTGGACAGGATAACTGCAGTGCCCAGGGCAGGCTCAGGCTGTGACAGTCAGAACCACAGCCACACCTGGGGTCTGTGTGCCGACGGCCTGCTTATTTCTCCCCTTCGTTAAGCCGCTTGGGAATATAAGCTTGTGGCTGTCACCTTACCAAATTAAACGTGCCCATCCCCAGCTGTGTGAGTGTGACCTAATATTGTGGTCCCCCAAGTCTCGTCCACCCCTTCACCAGGAGAAAGGCTCTGTTCCCAAGGTGCGTGTGGCGGTGGCTTGGGCGAGGCAGGAGGCCTGGCTGGCTGCACAGAGCAAAGCGCAGCGCAGAGCGGGCTGCAGACTCTGGCCGGCCACAGGTTCAGTTTTCTGTGTAAACAAGTCTGGAGACTTGAGTGGGGTTTGTGTTTTCTCAGACCGACTGAATACTGTATACCCAACAGAGAGGTTCTCTTATTTGTGGAAGAATTAGGGTCCTTGTTCAGAATAACAAAATAAAAAACTTCCAGGCAGCAAATCTGGTGTTGACCAAACATGCCAGCTTACTTGAAAAAAAAAAAAGAAGAAGGGTACAGAAAGCATGTGTATTAATTAGTATTGGTATCACATCCCTCACCACCACCCTCTGCCCATTCTCCAGCCCGCACAGTTTGGGAATCTTGAAGCGGTTAAAATAGAGGAGCGGCCCTGCTCGCTGCCTAACTTTTCAGGATTCTCCCTTCCTCCCTCCTTCCTGGGGCTGCCTTTGGACGGGAACCCAGAACTCCTTTGCCACCCCCACCCCCACCCCAACTTTCGGTCATGCCCCTTGACCAGCCCGGCCCGCAAACGTGTGCACAGATACGTCTACACTCCAGTTGCGGCTGTGTCTGGACCTTGGCCACAGTTCATCCGCGGCGGGAAAAAGGAGGCGGCATCTAGACAGTGTTTAGACCCTTGAGGCTCCTCGCGCCGGAGTCTGCAGGAGGAGGGACCCGCGCCCCAGGAAGGCCCCCAGCCCTCCCCGCGGCGGCCCAGGGGACCAGGACCCTCAGGCGTCAGCAGAGCAGCCTCTGGCTCGGGGCAGGGGGTGGCGGGCGGGGCGGCAGAACCGAAGCCGGGGGATGAAGGATCAGCCCTGACAGCGTCTCCCAGCGCCGGAGACCCCCGCGTGGGTCGGTGGTCCCGACTTCCCCGTGCAGCAGGGGCGCGGCCTCTCACCGCCTCTTCTTTACAATGGGACAGTCGGCCGTGCAGGAAGGAGTGCCCCCCCTCGTTTGTTTTGTTTCGTTTCGGCGTTCTGGGGGAGGAGGGGAGTCCGAGCCACAGTGCGGGGCACTGGGGACACCCCGCCTCTTCGCGTGCGTGGAGCCGCGCGGTGTAGGCTGCGGGTCTGCAGCAAGTTGCAAAGGCATGTGCTGATTTGCATGAGAAAGGGCGGGTCGCGTGGCTCAGCTGGCGGCCCCCGCGCAGATGACCGCCGGCCGCCGCGGCCCCTCCTCCTCGCGCCCCCCTCTGCTGCGGCCCCGCCGCCCCTTCCCCTCGCAACCGCGGATCATCTGCTCCGGGCTGTCCCGCGTCTCATCTCCATGACAAAGCGCGTGTTTACCTGCGGCCGGGAGCACCGGCGGGCACGCCTTTGTCCCGGGATCCGATTACCGCGGCAGCTGCTCCGGCCCGCCCCGTGCGAGGCCCCAAGTGGCCCCTCGGAACTTACTACTGATTGAACGTGCCGGGACCGGGACTAGACAGGGGGTGCGGGGCGGGGGAGGCCGCGGGGCCCGGAGAGGCTGTTTACAGTTTGATGAGCACTGGACGCTGAGACCCGCGCCGGGGCTTGAGCCCTCCGGAGGGCTTCCTGGAGGTGGTGGCGGCGCAGGGCGGGCGTCACGAGGGGCACCCGTGCGGGGTCCGCAGCGGGACTGCATAGTCGCCGGGGACGTGCGGCGGGTCACCCCCCGGGCCGCGGGAAGGAGGCGCGAGGGGCCTCGCGGTGGGCTCTGGTCCAAGTCGTGACGGTCCCATGCAGCTGCGCCCGGGGTCGCCGCCTCCCGCGAGGGTTGCTCGCGCGCCGCCACCTCGCCCGGCTGCCGGATGAGACCGTGCGACCCGCGAGCCGGGCGCGGGGCGGGCGCGGCAGTTGCCCTTTGTGCGCTCCGGGCGGAAGCCGCGAGTTCCCGCAGGGGCGCGGCCCTCTGAGACCCCAGGCCCGGACGCCGGGAGGTGCTGCAGGAGCCCACGCGGGGTGGGCTTCCCGGGCCGGGTCAGCCGGGGCCAGGCCCCTCCTGGGCTTCCCGGGCCGGGTCAGCCGGGGCCAGGCCCCTCCTGGGCCGGGCCCTGAGACCGCCGCCCTCGGCGTCTGCGGGACTTTGCTTTCACGACGCGGTCGGGGGGTTGAGGCGTCGCACCTGGAAATCGCAAGCCTGTGACTTTGTAGAAAGTGAATGAGGGGGAAGAAAAGGCGCTGAGAGGGACTGGGCGGACGGCCGAGCTCCTGGCGCTCCCGGGAGCGCCCCTACCCCGAGGAGGTCGCGGGCACCTGTCGCTCCTGGCCCCCAGGGCAGCCTGTCAATCACCCACGCCGGGGCCCCGCTGGCCGCGAGGGGGGACGCGGGGGCTTCGAGGCCCGGCTCTCAGAGGCTCCCAAACAATGACCTCAGAAAGGTGGCGCGCACCCGCAGGGCCTGACAGGGCCACCGGGGCGGCCTCCTGGGCCAGGCGCACGCGGCGCGCGGTTTCCTGCCCGCCCTCCCGCAGTGTCCTCGCCGGACCCCGCATCACCCCGGGCAGCTCCCGGGGAGCCCCGGACACGGCGACGTGGAAGCTTTCGGACGCGCTGTCCTGCTCCGGCCTCCCCCAGCTCCCTTTCTGCGAGCATCTGCCCGAGGAGGAACAGATGTGGGCACCTGCGGTGACCGGCTGCATATGTTCCATCCTATTCACAGGCATTCAGACGTGGCCACAATGAGCAGCCTTTGTGTGCGGAGAGTCACTAAATATATTAATCTGTACTCCCCAGAGCACCGGGCTGTTTAATTTTTCACTAGCAATAACATCTGATCTAATCCTTAAATCGGCTCCCAAAAGCCTTTCCTCCCGCCCACCCCCTCCCGAAAACGTGTGAAGTTATTCAGCTGTCCACCTGTTGCCGCGGAACCGGGCGTGGGGTCCGGCAACCTCCAGTGCGGGGCCAGGCAGGGGGCGGGGGCTGTGCTGCGAGGCTGTCGGGCCACATGGGCACAGCCAGGCCACGTTGTCAGAAGCAAAATAAACACAGAGTGTGGAGTGTGGCTCCCCAAATGTTGTGCAAACAAAGAACAATAATTATTAAACAGCTTCCAAAGCAACCCGGCATACCCACCCTTTCTGCGTGAGGCCTTTAAAAATGTACATAAAGTTCCCATTTATCTTTTTGTTTATTAAACTCTAGTGGTTGTTATAAATTCCGGTCAATAGGCCACACAGCCAAAAGGTAACATAAATTTCAGATGTAAGACTTGGATTTTTTTTAAGCAATTTTGTTGCATGACTCTTTTATCTTAGCATCCTTTATTTTATTTTGATTTGTTTTCTGCCACAATGAGTCCTTCAGTGCCATTGTGGACGTCACAATGCACAGGACATCAGGCTGTGGGTGAAGGCCGAGCCGTTTAAACAGACCGAGCTCTTTCTTTGCCTTCCGTCCATTGTCATGTGAATGGGCCTTCTGCGTCGCTGCTAGGAGACCGGCCTGCAAAGCCCTGCTCCAGCCAGCGGGCTGCAGAGAAAGGGACCCCAGTAGCAGCCCAAGTGTCGCAGGGAAGAAAGGGGACACGCTTAGCAAGGGTTTTCTCACCTTCGAATCAACACACTTCTTAATCCCAAAATGTAAAAGGTACTTTCTGGCTCTGCATTCCTTGCTTTTCAGCAGTTTCCTTCCTTCTCGTCATTTTAATTTTTTCTCCCTCCCCTCTGCCACTTCCAGTCAGGAAACAGAGTGGGGCAGCACTGGGTCACCATCAGACTTGTTTTCAAAATGCAATCCTTTTTCTCTTAGGAAAGTGGGAACTGGGGTGGCATGCGTATCACTCACCGTCACTAATTATTCGTGATCCTACGGTGCTTTCAAAGTGTACACACTGGACCATTCCAGCATCAGCAGGAGAGTGGCTGGCGAGCCCGGATTTTTTTAGGAATGATCACAAACGATGATTTGTTTTCTTGGTGGTTGGAACTGCTCCTATTGCCGGTCGTACGTCATACGTCAATTGAGGCCACAGGTGTGGCTGCTTGAGGGCTGTGAAGGTCCCAGGCACTGGGTGTGCTGGTGACGACCACCCCACCACTGGCCAGACCCAACTCAGAGGCCAGACCCCACTCATCTGGTGGCTGAGGACCCAGCACTGCGCAGGCAGGCGGGAAACCTCAGCTGCCTCAGAGCTGGGCGCCCGCCAGCCCCAGCACTTGGCCCCCATCCACTCATCACCACAGATCCAGGGCTCAGGGGCCGAAGTGGCAGTGGGCCTGCTTTCTGCCACCGTGTAAATGACAAAATGAGTCAGGGAAAACGCTCCTGCTTTTCCATTTTCTGCAAGTTTGTGTGGGATGAATATTTCTTCCTTAAAAGCTTCATAGAAGTCACCAGTGAGGCTATCAATCCCTGGCATTTACTTTCTGGAAAGGTTTCTACTTACAAATTCAATTTCTTTAACAAATATGGGGTTATTCAGCTTTTCTATTTCTCCTTTGGTCAGGCTTGGCGATTTGCATGGCTCAGGGTGTTCGGATATCTCCCCTTCACCCTTCACGACGGAGTATCCGCAGCGGTGCTGGCTCCCGTGGCTGGGACGGGCACAGTGTCCGCTCTCCTGGGGATCACGGCCCGTGGCCACAGCTGCACGGTCTTGTCAGAGAACCAGCCTTTTGCTTCCTGGATTTTCTCTGCTGATCTAGGCGGAGGCCCCGGCAGCCACTGGGCCCACCTCATTTGTTTTCCTTTCAAGAATCTCCATCCTTCACTTACTGTCTGTCATCTGAAAATACTAATTTCATATTTTGGTCTAGTTTTCTAGTTGTTTAAAGTGGGAGGGCAAGTTCTTCAGGAATTATTTCTTCTTGGGGGGAAAACTGAAGAGGGTACTTGAGTTGCAAGGAGCCAGCATCCTCGTCCCACACCCGACTGTGTCTAAGGCAATGACTTTATCCCATAAGTGGGAAGGAGGGTGGTTGGGGCCAGGTGATGCGGGGGCTCAGCCACAGGACAGCGGCCTGGGCCCTGCCTCTTCCTGCTCTGCCGTTCTGTCCTGTTGGCTACTTCACTTCCTGAGGGCACGGCTCTGCAGCAGGCCCAGAAGCCTTGGACACAACAGCGATCATTAGAAGAGGGACATTTTCTTTCTATGTGACGCTGTTTATCAGCACTAAAACACTTCAGTAACATGTAATGTGCATCAACTACGTGGAAATCAGTATGTTTTCATGGTTGCAGCTTTTCTTCTTTCTCCATTTTTGGGCGGTGAATTGTTACCCAAGTAAAATCTTGGGTTCATGTGGTTGTTGCACCCAAAAAGATTCAGTTCAGAGTCCACATAAAATTATAACTAACTGCAACTAAGTCTTGCGTTCTTTTTAAAGGGTCAGCTGGTGACCAAGAGAAGCCTGTCCCAGACCCTCTGCCCATTCCACTGTGTCTCTCACAGCTGAAGTGAACTTTCTCTTAAACTTTTCCCTCTTCATTAACCCCTAACTTCAACCCACAGTTTTTCTTTTTTCTTCCTCTTTCTTTCCTTTCCTGCTTTTCTTTTATGTAAATCCTCCATCCCATTTTAGATTCTCTCTGACACTGGTCAGTTGGACGGGTGTGATGGGGCCCAGGAGCCGTGTCTGTCTGGGCTGCGGAGCGGGAGGCAGGAGGCGTGAACACTCACAGGTGAGTTCCTTCTGCTCTGTTGCGCCGACCTCTTTTAGTCTCCCAGGGAGGAGGCCTTGAAGGAACCTTTGACTTTTCTTTTCCTTCACTATAGTGTATTACAGTAATAAAAAGTTTAAAAAGCTTTAGAATTTAGACAGATTGGAATTTGAGTAAAAGTTGTGCAATTTATTGCCACTTGTACTAGTTATTGAACAACTTTTAAAAATCTAAAATTTTCCCTTTTATCCAAGTAACATGCTAACACTCTTAAAATTCAAATAGTATTTCTAGATTTGTGACAAAAACAGCAGTTGTCCACAGCACACATCCCCACACCCAGTCCCTTCCTCTGAGTTCACCTCTATGGACTTCTTTGGAATTGACTCTCGTATTTTCTTAGAGTTTCTAACGCTGCCCTTATTTCCCAGCGTGTTCAGTCCATGCACTTCCTAATTCTAAAAGGCGAGGACGTGACTCTCTCACCCTCACTTCCTAGACACATACATTTACAAACACACGAAGGTCACCTCCCTTTTTCCAAAAAGTGATAGTATCCTTTTTGATTATCACTCAGTAATTATCTTATTATAATTATGCAATTATTCACAGCCAAGGCATAGTCTATAACCACATTTCCTTTTTTGTACAGTTGTCTTTGATAGATTCAAGTGTGTCCTGACTAATTTGCTTATTGACTCTCCTATGTAGCTGTTACTTACCATCGCTTAAACTCTGAAGACCCTCTTTTAAAATATGTATATAGCTCAGGTATTCCATGGACTTCTCTTTTTTCTGGAGGAATTTCTCCTGGAGGCCTCCATCCTCCACTGCAGTTTCTAGTTTTTGTCTTAGCACTTCCCTTCACCTCTCTTCCCTGCTCTCTAGGTCCCATCTCTGTCTTATTCTTCTGTTTTCTCTCTTAGTTTTGGAGGAGAATACCCGTCAATAGCTTTCTGAGATAAGGTTCTTGGTAGTTAATATTTTTTTTTTTTTTTTTTTTTGAGACAGAGTCTCACTCTGTTGCCCAGGCTAGAGTGAGTGCCGTGGCGTCAGCCTAGCTCACAGCAACCTCAAACTCCTGAGCTCAAGCGATCCTCCTGTCTCAGCCTCCCGAGTAGCTGGGACTACAGGCATGTGCCACCATGCCCGGCTAATTTTTTCTATATATATTTTTAGCTGTCCATATAATTTCTTTCTATTTTTAGTAGAGATGGGGTCTCGCTCTTGCTCAGGCTGGTCTCGAACTCCTGAGCTCAAACGATCCGCCCACCTCGGCCTCCCAGAGTGCTAGGATTACAGGCGTGAGCCACCGCGCCCGGCCAGGTTGTTAATATTTTTGAGCTTGTATATCTGAAAATATCTTTATCCTACCCACAAGCGTAACTAATACATTGACTGAAAGTCAAATTCTACGTTAGAATTATTTTCCTCAGAATTTTGAAGTTAATGTTCCATTGTATTTTAGCTTCCTGGGATTCTGTGGGGAATTCCCATGCCATTCAGATTTCCAGTCCCTTAAATGTGACCTTTTTATTTTTCCTTCTGGAAGCTAAGATCTTTTTGTTATCCCTGGTGTTCTGAAGTTTTGTGATGACGTTTCTTGGTGTAGATCTTTCCTGTTTTGTTTTGCTGGGCACTTTCAATATGAGAACATATCTTCTAGGTCTGGCAAGTTTTAAAAATTATTTCTTGAATAATTTCCTTGTCTTCATTTTCTCTATTTTCTTTTCCTGTAGTTCCTATTTTTCAACTGTCAGACCTCTTAATCTTCTAATTGTCTTGTGTTTTCTTTTTCTCCATCTCTTTATCTTTTTGTTCTATCAGAGAGATAGCCCCAAATTTATCTTCTTTTATTAATTTTTACATTTTAATTATTGCTTTTCTAATTTTCAAGAGCTCATTCTTGTTCTCTGAACATTCTTTTATATGGCCTTCTTTCTTTCATAGACATATTATCTTTGGAGACTGCAGATAATAAGGTTTTTTTGAATAACATTTTTTTCCTCCTTGCATTTTTTTTATTCTTCCTAGTGCTTTTTTCCCTCTTTCCTGTCTATCCTCCTCAAATGGCTGTGGATCCTTGGTTATCTGTGTATATTTAAAAGTGAGGCAAAAATGCGATTGGAAGCCATGTGCAGTAGCTGAGGGCTGTGGACGGTGGACTCACTGTGGGACGACCAGAGCCTCCTGTGGCCTGCGCGTCCCAGCTTTCCTGCCCACTGCCCCCAGTACGAGCCCCTGCACCTGAGTTGGTCCTCCCTGGTTGCTCTGTCACGCAACCTGAATTTTTACCTCGGTTTCTTTCCTAGGTTTGCTCCTTCTGCCCGGAAGACCTCCTCTGACCCTGCCTCAGATCCTACTCTTCCTTCCGGGCTCTGCCCTCAGGCGACCTCCTTGCTGCCTCCCCCATCCCCATCTTAGTCCACTCAGGCACTACTATAACAAAGCGCCACAGACTGGGTGGTTTGTAAACAACAGAAATTTACTTCTCATGGTCCTAGAGCCTGCAGGTCTCACACTGAGGTGCCCCCATGGGCGGGTTCTGGTGAGGGCCACCTTCTCATGTCCTCACACAGTGGAAAGGGGGCAAAAGAGATCTCTGGCTGCATCTTACAGGGGCACTAATCCCATTCTTGGGCTCCGTCCTCCTGGCCTAGTCACCTCCCAAAGGGCCCGCCTCCAGGACCATCACATTGGGGATTAATTTCAACACATCAATTTGGGGGGGTCACAAACATTACAAACCTGACTCTGTGTCGCACTTGTTCCTTGAGGTTTGATATATGTTAATTTGTGTGTTAATTTGTGTCCCCATCCACACTGTGCACCCTTTGCTTCTTGGAGTAACCCCACAGCACCCTTGGCTGATACTACTTAGAAGAAAAAAACCAACAGGAAATGAAAGCCTTGTACGCTGAAATGGAGAGATTCCTCCCCAAATCCTTTAATGCATACATGATGTCATTTCAATTTGGTAATTTTTTTTAGTGCTCAGCCAAGTACTCTGCCAGATTCTGAAGGAAAACAACAGAATGTTTTTCCTGGAACATAATTTGACCATTTTACTTCCCTGATGGAAGCTGCATCAGCTTACCACCGCTTACAGCACCCCTGCCGAGACGCGTTGGGCATGAGGATAGGTTTCAAGCTGCATCTTAAGAACTGCGGCTAGAGGAACGGAACTGTGCAGTCTGGCGCCTACCTTATCTTCCAGCCCGTGGGAGCACGACCTCAACGTGCACTTGGCCATCTCAAAGCAGCCTCAGCACTGAGGCTGGGACCGTCGCCGCACACGGAGCTCCCAATCCTCGCACCACCGGCCGGGCCCTACCCTCTCACTTCCGTTCCAGACCCAAGCCTGCCTTCAAAAAAACTTCAGCTCACGAATCTACAACTGCTACAACTGCGGCACTGAGAGCCCGCGGCTAACCTTCCTAGTGCTCACTGCAGCCATGCCCCAGGACAACCCAGGGAGCACTGCCAGGGAGCAAAGAGGGGAGCGCGGAGGGGAACGTGGCCTGGGAGCACTAACGGGGAGCAAACAGGGGAGCGTGCAGGGAAACGTGGCCCGGGAGCACTAACGGGGAGCACCCCAGGGAGAGAGCGGGGGGGGGCGGTGCAGGGGAGCACCCCAGCGAGCGCGCGCCGGCTGCGCAGGGCCCGGCAGAGTCGCATGGTGTGGGGACCCGCGGCCGCGCGCACCCAGCCAGGCAGAGCCTGGGGCGGCCCGGGCCGTCAGCCTGCACAGCCGCCTCTCGGCCCGGCAGGATGGTGTCCGTGGAACCAAGAGCGAAGCGCCTGCGGGAAGCGAGCTGACGACGTGACCCCGGGCCTTCGAAGCGCCTCGTGGTTTCCGGGGCAACATGCTGAGCGTCTCGCTCCGCCGGCGCCTGCGCGCCCCGCGCCCGCCCCCCGCGCCTGCGCGCCTCTCTCCCTCCGGCGCCTCCGGCGTCCAGCCGCGCAGGCGCAGTCCCCGAGAACGGGGCGGGCCCTCGTGCGGAAGCGCCTCCAACGGAAGCGGAAATGAGCGCGGCGGTGCTGCGCTGCTGCGGCACTGAGGCCGAGGGGACGCGTTTCTGGTGGCTTCTCCAGGTAGGGCCGACCCGTTCTGGGTGGCCGTTTGTCCCTCGCGTCCGACCCTCGTGCGTGTCATTCCGTGGACCACGGCGCTCGGGTGCCGTCCCGGCCGCGCCCCGTCCCCGCTTTCCCCGCGGCGGGTCCGCGGGCCGGGCGGCTGCTGCGCCTGACGAGGGCCGGGGCCGCCGCGGGGCTCCTGTGGGGTCAACCCCGACCCGGCCCGTCCCCTTAGGGCGGGTCTGGTTCCTGCGTGTCGTTTTCGGGTCGGGTCTGCCGTCCCTGGCGGCCGCGCGACTTCTCTGGTCGTCCTTGAAGAGGCGACCTCTCTCCTCGTCTTCCCTCTGGGCGTTTGTGGCTGGCCCGGAACCGGGGCCCCGCGCCTCACAGGTCTGTCCTCCCCGGGGAGGAGAGGGAAGAGACGGGGCCCTGCCTGCGAGGGGGAGACGCCGAGCGCCACGCGGGCCCGGCGGCGCAGGGGGCAGGGGGTGTCTTGGAGCTGATTTGCCCCGGGAGGGCCTGGAAGTTTCCAGAAAGGAGGAATTCGAGCTGAGTTTCGAGTAAGTGGGAGTTGGGCGGTGAAAGAGAATTGAGAGGCTATTCCTGATTCCGGCCGAGGGAGCAGAAACGGTTAAGACGTGAAGGTTTCAGTCTGATGTATTTGGGGAACTTCAGCGGTTCAGCGTTCCTGGGACAAGATACGTTGCTTACGTGGAGCGAGGAAGTAATATGCCCAGACGTTGGTATTAAAAAAGAAAAATCCGTCCGTCAGGTGCAGGGGGGGTGGTGTGGGAGAGTCTGCAGCTTGTCAGGGCTTTTGCCGTCATTCGGGGACCCGAAAACCCGGACTTGAGATGGAGAAAACCGGAGGCAAAGAGGCGAGAGGGTGGCTTGATGACGGCCTGAGCCCCTGCGTAGATGAGTCAGAGAGTGAGAAACACAGATTGGGGGCCAGGTCTGGAGCACCAGGGTCCCCACTCCCCAGCGTGTTAGGTGTCTTCCCGAGTCCCTCTGTGTCTAGCGTCCTTTTGTCTTTACCTCCGTCTCTCGGTATCCTCTCAGGCCTGCCCCTCTTTGGACCCTGCTGGTAGAAGCTGCTCGCTCTGCCACCACTGCAGCCTCCACGTGTGTTCTCTATATTTTGGTTCCCCCCTCCTCCTCCTTCTGCATCTCCAAGCTCCCCCATTAGTGGGTTTTCCCCTGACCTCGCTATTCCTTTCGTCTTGGAACTCTAATTGTGCTTTTCTTACCAGTTGTGTTCTTGAAAAGCACCAGTACCATAACTGTGCCAGGGTCCTCACCACTCTTCTCTCTCTCTCTCTCTCTCTCTCTGTATATATACGTATAGCATTTCTTGACCACCTTCTCTCCCAGTTTTTTGTTTAGTTTCTAACCGCCTAATCTTCCAGAGTATGGAAATCTCCGATCAGCTGTGGCCCACTGAGAAGACTACAGTACGTGACTTCTGACAACACTTGCAGTTTTTAGCATCCTGAAATTCTACCCCATCCACGAAAATGAAGTTCAGGCTCTGGGTCTCTCACTTATATGGGCCCCTTCCCAGACACTGGGGCCTCAGCAGTCTTACGTTTATAATGTGTTCTCTAGTTTGAAAAGAGGGTCCCTAAATTGTTTGTTTCAGGCCCTTTACAATTTCGATCCCTTCAAAACTGGTGACTTGTCATCCTGCTGCCTTGAGATTTTTATTTTTGTTTTTCAGACCTTCCCTTCTCCACCTCCTGCTCCTTCCCCTTCTACCGCGTGCTTGTTATTTAGGCCCGGGGAGAAAATATGAATGGGTGGAACTGATCAAATTCCTCACATAGGCCAGGCTCAGTGGCTCACACCTGTAATCCCAGCACTTTGGGGAGGCTGAGGCAGGAAGATCCCTTGAGCCCAGAAGTTTGAGGCTGCAGTGAGCTGTGATCACACCACTGCACTCTAGCCAGGGCAACAGAACGAGACTCTGTCTCAAAAAAAAAAAAAAAAAATTCCTGACATAAACCTGATTTCATTTTGCGCAGGTGTTAGAGCTTGGTAACTTAGTACATTGGCAGAATCTTTGCAACTCCTTTGTTACAAGCTTAAATGCATGTATTGTTAAATGTATTTAACTGCTGAGTTGCCACCTCCTTCAAGGAAAGGTGGGTGGTAAGAAAGATGGTTGGCTTAATTGAAATCATAAGAGCAACTCTTAGCTCCGTGGAAACTAGGGTTACATGCTATGGAAATGCATTCAGAGGAGTTTATTGCAACCTTTCTTTTATTACTTTGAAAATGAGGCAACCCTAATGCCGTCAGTTATTTCTATAGAGCTTTGTAATAAGTATAAATAACTTTATTTTAATTTGCTTTTGAGACATCTCTTTCTTTGTAAGGTGTTCTATTGGGAAAATCTTCAGAGGT